>NC_091954.1:102820095-103165362 GCF_031021105.1 Erythrolamprus reginae
AGCAAATACTTTGTCAGGAGTGAGGGAATTATTTGTTTAGCAGAGTGATGGTGTTTGGGGAAAAGACTCTGTACTTGTCTCTAGTTGTTTTGGTGTGAAGTGCGTCCTTTTGAGAGTAAGAGTTGAAACAATTTATGTCCAGGATGCCTGGGGTCAGTAAACTTTATTTTCCAGCATTCCAAAGTCCACATACTTTAAAACTGCCAGCTTTGAGAAACACTGCTGCAGATATTAATCCATGTTTATATACACATGTAAACATGCAATCTTTCTTGGCTGAATAAATCAACATGCTAATATTAAGGATTTTTGATATTTGTGCTGAAAGATGTTTTAGCAAACATTTGACAAAACTCAAAAATGCAGCTTGAAAAAGTGTTTTCAAATACAGTGGTTTTGAGGAATAGCTTTCCTTTTCAAACCAATGTTGTGATTGCTCTCTTTTCTTGAAATAAGAACTTAAGTCAGCCTGCCAGGTACAAATACAACAGCCAGACAGTTCCTGCTTTTGTGCCTGTGAGCTGTTTAGAGATGCACCTCAAAGCAGCTCATTCCATCTGTGAAGTTACCAGCCATAGCCACCTTCAAAATGTCAGGACCTGAGAAAAGTAGAGCAAGACCATGAAGCTCAAAAGCTCATCACAATCTGATGGATACCAGCCATGAAACTGTAAGCCACTGAAGAAGAAATGAAAGAGATACTTTCAAAAGTTAAATATGACCTATCTTCTTAACAATGGGCATTAGTTTTTCTGCATTAATTAAGAATCACTCCTTTTCAGAGTAAACTCCAGATGCTGAAAACAGGAAACAATTGAATTGTGTCAAATCTAAGCAAGTCCGCACATCATAAAGTTGTCAAGTTGGAAAAGCAGAGGTCTAGGACAATGAAGGAGAGGTGGACTCTGATGGCATCTTCAATGCCCACCAACTTCATTAGGCGGAATTTTTTTGTCCTAATAAAGTTGGTTAGTCTTAAAAAATGCCCTAACAAGATGATTTAGCCATGATGGCTTCAGAAGATGTTGGTTATGACCTATAAAGTGTTGGTTATGACCTATAAAGCCCTTCATGGCACAGGACCAGATTATCTCAGGGAACGCCTTCTGCTGCACGAATCCCAGTGACCAGTTAGGTCCCACAGAGTGGGTCTTCTCTGGGTCCCATCAACCAAACAATATCGCTTCTCTGTGGCGGCCCCAGCCCTCTGGAACCAACTCCCCCCAGAGATTAGAATTGCCCCCACCCTCCTTGCCTTTCGTAAGCTGCTTAAAACCCCCCTCTGCCGCCAGGCATGGGGGAATTGAGATACCCTTTCCCCCTAGGCATTTACAATTTTATACATGGTATGTCTGTATGTATGATTGGTTTTTTATAATAATGGGTTTTTAACTGTTTTTAGTATTGGATTATTGTTATATGCTGTTTTATTCTGTTGTTAGCCGCCCTGAGTCTGCGGAGAGGGGTGGCATACAAATCCAATAAATAAATAAATAAAAGATGAGCTTGACTTGAAAATGAGTTTGCCTTCATAAAGCTTTCAGAAGAAGACTGGACAGCCATTTGCCTGAAAGAGTATAGGCTGCAATGATGGCGAACCCATGGCATGGATGTCACAGCTGGCACATGGAGCCATGTCTCCTGTTGTCCTAGCTCAGCTCCAACATGCATGTGTGTGCCAGCCAGCTGATTTGTGGCTTGCACAGAAACTCTGGGAGGGCATTTTTGACTTCCAGAGAGCCTCCAGGGTGATGGGGGTATGGCGGTTTTACCCTCCTCCGGCGTTAGAGAAGCCTTTGGAGCCCAGGGAGGATGAAACACGAGCCTACTGGGCCCACCAGAAGTTGGGAAACAGGTCGTTTCCAGCCTTCAGAGGGCCTCCGGGGGGGGGAGCTGTTTTTGTCCTTCCTGGGCATTGAATTGTGGGTGTGGGCACTCACACATGCACAATTCAATTCAATTCAATTTATTAGATTTGTATGCCGCCCCTCTCCGAAGACACGGGGCGGCTCACAACAATAATAAAAACAGTATAATAATGGAACACATCTAATAATAAAATTATATTAAAAAACCCCAACAATTTAAAAACCATACCACACATACATACCAAACATAAAATATAAGAAAGCCTGGGGGAGATGTCTTAATTCCCCCATGCCTGGCGATATAGGTGGGTCTTGAGTAACTTGCGAAAGACAAGGAGGGTGGGGGCCATTCTAATCTCCGGGGGGAGTTGATTCCAGAGGGCCGGGGCCACCACAGAGAAGGCTCTTCCCCTGGGGCCCACCAAACAACATTGTTTGGTCGACGGGACTCGGAGAAGGCCAACTCTGTGGGACCTTATCGGTCGTTGGGATTCGTGTGGTAGCAGGAGGTTCCAGAGGTATTCTGGTCCAATGCCATGAAGGGGTTTAAAGGTCATGACCAACACTTTGAATTGTGATCGGAAACCGATCGGCAGCCAGTGCAGGCCACGGAGTGTTGTAGAAACCTGGGCGAATCTAGGAAGCCCCACGATAGCTCTCGCGGCCACATTCTGCACGATCTGAAGTTTCTGAACACTTTTCAAAGGTAGCCCCATGTAGAGAGCATTGCAGTAATCGAACCTCGAGTTGATGAGTGCATGAGCGACTGTGAGCAATGACTCCCTGTCCAAATAGGGCCGCAACTGGTGCACCAGGTGAACCTGGGCAAACGCCCTCCTCGCCACAGCTGAAAGATGGTTCTCTAATGTTAGCTGTGGATCGAGGAGGACGCCCAAGTTGCGAACCCTCTCTGAGGGGGTCAATAATTCCCCCCCCCAGGGTAATGGATGGGCAGATGGAATTGTCCTTGGGAGGTGTTGTGGTTCAGCCTGAGGCAGATCAAAGGCCAGCTGCGTCTCTGCTGGCTCCATGCCCAGAGGAGGCTGACAGCGAAGAGGAGGGGGCTGAGAAGTCGGACGGGGGAGGGTCCAGTCAGGAATGTGACGAGGAAGAACAGCATGGGAGCCCCGGGGAGGGGCTCTCCCCTGCCAATAGCTTGGAGTCATTAGGTGACGAGGCACAAGCTGTCATTGACATGTGACAGAGACGTTTAGATCAAAGGAAGGAGCAATTAAGGAAATATTATCAGCATTGAATAAGGAACACCAGGGTTTGGGTGTGGTCCTCATTAGCAGGGAAGGGTTTATAAGGCAGGCACGCTATTGAAGCCATGTGGAGTGTTATCAGTTTGGAGTTCCTGTAACCTGCATTGTTTTTCGGCGTCTCTGTTCCTGGCTTGTGGCCCAGCAGTCTTGAAGAACCGTGGGAGGTGTAGGTCTGTTATCTACAGCCTCGTCTTGGCAGCAGGAATCCTATATTGATGCATGGACAATTACCTTCGTGTATATATTTGGAGTTCCAGTGTTTTCCTGCTTTGTAAGGACATTTTCCGTTAGCTTCGTTTTCCTTGAACATTATAAAACTGTATTTGAATTTTACGGTGTGTCTGGCTTTTTTTTTTGGTTGGTTATAGCTTCCGGAGTGACCCAGACAGAACAGGAGGCAAGGCCCACAGTCACTCCGTCTTGTCTGGATTGAGTTTGAGCTTGTTGACACCCATCCAGACCCCAACAGCCTCCTGGCACCGGCACATCACTTCCACTGTGTGCATGCTCTTTCGGCACCCAAGGGAAAAAAGGTTCACCATCACTGGTTTAGGGTCTTCTGCTCGAGCAAGGAATTGGACTAGCAGACTTCCTAGGTCCCTTCCTACTGTGTTATTCTATGATTCTAAGATGTTACCTAATTCTATGTCTATATACCTGAAAATGGGGTCACAAACAGCATATTTGTGGAAGTTCTGATGTTTTCTCCCTGATAGCGTAGGGAGTCTGAAATCTCTCAAGTTTAATGTCAGAGGCAAAAGAAAACCAGACCATTTGGGAATGGAGAAACAGAGAGCTGGGAATACAATGCTTTTCTTGGGAGGAACAACTGGGACTGACAATAGGCACATTTCATTAAATGTAATTGATTCATTCATTAATAACAAGACAGAAGATTCACCAGCTAAAACATTTTAATTAGTTGAATATATCCCTCTTTTTCCTATGAAAATGGTGCATATAATAGAAAATATGTAAGAAATCATTTTCAAGAAATACATATTCCCACTTTGCAAACCAAGTGCAGGTGGGATTTTCTTGATTTCTTTACCAGCGGATTAAAATGGTAGATTTAAAAAGAAAGGTAGATGAGGATAGTAGAGACTTAGATTCAAGTCTGTCCTTGGAAATACAGACAGTCATTGAAAGATTTGGACTTGCTTGCTCTCAGTTTGAGGACGATCCGGGACCGCCTTCTGCCGCACGAATCCCAGCGACCGATTTGGTCCCACAGAGTTGGCCTTCTCCGGGTCCCGTCGACTAAACAATGTTGTCTGGCGGGACCCAGGGGAAGAGCCTTCTCTGTGGTGGCTCCGACCCTCTGGAATCAGCTCCCCCCTGAGATTAGAACTGCCCCCACCCTCCTTGCCTTTCGTAAGTTACTCACAACCCACCTATGTTGCCAGGCATGGGGTAACTGAGTTACCCCTAGGCTATGGCAGGTTTGTGTATGGTATGACTGAGTTGTATGGTTTTAATAATGGATTTTTTATGTGCTTTTTAAATATATTGGATTTGTGATATTGTATTCTGTTGTGAGCCACTCCGAGTCCTCTGGAATCAGCTCCCCCCTGAGATTAGGATTGCCCCCACCCTCCTTGCCTTTCGCAAACTACTTAAAACCCACCTCTGCCGTCAGGCATGGGGGAACTGAAACATCTCCCCCTTGCCCATGTTGTTTTGGTGTTACATTGATTGTATGCGTGTTTTTTTAATATTCTGGGGCTGTTTTTTATGAATTTTTTAGTTTAAAATTGTAATTGGATTGGTGGGTATTGGATTTATTATTATGTACTGTTTTTACCCTGTTGTGAGCCGCCCCGAGTTTGCGGAGAGGGGCGGCATATAAATCCAATAAATCTAATCTAATCTAATCTAATCTTGGTGGTTATTGAAACGGATGTCCATCCTAGGCTGCATTAATAGAGGGACAGAATCAAGTTCACGTGAAGTTGTAGTACTGCCTTACAAGCTTTAGTAAGACTACATTTGGAATAGTGCATCCACTTCTGGTCACTACAATATAAAAACGATGTTGAAATTCTGGAAAAAAGTGCAGGCAAGAGCAACAAGAATGATTAGGAATGGTTGTGAGACCACACTTGGAGTGCTGTGTATAGTTCTGGTCACCGCACCTCAAGAAGGATATAATGGAACTGGAAAAGGTGCAAAAAAGGGCAACAAGAATGATCAAGGAAATGGAGCACCTCCCTTATGATACCAGGTTGCAACGCCTTGGTCTCTTTAGCCTTGAAAGATGGCGTTTAAGGGATGACTTGATCGAAGTGTGTAAAATCATGCATGGGACAGAAAAGGTGGATAGAGAAAAAAAATATTTTCTCTATCACACAATACTAGGGTGGGGGGGGGGGGCACTCCCTAAAGCTCATAGGTGAGGGCCAATCAAGGGAAATATTTCTTCACCCAGAGGGTCATTGGTTTATGGAATTCACTTCCCGAAGAGGTTGTGACAGCTGTCAGCCTTGATAGCTTCAAGGCAGGATTAGACAGATGCATGGATGCCAAGTGTATCGGTAATTATTGAAACGGATGTCCATATGCCGCCTCTATGTTGGTTGAGGCAGGCAGGATTCCCTTGAGTACCATTTGTTGGGGGTCAGGGGAAAATGAGGGGGTCTTGCCTTCTCTTTCTGCTCAAGATCCCCACGGACAATTGGTGAGCCACTGTGTGACACAGAATGCTGGACTCGATGGGCTTTGGCCTGATTCAGCATGGCTCTTCTTAGTTGTTGTTAGGAGAATAAAATGAGGGCATAATTGCATGAAGCATGGGATATAACTTTAAGAAATCCATAAAAGAAATCCATCATCAGTATGTTGATGATACTCAGCTATACCTCTCCACCCCGTGTCCACTCAGTAAAGCAGTGGAAGTGATGTACCGGTGTCTGGAGGCTGTTAGGGTCTGGATGGGTGCTAACAGGCTCAAGCTCAACCTCGACAAGATAGAGTGGCTGCGGGTTCTGCCTCCCAAGGACACTTCCATCTGTCCGTCCATTACCTTGGGGGGAGGTCCGCAACTTGGGTGTCCTCCTCGACCCACAGCTGACCTTGGAAAATCATCTGTCAGCTGTGGCAAGGGGTCATTTGCCCAGGTTTACCTGGTGCGCCAGCTGTGGCCTTATCTAGACAGGGAGTCTTTACTCACAGTCACTCATACCCTTATCATCTCGAGGTTCAACTACTGTAATGCTTTCTGTAATGGGTGTGATTGATTTTTAATTTAATTAGGGATTTTAGATTGCATTGTACACTGTCAGACTTTTTACTAAATCTGCACTTCTGTTCTACTAGTTTTTCTCATCATTCCTATCCTTTTCCTCCCACTTAGGACTGTATGACTGTAACTCGTTGCTTCTATCTTACGATTTTTATTAATATTGATTGTTTCTTCATTGCTTATTTGACCCCTATGACAATCATTAAGTGTTGTACCACATGATTCTTGACAAATGTATCTTTTTCTTTTATGTACGCTAAGAGGATCTGCGCCAAGACAAATTCCTTGTGTGTCCAATCACACTTGGCCAATAAAATTCTATTCTATTCTATTCTATTCTAATTTTAATTTAATTGCAATGATTTTATTGTAATTTACTGGTTTTTATATGTTGTGTAAGCCACCCCAAGTCTTCGGAGAGGGGAAGCATAGAAATCCAATAAACAAAGAAAGAAAGAAAGAAAGAAAGGAAGAAAGAAAGAAAGAAAGAAAGGAACAAATGCCCATTTTTATGTTTCCTTAATTGAATTGAATTGAATTCTTTATTGGCCAAGTGTCATTTAATACATTTCTCACTTAACAGCAGAAGTTTTGGGCTCACTTGTGGACGTGTTAAGTTGAGGACCAGGCTTCGGATGTTTTTTCACGCCGCCCAACGGCGCACTCATTGCAACTCTAACTTGTAAAACTCCTATGTTAATTAAAACTTCCCTGTTTCTTTTTCCTATTTGACTCCAGTAGTTTACAGTACTATAAATCCGTCATTCCCAACATGGTCAAAGTTGCTGCCCCTGTGGATTTATATGTCAGGCTTCCATGACTGGAACTTGGCAGCTTATCACAGATCTCTTGACACTTGCCTGCACCCTTAGCTCCATTGCTTGATTAGACTTGGCAGAAGCCTTACCCGGTAGGGCTCAGCTAAATAAGAACCTTTATTGAGGGCAAGTACAAAGCCATACAAAGCTGCTGATTGCTCATGGCCAGTGAAAGAGGGAAAATAACTTCTGAATCCTTAGTAGTTTCAGTTGGTTGTTTCTTCCTTTGGTCCTTTCTCCACAAATTAACAGACTCCTGGCCCAGAATTTGGTAGACCTGAAGCCAAGTGGTTAATGTATACTGTTAGCATCCCACACTGGGCTTATAACCAATGTTAGAATCCTAAACTTAGAAACGAAGTACATGTAGCAGTGGTGATTGTTCAGCCAATAACACAGACTATTATAAGTAAGAGTATGAATATTATTTACAATGTATACAATAGATCAGTGATGGCAAACCTATTACATGGGTGCCACAGGTGGCACGCGGAGCCATATCTGCTGGCACGTGAGCCCTTGCCCTAGCTCAGCTCCAACGTGCATGTGAGTGCCAGCCAGCTGATTTTTGGCTCACGCAGAAGCTCTGGGAGGGGGGTTTTGGCTACCAGAGAGCCTCTGGGGTGATGGGGGAGAGTATTATTAGCCTTCCCCAGCTCCAGGGAAGGCTTTGGAGCCTGGGGAGGGCAAAACACAAGCCTACTGGGCTCACCATAAGTTGGGAAACAGGCCATTTCCAGCCTCCAGAGGCCCTCCAGGGGTTGGGGGAAGTTTTTTAATACATAAAACAAATAAACTACATACACATTCAAGTCAAGCAATCACATATTATTATTATTATTATTATTATTATTATTAATAATAATAATAATAATAATAATAATAATAATAATAATAATAATATTTGTATGCCTCCCCTCTCTGCAGACTCGGGGCGGGTCACAGCAATGATAAAAACAATATACAGTACCAAATCTAATATTAAAGTTTAAAATAACAATTTTACATTAAAAAGCCTAAAAACCCCAATATATAAAAAAGCATATACACAAACATATCATACATACAGCTACATCGCCAAGGGGGGATGTCTCAGTTCCCCCATGCCTGACGGCAGAGGTGGGTTTTAAGAAGTTTACGAAAGGCAAGGAGGGTGGGGGCAATTCTGATCCCTGGGGGGAGCTGGTTCCAGAGGGTCAGGGCCGCCACAGAGAAGGCTCTTCCCCTGGGTCCCGCCAGATGACATCGTTTAGTTGATTGGACCCGGAGAAGGCCAACTCTGTGGGACCTAACCGGCCGCTGGGATTCGTGCGGCAGAAGGTAAACCATACAAACGAGATATCAGGATATACAGTTCTATACCTACAGTAGCTAACCAATAATATTATCATACGCAATTCTATAATATTCCTCTCCTGCAGAACACACAGTTCTATATAATAACATAAGTAGACCAATTTTTAGCATGCAGCAATATATAGCACACAAGAAGTATAGTCCCATAGACAAAACTAGCAGAGAGTAAGATCAGAGAATTAGCATTAGCAAGAGCAATAGAGGAATAGCAAGCATTAGCAAAACTAACCATAATAACCAACAAACAAAACTGAGAGCAACACATCTGTCTCCCTTTTATGGCTAATTGCAGCCCTAGCCCTTAAGGCAATGTTTCCCAACCTTGGGAACTTGAAGATATTTGGACTTCAACTCCCAGAATTCCTCAGCCAGCATTTGCTGGCTGGGGAATTCTGGGAGTTGAAGTCCAAATATCTTCAAGTTCCCAAGGTCGGGAAACACTGCCTTAAGGTAACATTATACTAATTCCTCCAAACATACATTGCTGGTTAGTTCATATATTGATAAACCCAACCGACGAAGTACGTAGTACAGTAGTACCTCTAGATACGAGTTTAATTCATTCCAGAAGAGAGCTTGTATGTCGAACAACAAATGACTTTAGACTTTGTTTTTCCCCTCTGAGATAACCAGAAGCAAGGATTCTTGCACCACCTAGTGGACGCTCAGCTCATATCTTGAATTTGAGCTCGGGTCTCAAAAAGAAATTTCTCTCCCCTTGTGGCTCGTATTTTGTAATACTCGCATGTGGAGCAGCTCGTATCTAGAGGTACTACTGTACTGACATATACCATCCCTGGCCTGAGAACTCAACGTCAACTCTCTTCATATTTATTTATTTATTGGATTTATTATGGACACTGGAGCCCGAAGGCTCTATTGTCAGGGAAAGGGAGAAAACCAGAAAGTTGGCATGGAGGATGTAATCCAGTGAGGCATTGGCTATTTCCACTGTCTTTTTCTAACCTTTGTAGTTTGCAAAAGGAGAAAAAGAGAGATGGGTGGGAGGAAATTGAGGAAAGAAAACTGCCCCTACCTTGCAGCTTCAGAATATCGCTCTAAGCATCGAAAGATAGCAGCTTGACGAAGATGGTTTCGGAAATAGGCAGGGTTCAGAATTACACTCCTTGGAAAAAGGCAAACAAACATTTAGGTCAAAGACATAATATGGTAGAACCTTTTAAGATCTAACTCTGGGGTTTGCAGATAGTCCTTGCCTTACAACCTGTCACTTCAATGTTACAATATAAATACGATAGGTATTTATGACCCATGATTTGAAGTTTCAATGCCATGATCACCCCTCTGTGGTCACGTGATCACATTTTCGGTGCTTAGCAACCAGCCTGCATTTATGGTTATTTTCAGCATTCTGTAGTCAGGTGACTCTAGTGTGGTCAAAATAGCCGCAGCGTTATGGACCCATTGATTTTCGGTGATTTCCCCCCCCCCCCGGTGTCTCAACTGTGCTTTGGTTGAAGAGTAAAAGTCAGCATTAAGATAATAATAATAATAATACTAATAATAATAATAATAAGTGCAGACTCTGTAAAGAAACAAATGAAACAATCGATCACATACTCAGCTGCTGCAAAAAGATCGCACAGACTGACTACAAGCATAGACATGATGCTGTGGCACAGATGATCCACTGGAACTTGTGCCGGAACTACCATTTCCCAGTGGCAAAGAACTTGTGGGATCATAAGCCCGAAAAAGTGGTCGAAAATGAGGAAGCAAAACTACTGTGGGACTTCCGACTTCAGACTGAACGAATTCTGAAGCATAACACACCAGACATCCTGATTGTGGAGAAAAGGAAAGTATGGATCATCGACATCGCAATCCCAGGGGACAGCAGAATTGAGGAGAAGCAGCTAGAGAAATTAGTGAAATACGAAGATCTAAAAATCGAGCTGCAACGACTCTGGCATAAGCCAGTGAAAGTGGTCCCAGTGGTACTTGGCACGCTGGGCGCAGTGCCAAAGGATCTCAGCGGACATTTGAAAACCATCGGAATTGACAAAATCTCCATCTGTCAATTGCAAAGATCGGCAAACATAATTCGCCGCTACATCACTCAGTCTTAGGTGGTTGGGAAGCGCCCGACTGGTGATGAAATACGAAATCCAGCATAGTGATCTCATTTGCTGTGTTGTATTGACATAATAATAATAATAATAATAATAATAATAATAATAATAATAATAATAATAATTTATTAGATTTGTATGCCGCCCCTCTCCGCAGACTCGGGGCAGCTCACAACAATAATAAAACAGTGTACAATGAACAAATCTAATATTTAAAAGAAAATATCTAAAACCCATTATTTAAAAAACATACAAACACAAGCATACCATACATAAAACTATATAAGCCTGGGGGAGATGTCTCAATTCCCCCATGCCTGGCGATATGGGCGGGTCTTAAGCAATTTATGAAAGACAAGGAGGGTGGGGGCAGTTCTGATCTCTGGGGGGAGTTGATTCCAGATGAGGGGGGACAGGAGGCCTTCTTCCAACACGGAGATGCCAGTGGGTTCATACCAGTGTGGCTCTTTGGATCACACTGCCCAGATGGGGAGGAACGCAGTGGGGTAGCAAAAATGGAATTCCACCCCAAAGTACCCAATTTGCACTGAAAGATGCTGAAACAAAATGCATAAGCCATGCCCAAAGTGTGGTAGTAAAAATTTTGGTAGCCCTTCACTGCCCACATACCCCCTTTTGGCAGGAGAACCAATAAAAGTTTGCCACCACTGGCTGAAGTGTTTGACTGAAAAACTCCAGCGATATAATAATAATAATAATAATAATAATAATAATAATAATAATAATAATAATAATAATTATTATTATTATTATTATTATTATTTATTGGATTTGTATGCCACCCCTCTCCGTAGACTCGGGGCGGCTAACAACAATGCTAAAAACAGCATGTGACAATCCAATAATAAAACAACTAAAAACCCTTATTTATAAAAACCAAACATACACACAAACATACCATGCATAACTTGTAATGGCCTAGGGGGAAGGAATATCTCAGCTCCCCCATGCCTGGGGGTATAAATGAGTCTTGAGTAGTTTACGAAAGACAGGGAGGGTGGGGGCAATTCTAATCTCCGGGGGGAGTTGGTTCCAGAGGGCCGGAGCCATAGTTCCCTCTAAGCTGAGCAGTGAGCAATCGCTCACTTAAAAATCATCATCAACTCAGAGTTTTCCAAACCTGCCCAGAAGCCGAGAGGGAAAGAGTGAGAGGGAAGGAGAGAGAGACGAAGAGAGGAAGAGAGAGAAACAGATAGAAAAAAGAGAGGAAGGAAAAGAGAAAGAAAAAGAATGGGAGTAAGGAAGAGAGAAAGAAAATCAAAATCTAGTTTGAAACTAGCTCAACTATTTAAGTGGCATTTTGATATTGATAGAGTTGCCCTATTATGAGCTCACTGTTATAGACACACAGTACAGTATTTTATTTTGAAATTCTCTGAGGCAAAACAGGGTGGGTTTTTTGTTTGTTTGTTTGTTTGTTTGTTTGTTTGTTTGTTTATTTATTTATTTATTTATTTATTTATTTATTTATTTGTTTGTTTGTTTGTTTGTTTGTTTGTTTGTTTGTTTGTTTGTGTGCCGCCCAGTCCCAAAGGGACTGCCGCTCAGACACTATACTTTTCTGCTCACCCCCCCCCCCCAAAAAAAAAAAATTAGAGGGAACACTGGCCAGGGCTATTCTTAACCAGGGCAAAAAGGTTGCTGTGACAAAAAGCCATTCACTTGACAAACCATCTTGCTTAGCCACAGAAATTCTTCCCTCAACTGCAGCCATAAATCGAGGGCTACCTGTACGTAAAAATTAATACAAAACATTATCCAACAATTCTGAATTTGATACAAGAGAATCCTTATATTCAGATAAGCAAACATACATAGATAATGACAACTGTTACTCATTCCTACATATTTCCCCCCCCCTTTCCTTCAAATCCCAGACAATTTTTTTTCACAGTACTCTCCTGCTAAGAAAGAAGCCCTTTGTCAAAAAACAAACATTAGCTACTGCAATCTCACCAAGTTCAATTTGTGTGTGTGTGTGTGTGATTTTTACAATAAACATGCTTAGAGAGAAGTTAACAAACTGGCTGATTGCTCGGCCTCTTGCAAAAGATTTTAAAGGTTGCTTTTCCGAGCTGTTGTCAACAGTTGATAATAGCTATATTGATTTTCCCCTACCAGATTATTGGCTCAGTCATTGGTAAGCAATAGCACTAGTACTTAACTACACATTTTCTACTGTCAAAGCCTGTTCCGATAGGGGTAAATGCACAGGGACTTATGACCCAATGATAGATAATGTCAACAAATTAGCTTTCAGGAGTCCCCCTTCTTTTCAAAATTATTCTTTTACTACCTTAAAAGGATCTCTTCTACAGCTCTTAACCCCCTTTCCTTGCGTTTCCTGGAAGAATATGATGGACCTGACATTTTAGAGCTGAGATCTGTAAGCTACTTTTGTTCATTTGAGAGTTTTAAGGCTTATCCAGATGATTGTTCAAGATGTGCCTGGACCACGTTTAAGCCTTGACAGCACTGTCTCAAGAGGCCCCGTGAAAACCAATAGCCTACAATTTTGTTTACAAGAGATGCTGAGGGGGAGGAAGCAGCTTTAATGCAAAGGACAAACAAGAGAGAAAAGATCTTTGGTGTGCAAAGTACAAAGGTTAATTTGCCTTCCTTCACATTGCAACTTAATTTTCATGGGTTTATTCTGGGAAAAACAAATGCAAGAGGCTGGTTTGTGTTAGACAGGGTCAGTCTTCTTTAAAAGCAAAACAAATATTTCGCAGATGTATTCGACACTGAAATCCTTCCAGCTCAGTGATTTTTTTCAGTCCAGGCAATCATCAAGAGTCAACACTGACAAAGAGATGCATATACGTACAGAGACATACACACACAGTGTTAAGTAAGGTTCAATTGCAAACCTAGCTGACTTTTCAGTATGGAATAATTTAAACCCCCATACTTAATGTGATGATTTAATCCATTTAATCTCCTACTTAATGCAGCAAATTCCATGGACCTTCCATGCCTACAAAGATTTATCTGCCTCCCTTTTCCTCATAATTGTATTATGAGAGAGATTGGACTAACTAGATCTGGTCTGTCTGTGATTTCTCATTAAGATATTCTTCCAAATATTATTTTGCCCTTTTATAGAAACCAGTATCTTACTATAATTGTTCACAAAACAGACTCTGGCTTAAACTGGTTAACAAACTTCAATGGAGTCCCGGATTAATAGAAAGAAAGAAAGAAAGAAAGAAAGAAAGAAAGAAAGAAAGAAAGAAAGAAAGAAAGAAAGAAAGAAAGAAAATGAAGAAAGAAAGAAAAAAGGAAAGAATGAAAATAAATAAATGAAGAAAGAAAGAAGGAAGGAAGGAAGGAAGAAAATAAATGAAGAAAGAAAGAAGGAAGGAAGGAAGAAAGAAAGAAAATAAATGAAGAAAGAAAGAAGGAAGGAAGGAAGGAAGGAAGAAAGAAAATAAATGAAGAAAGAAAGAAAAAAGGAAAGAAAGAAAATAAATAAATGAAGAAAGAAAGAAGGAAGGAAGGAAGGAAGGAAGAAAATAAATGAAGAAAGAAGGAAGGAAGGAAGGAAGGAAAGAAAGAAAATAAATAAATAAATGAAGAAAGAAAAAAGAAAATAAATAAATGAAAGAAAGAAAGAAAGAAAGAAAGGAGGAAGGAAGGAAAGAAAGAAAGGAAGAAAGAAAGAAAGAAAGAAAGAAAAAAGGAAAGAAAGAAAATAAATGAAGAAAGAAAGAAAGAAGGAAGGAAGGAAAAGAAAGAAAGAAAGAAAATAAATGAAGAAAGAAAGAAAATAAATGAAAGAAAGAAAGAAAGAAAGAAAGAAGAAAAGAAAGAAAGAAAGAAAGAAAAATAAACTCAGAGGGGAAAATTGTTTGATCATGCTACTAAAAAGTGGAGTATAAAATCCAGAATCTGAAAGAATGAGAATCCATATATGAAGTGTTTAACTTAACAAATTTCAGACTAAAATGCCTTGGTGCTAGTGATTGGGCCTTCTTACTTCTGTTTCCATGTGTCATAAAAACGTAATACTTGGTTAATCCAGATTGGAAGTAACATTCAACATTGTATAAAATGGAAAAATAGTGGCAGGAGAATTCAAAGCAATATCAAAGCAAATGTGATGTAAAGAAAACTTACGAAGATGCTAGGTGTTACCAATAGCAGATGGATGGTCCATCTGATTATGTGGGAAACCTCCAGGATGTGAATGTTCTAGAACAAATACATGTTGCAAAAAAAAAAGTTAAGTGTCTAAAAGAAGGATAGTAGCACAAAATATTTCACAAGCTAGAGATGCAATTTTTCTTGGCTGAAGAAATCATCATGCTAATATTAAGGATTTTCAATATATTTGCCAACAGATGTTTCAGCAAACATTTGGCAAAACTGAAAAATACAGCTTGGGGAAGTGTTTTTAAATACAGTGGTTTTATTTTATTTATTTATTTGTCAAACATGTATAGGATAGTAGTAGTCTGTATAAACATAAGTAAAAATTAACAATAAAAGAGGACAATAGCATAGTAGAACAGGGACAGTAGGCACAATGGTGCGCTTATACATGCTTATGCATGCTTATGTGTTTAGGCTACTTCTGCTGATCACCAGCTGCCAGCAGTTTGGCAGATCAAATCTCACCACCAGCTCAAAGTTGACTCAGTCTTCCATCCTTACAAGGTGGGTAAAATGAGGACCCAGATAACTACTTCAGCTTCAACCGCAATAACACAAGAGCACGCAACAGATTCAAACTTGATACGAACCACTCCAAACTTGACTGTAAATAATATGATTTCAGCAATCGAGTTATCGAAGCATGGAACTCATTATCGGACTCAATTGTGTCAACCCCTAACCCCCAACACTTCTCCCTTAGACTCTCCACGATTGACCTCTCCAGGTTTCTAAGAGGTCAGTAAGGGGCGTGCATAAGTGCACTGGTGTGCCTTCCGTCCCTTGTCCAATTGTCTCTCCTTTCTTTCACCTATCATATATATTCTCTTCCTTTCATATATCCTCTCCTCTAAGTTCACTTTTACCCTTATATATATTACCACATGTCTATTTTCTTCCTATGTATTTGTGTATTGGACAAATGAATAAATAAATAAAATAAAATAAAAATAAATATGTGCTGATTCTGTAAACTGCTTAGAAAGGGCTGTAAAGCACTATGAAGCGGTATATAAATCTAAATGCTATTGCTATTGCTATTAGAGCAATGTATCCCAACCTTAGCAAGCTAGCTTTCCTTTTCAAATCAATGTTATGATTGCTCTCTTTTCTTGAAATAAGAACTAAAACCAGCCTGCCAGGTACAAATACAAGAGCCAGACAGTTCCTGTTTTTGTGCCTGTGAGCTCTTCAGAGAGGCACCTCAAAGCAGCTCATTCCATCTCTGAAGATGCCAGCCTTCAAAATGTCAGGACCTGAGAAAAGTGGAGCTCAAAAGCTCATCACTACCTGATTGATGCCAGCCATGAAAGCCTGAACTTTCAGATGGCATGCCACCGGGATCTGGCTATTAGAGACACGTATGGTTTTTTAAAAACTTTAATTGTTTTATTTGTTGGTTTTGTATTGCTTTGAACTGTTTATATAACATTTTTGTGTATTTGGCTGTGAGCCACCCAGAGACCTCTGGGAGTTGAGCGGCATGTACGCATGTACGCATGTACGCATGTACGCATGTACGCATGTACGCATGTACGCATGTACGCATGTACGCATGTACGCATGTACGTATGTATGCATGTATGAAGAAATAAATGTAGAAGAAATAAATGTAGAAGAAATAAATGTAGAAGAAATGAAAAAGATATTTTAAAAGTTAAATATTAACAGTTAAATATGACCTTTCTTTTGAACAATGAGCATTAGCTTTTCTGCATTAATTAAGTAAGCACTCTTTTTAAGACTAAACTCCAGATGCTGAAAACAGGAAACAAAGAACTGCGTCAGTCTAAGAAAGTCCACATATCTTAAAGGTGTCAAATTCGAAAAGCATTGCATTGCTTTGAATTGTTTTTAGGGGGTCTTATATAACGTTTTTGTGTATTTGGCTGTGAGCCACCCAGAGACCTCTGGGAGTTGAGCGGCATGTATGTATGTATGTATGTATGTATGTATGTATGTATGTATAAATAAATAAACAAACAAACAAACAAACAAATAAATAAATAAATAAATGTAGAAGAAATGAAAAAGATATTCTAAATGTTAAATATTAACAGTTTATTTATTTTATTTATTTATTGTTAGAGTTGGAAGGGACCATGCGGGTCATCCAGTCCAACCCCCTGCCTAAGCAGGAACCCTATAGCATCCTAGACAAATGGCAGTCCAATTTCCTCTTTAAAATGTCCAGAGTATTGGAGTTCACAACGTCCACTGGTAGGTTGTTCCACTGGTTGATCGTTCTGACCATCAGGAAGTTCTTCCTTATTTCCAGGTTGAATCTCTCTTTGGTCAGCTTCCAGCCGTTGTTCCTCATCCGGCCCTCCGGTGCCCTGGAGAATAAAGTGATCCCCTCCTCTCTGTGGCAAGCCCTCGTATACCTGTAGACTGCTATCATGTCTGCTCTGGCCCTCCTTTTCTCTAGGCTATCCATGCCCAGTTCCCGCAGTCTCTCTTCGTAAGTCTTGGTTTCTAGACCCCTGATCATTTTGGTTGCTCTTTTCTGCACCTTCTCCTCCTAAATATGACCTTTATTTTGAACAATGAGCATTAGCTTTTCTGCATTAATTAAGTAAGCACTCTTTTTAAGACTAAACTCCAGATGCTGAAAACAGGAAACAAAGAACTGTGTCAGTCTAAGAAAGTCCACACATCTTAAAGGTGTCAAGTTTGAAAAGCAGAAGTCTAGGACAACGAAGGAGAGGTGGACTCTGATGGCTTCTTCAATACCCACCAAGTTCACTGGGGGGAATTTTTTTCGTTGTAATAAAAACGCCCTACCAACATGAGCTTCAGAAGATGAGCTTGACCTGAAGGTGAGCTTGCCTTCATAAATTGTGAGTGCTCCATTACGGGAAGGCTTCAAAAGAAAACTGGACAGCCATATGTTTGAAAGAACAGGGGTGAGTTTCAAAAATTTTAACAATGGGTTCTCTGTCTGGTTGATGGGTGGGCGTGGCCATGGTGGGTGTGGCCTAAATCAGTCTCATGCACCATGGCGGTGCACAGTGAAGGCCTGCTGCCAGAACGGTAAGGTGCTACGTTCCGGTAGCGATTTTGGAGATGCGTGCGCAGCTGCATGCTCCTGATGCACGCACATGTGCCCCCGTTTGAGATTTGGCTGCTGCGCACACTACAAGAAAAATGTTGCGTGAAGACACTTGTGTGAATGAGATTTCACCGATTTTCACTGATTCTTTTGCAGGGAAGCAAAAATATTGGCCAACGTTGCCGAAATCTTGCTCACACATGCATCCTCATGCGAGATTTCACTTGCTGTGCATGTGCAGCAGCCAAATCTCGTGCCAATGGGCGTGCAGCCCGCAACGACCCTAGAGGGCGCACTGGTAGCACCAAAGATGGCAGGCCTTCTCTGGTGGTTTGTGTGTGTGTATGTGTGTATGTGTGTATGTGTGTGATTGGAAACGGGCACATTTCCGATCTTTTGGAGCCTCTAGGATGCAATAAGTCCCACATTCCATGAGGAGAAGGGTGGCCTATAAATCAAATCAATAAATCATTAAATCAATCAATCAATCAATAAATAAATAAATAAATAATCATCTTTTAAAAAATTTTGGGTGAGGCCCAGCGATCAGCCAGTTTTTTAACCTGTCTCTAAGCAAGATTATTGTAAAAATCACACACACACACACACACACACACACACACACACACACATTGCAGTTGGTGAGACTGCAGTAGCTAATGTTTGGTGATGTAAAAAAAACCTTACGAAAATGCTAGGTGTTACCAATAACAGATGGAAGGTCCATCTGATTATGTGGGAAATGTCCAGGATGTGAATGTTTTAGAACAAATACATGTTGGGGAAAAAAAAGTTAAGTGCCTAAAACTAGGATAGTTGCATAGAAATTTAATTATAATAATAATAATAATAATAATAATAATAATAATTATTATTATTATTATTAATAATTATAATTATAATTATTATTACTACTACTAATAATAGTAATAATAATAGTAGTAGTAGCAACAACAACAACAATAATAACAATAACATGCTTATAGTAATAAGTGGAGATACTAATAAGGAAGTGAAGAATAATAGTAATGGAATCTTAGTAAATTATTTGACAGTGTTGAAGGAATTAGTTGTTAAGCAGAGTTATGGCATTCAGGAAAAAACTGTCCTTGTGTATAGTTGTTCTGGTGTGCAGGGCAGAAGTTGGAACAATTTATTTATAGGATGTGAGGAGTCTGCAATATACAGCAGGGGTGCCCAACCTTTTGGGCCTCAGGGAACACCACGGTCATAATTTTAAAGCCTGAGGACCATCAAATTAATAATTTTAAATCCCATGGACCCCAATTCATAATTTTAAGTCCTGCAGACCACTAATATGGATTTTTTTTAAAAAAAATAGTATATAATTATGAATTATAAATTTGGTGGTCTGCAGGCTTTAAAAAAAGGATAAATACATTTGTAAAATAATGATCAGAGAATTTCCATTTTATTAATATGAAATGGGCCTATTTAACATAACAAAATTACAAATGCAAATTATAACAATTGTAAATGCTTATTTAATCATAACAAAATTTTTAAAGGTTGTTTAATTGTAACAAAATTATTAAAGTTAGTGTAATTATTACAAAATAATTCATGCTTATTTGAGGGTGGCTTGCTGATGTTATAAGGCATAAGACACAAGGCACATGTCTTCTATCCTCCATGCTAGGGAAAGGATAGTGATGTGATAAAACCAGTTGTGGTGCAGCCGCAGTGAACCCTAAAACCCTACAGCTTAAATGTAGTTTATTCTTTTTGCTTAATAAGCTATTCCCATTTTTCAGATCTGAAGAAAACTTCTTGAAATCCTGGAGATTGGTTGTGTCTCCATGAACTGTACAAGGAGGACTAACAATCTGACTTCATGTACAATGGCTTTTAATATTTTTGTTCGCCCAAACAAAGTTTTTCAGAATGTAGCGAACATTCTCTAGTTTTATGTAACAACCACCCTCACATGGAAAACTTGTAACCGAAAGGTGATAGATGAATATTATACATTTTAAAACATCTCCTACAAACATTCTGAAAACACCACCAAACAACAACAAAAAATAACGAAGAGCGATGTTTTGGTATTCTTGTGGAACGAAATGCTAATAAATAATATTACAAGGTTCCAGTGACAGCCATAATTCATTTTTCTCTGTATCACATATTTGTTATTACTTTATGCACACCCATACATCTGAGTTAAGAGAACTATGCAAATCAAACTCCAAATGCAATTATTTGGCCTGTCTTTCCAGAATGTTTTCTTCTTGTCTCTCTTGAATAGCTCTACCATATGAAATAGATTTTCAATTATTTTTTATTTTCTCTGAAGCTAAACACTATCCTCTATCAGTAAATCATTTGGCCAGCCCTGTAGCCAAGCAGCCTTTGAGGAAGATATATTAAGCTTATATATACATATATAGTATGTGTGTGTATGTATGTATTCATGCATGTATGTATGATTGTGCGTGTGTGTACCATATTTTTGGAGTATAAAATGCACTGGAGTATGTTGTGATTCAGCCTGAGGCTCCTCAGGGACCGGCTGGATCTCTGCCGGATCCATGCCCAGAGGAGGAGGACAGTGAACAGGAGGGGGAGGACCAGGCAGACGGGGGAGAGGAACGTCAGGAAGAGGAGGAGGGAGAGCAGCCTGAGACCCCCGGGGGGGGAGGCTCTCCCCAGCTAGTAGCCTGGATTCATTGGATAAAGACGCACAGGCTATAATAGACATGAGGCAGTGACGAGCAGCTCAAAGAAGGTGCCAATTAGAAAGGTATTTCCATCCCTGAATTGGCAACAGCTGGGTTTGGGTGTGGTTCTCCTCAGCAGGGTTGAAAAGGCAGGCCCGCCCTTACAGTCTTGTGGAGAGTTATCAACTGGGAGTCCTGTGACCTTGCTTCGATTCTTGGCGTCTCTGATCTTGGCTTGTGGCCTAGAAGTCTGGAAGACTTGGGGGAGGCATGGGTTTTATTATCTCCAGCGTTGTTTTTGCCAGCAAGAATCCTGTTTTATTGCCTGGCCTTCGTGAAACCTCTGTGAAGCTTCATAGTGTTCCTGTCTGTAAGAACAGTTTTTGTTACCTGTGTTTGCTTTCCAGTATAGAAACTGCCTTTGCTTTTTACCAGTGTGTCTGGATACTCTTTTTGGTTGGTGTTGGCATCTGGGAGGACCCAGACAGAACAGAGTATAAGACGCACCTCAGTTTGGGGGGAGGAAAATAGAGGGGGAAAAAATCTACCTACCAGGTATTCATCTGGCTAGCATCCTTAGTCTGTTCAGCTTCAGCACATCATTTTATCCCCTGGTTATGATGGAAAAGCTTTTTTTCAGGGGGAGTAGGAAAGAAAACGACTAAACAGTGTCATCTGGCGGGACCCAGGGGAAGAGCCTTCTCTGTGGTGGCTCCAACCCTCTGGAACCAGCTCCCCCCAGAGATTAGGATTGCCCCCACCCTCCTTGCCTTTCGGAAACTTCTTAAAACCCACCTCTGCCGTCAGGCATGGGGGAATTGAAACATCTCCCCCTTGCCCATGTTGTTTTGGTGTATGATTGATTGTGTGCTTGTTTTTTATATATATTGAGGTTGTTTTTATGAATTTTTTAACCTAAAACTGTAATTAAGATTACTAAATATTAGATTTGTTACTATGTACTGTTTTTGCCATTGTTGTCAGCCGCCCCGAGTCTGCAGAGAGGGGCGGCATATAAATCCAATAAATCTAATCTAATCTAATCTAAAACAAGCCTGCAAAAACTTAGGGCAGGAAAAACTGCTTTGGAGGGAGTAGTAATCTTTTTTAAAAAAATGCTGCAAGCCAGGAAGATTGTTAGCATCGTGTTAGGGCTGAAAAAGTCTTTTTCAGAAGGTGTAGGAATGAAAACAAGCTTGCAAAGGGCTGGAAAAAACTTTCTTCAGAGTGAATAGGAAGCTGGGAAGAACATTAGCACCTAGTTAGGGCTGGAAAAAATAGCCTTGAAAAGCTACATTCTGAGTATAAGACGTACCCAAATTTTCAGCCTCTTTTAGGGAGGAAAGGTGTTTTATACTCTGAAAAATGCAGTATGTATGTATGTATGTATGCAGGGGTGAGCTACTTCCTGGACAGGGAGGGGGGGAAACGCAATGGGGTAGCGAAAATGGAGCTCCACTCCAGAGCACCCAATTTGCACATCCTTAATTCAAGGCTCAGCTACAGCAATGCACCCTACATGAAAACTTCTTGGAAGCTTCAACTGATCCAGAATGCAGTGAGGTAGGCAATGATGGGTGTGTTTTCTCTATGCCCATGTGACACCTCTACTTTTTGAGCTACACTGTTTGCCCATCTGATTTCAGATGCAATTGAAGGTGTGAGATGTCACCCATAAACCCCGCTATGGTTGGCATAAGGCCAGTTTATCTGAAGAATTGTCTATCTCCCCTGGCTTCTACCAGGCTAGTAGGTGCCAGCAGAGTTGGCGGAATTAGCTCCTTTTAAAAATTAAACAGTGCCATATATTGGTACCCGGAAGTCTGTCTTCTCTGTTGCCTTGCCCACCCTTTGGAATAAGAATCTTCTTAACTCCATATGGATTGCATCATGTTGTCATTTTGTAAAGTCTTGAAGACTTGGCTGTTCTTCCAGATTTTGGGTTGCAATAGGTGGGTCCCGTTGTTGAGTGTGTTGGCTATTTTTGGGTGTTTTTTTTTCTATATTAGGCCCAATATTGCTTTGGCTTGTATTGATTTTTATGGTATTATATGGTAAGCCGCCCAGAGTTACTGGGAGATGGGTGGTTCCCAAATTAAAATCAATGAATCAATGAATCAATGAATCAAGGAATCAAGGAATCAAGGAATCAAAGAATCAAGGAATCAATATGGAAGTAAATAAGGAAGGGAGGGAGGGAGAGAAGGAAGGGAGGAAGGGAGGGAGGGAGGGAGGGAGAGAAGGAAGGAAGGGAGAGAGGGAGGGAGAGAATGAAGGAAGGGAGAGAGGGAGGGAGGGAGAGAAGGAAGGAAGGAAGGAAGGAAGGAAGGAAGGGGCCTTTGTTCAACACAACACATGAATTTAATGGAATAAATGCATTGAACACGGTTTGGATCATGTTCAGGGAGTTTTAATTTAGAACATTATGAATCACCGTGGAATCTGTTGTTTTGGATCTGGTTGACATCACTGGATTTATTTGCTCTGCAAGCAATGAATTTGAGAAGGCAATCAGTCTCACCGCATAAGTTACAGAATTTTGAAGACAGAAAGTTTGTCTCACTGTGCAGTAAAGTGCAGATTATTTTGATCCTGGGCCTAAAATATGGTTGCTCTTTCTCTAATGAAGAATTTATCTATCAGCTGAATCTCTGTTGTTACCTCCTGCCATAACTTCCCTTTGGACAAACAGGGTTTAGTGTAAAAGTGATCAACAACCTATTGCCATCTCAAATCAGAAAGGTTGAACTAGCCTTGATATATGTTTTTCATGGTAGAATTGTGACGTTTATCAGTATAAATCTTTCTAATAACACCTTTGTGTATAAAAACGAAATTCTGTTTATTAAAATTAGCATTTTCCTACTCTCTTCAGGAAGAAAAATCCATCTGCAGAAAAATATCCTTTGCAGAATTTATTGCATACTGATTTACATTCTTGGATGCTTGTTATAATTGGTTTACAGAAGATACAATTTCTGGTGTTTCTCCCCTTGATTTATGACTCTTCTTTTTCCATGGAAGATTTAAGTGACATGCATTGATGTCGGTTATCTATTTGTTGGACTGAAAACAGATCGAGCTGCAGATGGAAGGTGTACTTATCCACAGCCAAAGGTATGAAACCAATAAAGAAGAATATTTGTAGCTCAGGGTTGAAACGAGCGTTTCTTTTTACTCCCTGTACTTGGATGTTTTCTTGCAGATGTTTCATTACCCAAACTAGGTAACATCATCGGTGCTAATGTCACTAGCACATCATCACTAACATTGATGATCTTTCCTAGTTTTGGTAATTGTTCTGTCGGGCTCTCTGGTAGACTCCTCCCGAAAATTCACAGTACAAATTTCAGACACACACACGTTTGAAAATTCAAAACAATGTTCTTTATAATGAAAATTCACTTAAACTAAGCCCTCTTTTGGTATAGCAAAGAGCACTCGTCTCCAAACAAACTGGTAATTGGTACAAGTCCCTTATCAGTTCTGTGATACTTAGCTTGCAGCTGTGAGGCAATTCACAGTCCTTCTTCTATCACAAAGTGAAACACACTTTGCTCTGGTTTAGTTTCCAAGCGGGGAAAAATCAGCACACAAAAGGTCAAAGTCAGTAAAGCAGTCACGAAACACAAGGATCAGATAATCCTCCACAATGGCCAAACCCACAGGCTGCTATTTATAGCAGCCTCACTAATTATCACAGCCCCACCCAACCACAGGTGGCCTCATTTTCTTTGATAATAATCTCTCAGTTGTTGTTGCTGCCTATGCATCGCTCTCCGCATGCGTGGCCGTATCATTAACTTTTGTTCTGAATCCAAGGAGAAGCTAGATAATTGATCTCCTTCTGAGCTGTCTGCCCCACTCTCCTCCTCCCTGTCACTCATGTCTTCTTGGTCAGAGGAGCCTTCATCAGCAGATTCCACCGGGGGAAAAACAGGCCTGTAGCATGTGGATGTCTCCCCCACATCCACAGTCCTTGGGGCAGGAGCTGGGCCAGAGCTAACCACAACAGGTAATGAAATGTATTCAAGAAAAAATCCAACCTCAGATAGCACCAATGCAATACACACAATAGTTTGCTTCTGCAACCCAACAAGACCGACACAGACTTCAGAGGATCATCAGAACTGCAGAAAAAACAATTGCTGCCAACCTGCCCCCTATTGAGGACCTGTATACTGCACGAGTCAAAAAGAGGGTGGTGAAAATATTTACTGACCCCTCGCATCCTGGACATAAAATGTTTCAACTCCTACCCTTCAAACGTCGCTACAGAGCACTGCACACCAAGAGAACTAGACACAAGAACAGTTTTTTTCCTGAATGCCATCACTCTACTAAACAGATAATTCCCTCTACACTGTCAACTTTTTTACTGTCTGCACTTTTATATCTACTAGTTTTTCCTCATCATTCCTATTATCCTTTTCCTCCCACTTAGGACTTTATGGCTGTACAGTAGTCCCTCGCTATACCGCGCTTCACCTACTGCGGCTTCACTTCATCGCGGGTTTCTGAGGAAGTCGATC
This sequence comes from Erythrolamprus reginae, assembly GCF_031021105.1. Lineage (NCBI taxonomy): Eukaryota > Metazoa > Chordata > Lepidosauria > Squamata > Dipsadidae > Erythrolamprus > Erythrolamprus reginae. Next base: position 102,845,178 of record NC_091954.1, read on the forward strand.
GGCAGATTTAAACAGCCTGCCGAACTCGATCGGCAGGTTTTTCAAAAAAATAAATAAATCTAAAATTGTAAATACTGTATTTAAATACTGTATCTAAAAAAAATACTGTGTGGTAAGGGTTTATAAACACTTAAAACAATGAAAACTTACCAAACAATTACAATATAAATACTTAAATAAGTACTATCAGTCGATAAATTCCCCATCGCGGATTTCACCTATCGCGGACAGGTCTGGAACGTAACACCAGCAATAGGTGAGGGACTACTGTAGCTTGTTGCTTGTACTCTAAGATTTTTATTAATATTGATTGTTTCTTCATTGCTTATTTGACCCCTGATGTCAATCATTAAGTGTTGTACCACATGATTCTTGACAAATGCGTATTTTCTTTTATGTACACTGAGAGCATCTGCACCAAGACAAATTCCTTGTGTGTCCAATCACACTTGGACAATAAAGAATTCTATTCTATTCTATTCCATTCTATTCTATTCTATTCTATTCTATTCTATTCTAGTTAGAAACAGAGGTGGGCTCCTTCCAGTTCAGACCAGTTCTATGGAACCAGTAGTTAATTGGCGACCTGGGTTGCTAGAACTGGCAGTGATCCAGGCCTGCCACGCCCCCAAACCAGCTCTCTTGGGGGTGCCATAGGCACTTATAAATTGACTATGTCAATCATGTCTTTCTGGTTTTGATTTTTGCAACAAAAGACTACCTGCATAACACTTCTTAGCATGTTTAATTTCCAAAGATTTCCAGTACAGTGGTACCTCTACATATGAACTTAATTCATTCTGTGACCAGGTTCTTAAGTAGAAAAGTTTATAAGAAAAAGCATTTTTTCCCATAGGAATCAATGTAAAAGCAAATAATGATTGAGGAAACCACAGGGAGAGTGGGAGGCCCTGTTTCCTATGATGAGATTCCTAGGGAGGCCCCATGGAGGCTTCTCCCTGCCTTTTCTGGCCCTGTTTCTTCACAGGAGATTCCTAGAGAGGCCCCACGGAGGCTTATCCCCACCTTTTCTGTCCCTGTTTCCTCCCAGGAGATTCCTAGAGAGGCCCCATGGAGGCTTCTCCCTATCTTTTCCAGTTACAGTTTCAGAGGCTCGGGTTTGTAAGTGGAAAATGGTTCTTGAGAAGAGGCAAAAAAATCTTGAACACCCGGTTCTAATCTAGAAAAGTTCATAAGTAGAGGCATTCTTAGGTAGAGGTACCACTGTCCTTTGTTCGTGACTGAAAGAAAAAAAATAGCTGATCTTTCACATCCTGGTGCTCCAATAGATTCATCTTTATGATGCCACCAGTTTTTCCTTTGCCTTTCTCGCTAGAACAACTTTGTAATGTGAACATGAAATGTATCTATGCTTTCTTTGTGGGGAAAAAATATCTATTGATGCAGACACATCATTTGTCTGATGCAAGCGTGCTTTCATTTTCCACACTTGTACTTCTTTCAGAGGTTAGTTTGCACATGCCTGGAACTTGTTAGAGGATGCCTGCTAGCTATCAGGTTAATACATGAACTAAATGAGAAAGCTTTGTAGATGAACTTCTGCCCTTGATGAAACACTGTTAAAAGTCTCTGCACCTTTTTACTTGATATTCATGAATGAATGCAAACATACATGACCCAAGATAATGTTGCAAGATCCGATCTGGGTTGATCACCAGGTCCATCCTCAGAGAAATTCTCTCCTACCTGAATAGCAATAGCACTTAGACTTATATGCTGCTTCACAGTGCTTTTACAGCCCTTTTAAAGCAGTTTACAGAGTCAGCATATTGCCCCCAACAACTTGAGTCCTCATTTTACTGATCTCGGAGCTGAGTCAGCCTTGAGATTTGATCTGCAAAATTGCAATCTGCTGGCAGTCAGCAGAAATATCCTGCAGTACTCCTTTCTAACCACTGCGTCATCATGGCTGTTGAATGTGTGCTTTGGGCTATTCTACCTGTAGTATTTATGCGGTGCTCGGTTGTGTGTGGCTTTTTAGTTGTTGATTGGGGTGTTGATTGCCAGTTATTAGTTCATTGACTGTTGTTTCCTGCTGCTGAGTCCTTGGCTCTTAAGCACCTGATAAGTTGGTGGTAAATCAATACTCTTGTTGACTGATGAGATGCCCATTTCCTAGGCTTCAATAATTTCCCTGGCTATTTTTGTACCTGCTCAGCCAACAATTTTAGTAGCTTTGAAATCGAATGTATGTTCTTGTCCTTGCAATTTGCTCAGTGAGTTTGGGTTTCCTCCTCTGATTGCTGGCTTGTGTTCTGATGGTTAGCTACCTCCCCATCTGTCCTACCTATTCACATAGGCAATCCATGCAGGGGATCCTGTAGATTTCATTAGAAGTATCTCTCACCTTCAAGTGATCTTTGCAATGCATTATTTGTCCTTTTATGGTAGCCTCTGTATGGTAGCTTCAGTGACAAATTCATTACTTTATTTAATATCAGATTTGTAATTAGGAATAAAAAAGGAATGCTGTCAATCTCCTGTTCACCTGGAAATGCTGAAAATATGGGGAGCTTATATGGATGGATTGCTAATTATCTATGTTGACATAATACATGCACAATTTTGGATATCTAGCTAATATGTCCTGGCTTGTTAAAAATCCCTTGCGGTTGATGAAGAACTTTCCATTTTTATTCTTCCCATTAATAGAGAACATCAATAGATTATTTCCCCTATATCCGAAGTTTTAATTTTGTCCCCAGCCCAGTCAACCAAGCAAGAGCTGGAGACCATTTTGACACATCACAATTAAGGTGATGCTTTTTGCTTCAGTCAGCTTAAAATGGACTAAGAAATCTTCAGTGGCCCAACTATCCATTCATATTACAAATGCTTCCTTTCTCCTTTTCATTAACAAGAATCAGATGTTCACATAAATATGACACGAGAAGGAATTAAATTTCTCAAAGGCAATGCAAGGTCAGAAGAAGGCATGAGAAGAATGCAGGTCTGCTGAGTGGAAATGCTTCATTTAAGTTAACATTCTCTCCTGGAGAATATTAACTTCAGTTCTGAATTACGAAACTTCTTGGATGGAAAATGAAACGTCTTCAAAGAAAAACAAAGTCCAGTTGCCCTTTGAAAAAGGAACCTTTGGGAAACCATGACCCAGACGACTGGAAAACTTTATAAATATTTGGTTCTGCAACCCAACAAGACCGACACAGACTTCAGAGGATAATCAGAACTGCAGAAAAAACAATTGCTGCCAACCTGCCTTCCATTGAGGACCTGTATCCTGCACGAGTCAAAAAGAGGGCGGTGAAAATATTTACTGACCTTTCGCATCCTGGACATAAACTGTTTCAACTCCTACCTTCAAAACAACACTATAGAGCACTGCATACCAAGAGAACTAGACACAAAAACAGGTTTTTCCTGAACGTCATCACTCTGCTAAACAAATAATTCCTTCAACACTGTCAAACTATTTACTAAGTCTGCACTACTATTGCTACTAGTTTTTTTCTCATCATTCCTATCACCCATTTCCTCCCACTTATGACTGTATATTGCTTGTATCCTTAAGATTTTTATTAATGTGGATTGTTTCTTCATTGCTTATTTGACCCCTATGACAATCATTAAGTGTTGTACCTCATGATTCTTGACAAATGTATGTTTTCTTTTATGTACACTGAGAGCATATGCACCAAAGACAAATTCCTGGTGTGTCCATTCACACTTGGCCAATAAAGAATTCTATCTGTCTGTCTGTCCAGCATGCCTACCATTCCTGTCTTACTGTCCTCATTTATCTGTACTTACTTGGTATATGTTTATGCTTAGATATATACCTAATATCTTGTACATATCTGACAAAAAATAAATAAACAAATAAACAATAAAGCTAGAAATTAGAACCAATATACACTTTTAAATGTTATTTTCATTTTTAGCACCCCAAAATTATGTAAGAATAGTTGTTTTTATGCTCACAACTTTTTACCTGTAGAACAGTGTAATCTGGCTAATAACCATTTTCCCCCCTAAAAAATGTTTTCACTTTATGGCCAAGTAAATCTACATGACTTTCAAATGTAAATGTCCTCAGGGTTAGCTTCTTTTTAAACATAACCACCACTATTTGAATAGCACTCAATAGCGTACATGTTGATCTGATAATTCTTCCCCATCACCAAATTTTATTGGGGAAAGATAAAATGCTAGTGATCTTCATCTGTTTGTTTCATTGCACTGTACTGTTTAACTGTGCAGCCTCGACTCTGGAGGGAGGAGAACAACCTATTTTGCTGTCGTTGGAATTTATGGAAAAATTCATTTCTATTCCTTTTTTCTGGGTTCACCAACCACATATGCAGCATTTATTTGTTTCTAATGATTGTCTGCTATTTAATGCATCAATATATTTACCAGGAAGTCTTTAGGGTATGGTTAAAAAAAATAAGATAGTAGTGGTGATAATGCAATTGAAACTCTGCTGATTTTATAATAATAACAACAACAGAGTTAGAAGGGACCTTGGAGGTCTTCTAGCCCAACCCCCTGCTTAGATAGGAAACCCTACACTACTTCAGACAGATGGTTATCCAACATCTTCTTAAAAACTTCCAGTGTTGGAGCATTCACAACTTCTGGAGGCAAGCTGTTCCACTGATTAATTGTTCTAACTATCAGGAAATTTCTCCTTAGTTCTAAGTTACCGGACTCAGTAGTGTCAACCCCTAACCCCCAACATTTCTCCCTTAGACTATCCACGATTGACCTCTCCAGGTTCCTAAGAGGTCAGTAAGGGGCGTACATAAGTGCACTAGTGTACCTTTCGTCCCCTGTCCAATTGTTTCTCCTTATCTCATATATCATATATCTTTTCTTCCTTTCATATATCTTCTCCTCTACTTTTATATCTTTTCTTTATATATAATACCTCATGTCTATCCTCTTCAATATGTATTGTGTATTGGACAAAATAAATAAATAAAATAAAATAAATAAATAAGTTCAGCTTAGAACTTGTTCAGCTTCCACCCATTGCTTCTTGTTCTACCCTCAGGTGCTTTGAAGAATAGGTTGACTCCTTCTTCTTTGTGGCAACCCCTGAGATATTGGAACACTGCTATCATGTCTCCCGTGGTCCTTCTCCTCATCAAACTAGCCATGCCCTGTTCCTGCAACTGTTCAAAATTTTCTATGTGCGTAGCACACAGGGAGCTTCAATCTTACTGTTACAGCTACCATCGTAACTTTTTTTACTCTACACAACCTTTAAACAAATAATAATAGAATTGGAAAGGACCTCCGAGGTCTTGTAATCCAGCCCCCTGCTCGAGCAGGGAACTTTATATCACTGAAGACAAATGTTTCTCCAATCACTTTTTGAAAGCCTTCAGTTCTGGAGCATCCACAACTTCGGATTGGTTAATAATAATAATAATAATAATAATAATAATAATAATAATAATAATAATAATATTCTATTTGTATGCTGTCCCTCTCTGAAGCCTCGGGGCGGCTCACAACAGTAATAAAAACAGTATAACAATGGGACAAATCTAATAATAAGAATATATAAAACCCCCTACAATTAAAAACCATACAGCACATACACACCAAAAATAAAATATAAAAAGCCTGGGGGAGATGTCCCATGCCTTGCGATATAGGTGGGTCTTGAGTAACTTGCGAAAGACAAGGAGGGTGGGGGCCGTTCTAATCTCTGGGGGGAGTTGATTCCAGAGGGCCGGGGCCGCCACAGAGAAGGCTCTTCCCCTGGGGCCTGACAAACGACAGTTTGGTCAACGGGTTAATTGCTCTCACCATTAGGAAATTTCTCATTAGTTCTCGGCTGCTTCTCTCCTTGGTTGGTTTCCAACCATTGTTTATTGCCTTGTCTTTTAGTATTTTAGAAATAGGTAGTCACTTCTCTGAAATAGTATAGGTCAGTGATCGCGAACCTATGGCACAGATGGCACGCAGAGCCGTTGCCCTAGCTCAGCTCCAATGTGCATGTGTGTGCCAGACAGCTGATTTTTGGCTCACACAGAGGCTCTGGGGTGGTGTTTTTGGCTTCCAGAGAGCTTCTGGGGGATGGGGGAGGGCGTTTTTAGCCTCCAGGGAAGCCTTTGGAGCCTGGGGAGGGTGAAACACAAGCTTACTGGGCCCACCAGAAGTTGGGAAACAGACCATTTCCAGCCTCCAGAGGACCTCCCGGGGGAAAAAGCTATTTTTGCCCTCCCCAGGCATTGAATTATGGGTGTGGGCACTCACGCATGCACAATAGCCTGTGCCCATGCTCTTTCGGCACCCAAAGAAAAAAAGGTTTGCCATCACTTGCATAGGTTCTCTTGCTAGAACAGGGGGCTGGACTAGAAGACCTTCAAAATCCCTTCCAGCTCTTTTCTATTCTAAATTCTCTTGAGTTTGTAGGAGCCCTTCAAATATTGGAACAGTGCTATGTCTCCCCTAACCCTTCTTTTCAGTAGACTGGACATCCCCAATTCCTGTAACTGTTCATTGTATGTTTAAGCCTGCAACCCCCTAATCATTTTTGTTGCTCTTCTCTGCACTCTTTCCAGAGTCTCAACATCCTTTTTTGTATTGTGGTGATCAGAACTGGGTGCAGTATTCCAAGTGTGGAATACTAACAGCCTTAATATCTACAATGTGTTGCAAGTACAGTGATACCTTGTCTTACAAACTTAATTGGTTCCCGGACGAGGTTCTTAAGGTGAAAAATTTGTAAGACAAAACAATGTTTCCCATAGGAATCAATGGAAAAGCCATTAATGCATGCAAGCCCAAAATTCACCCCTTTTGCTAGCCGAAGCACACGTTTTTGTGCTGCTGGGATTCCCCTGAGGCTTCCCTCCATGGGAAACCCCACCTCCGGACTTCTGTGTTTTTGCGATGATGCAGGGGAATCCCAGCAGGGGAATCTCAGCAGCGCAAAAATGAGAACTTCACTGGCAACGGAAGTCCAGAGGTGGGGTTTCCCAGCGAAGGGAGCATCAGTGAAATTGCAGCATTGCAAAAACACCGAAGTCCTCGAAACCCACCTCTGGACCTCTGTGTTTTTGCGATGCTGTGATTTCACTGAGGCTCCCCTCGCTGGGAAACCCCACCTTCGGACTTCCGTTGCCAGCAAAGCACCCATTTTTGTGCTGCTGGGATTCCCCTGCTTGGATTCCCCTGCAGCATCACAAACACACGGAAGTCTGGAAGTGGGGTTTCCCATGGAGGGGAGCTTCAGGGGAATCCCAGCAGCACAAAAATGGGTGCTTCGCTGGCAACGGAAGTCCGGAGGTGGGGCATCCCAGCGGCAGCGGTGGGTTTGTAAGGTGAAAATAGTTTGTAAGAAGAGGCAAAAAAAATCTTAAACCCTGGGTTTGTATCTCAAAAAGTTTGTATGATGAGGCATTTGTAAGATGAGGTATCACTGTCTAGTATTCAACAAATTACTGAAACCACCATAAAAAACAAAGGAACAAGATTTTTTTTAAAAAAAATCAGGTTAAAATGCAACTATCTCTAAGGAGCATCAAAGCCTTAACAAATATCCAAGAGAAATTTTGGAGCAATCTCCTTTGTTTGAAAGGAAAGCTAACCAAGAGGGAGCGAGGTAAGTTAGTCAAGGAGAAGAAAAATAAACTAGCCAGGAGGGAGCAACATTAGAAGCTTTGCCAGAAAAAAAGAGGATATGAGGGGCTTGATTGACGTACCTTTTCATCTGTTGATTTTTAAGCACAGAAACACCCTTAAAAAAATTCTATCCCATTTTTAACTGCTGATAGAGAATGGATTCCTTTTGCAAATTCTTGGGCGTGTGAGATTTACAGAGATCGCCCTTCCTTTCTGTAGGAAGCTAGCACCCACCCCTCTCCTAGGAAGATAAGATATTTTAGGAAATATTAAAAGGGCAGAATATTTCCCTTAAAAGGGAGGCATAAACTCAGCCCTTCCCACCTTTGTCAATGGGCCATTAGGGCCTGGGCCAGTCTATAACCAGACATGGGTAAGGGGTGGCCCATGGGCTGCATCCGGCCCGCCCGCTGTCTGTGATCGGCTCGCCCACTATCTATGACTGGTCCACAGAAGTCAGGGTCCGCTCCAGTGTGAGGATGAAAGAGCTCACTGTGTCTGCCGGGACTTCTCCGGTTCCTGCTTTCCTGATGAATCATGAGGAAAGCAGGAAGCAGAGGAGTCCCGGCAGATGTGATGAGCTCTTTCATTCTTGCACTGGAGTGGACCCCAACTTCTTACTGAGAGGGGTCAGCACAGAAACCATGCAAACACTCCAGCGCAGTGACTGTGGTGCACCGTGTTGCCGTAAAGCAAACAATTAGGGGTCTGTAGAGTGGGTCTGGGTGTTTAAGTCAGGCCAGGGTCTGGGTCTTTACAGTATTGGGTAGAACTGAGTAAATTAAAGAAAAAATAATTAAGCCCACTGCAACAATATTTCCAAAAAGGCTTCTAAAATTGTCAACCGGATCCTACGTAGCTTCTGCTCCGGCAATCACACACTTCTCACCAGAGCTTACAAAACTTTCGCCAGACCCATCCTCGAATACAGCTCACCTGTCTGGAACCCACACTGAATTTTGGACATCAACACCCTAGAAAATGTCCAACGATACTTCACCAGAAGAGCCCTTCACTCCACCACTCAAAACAGAATACCCTACGAAACTAGACTTTCAATCCTGGGTCTAGAAAGCTTAGAATTACGACACCTTAAACATGATCTAAGTATTGCCCACAAGATCATATGCTGCAACATCCTGCCTGTCAACGACTACTTCAGCTTCAACCGCAATAACACAAGAGCACGCAACAGGTTCAAACTTAATATCAACCACTCCAAACTTGACTGTAAAAAATATGACTTTAGCAATCAAGTTGTTGAAGCGTGAAACTCATTACCAGACTCCGTGGTGTCAACCCCTAACATTTTTCTCTTAGACTTTCCACGGTTGACCTCTCCAGATTCCTTAGAGGTCAGTAAGGGGCGAGCATAGGTGCACTAGTGTGCCTTCCGTCCCCTTTCCAATTGTCTCTCCTATATTTTATATATCTTTTCTCCCATTCATATATCTTCTCCTCTACTCTTCATCGATGTATTCTATTCTCATATCTCTTCTTCTATCCCTTCCCTGATATTTACTACTATACGTTTTTATTCTCTTTAACTTTCAATTTGTATTGGACAAAATAAATAAATAAAATAAATAAATTATATTAGTCTGGTCCTCTAAAACCATCCCAATTTCTCAAGCGGCCCCATGGCAAAATTAATTGCCCCCCCCTGTCCATAACAAAGATCTACCTCCTTCAGGGAGAGCCATAGGAGGAATTGCTCAAAGCTCTTTCATTACATCAAGAGAGCAGCGAGAGCAGTCATGGGCTTACCTAGGTATGCCCATGTTTCACCAACACTCCGCAGTCTGCATTGGTTGCCGATCAACTTCCGGTCACAATTCAAAGTGTTGGTTATGACCTTTAAAGCCCTTCATGGCACTGGACCAGAATATCTCCGAGACCGCCTGCTGCCGCACGAATCCCAGCGACCAATTAGGTCCCACAGAGTGGGCCTTCTCCGGGTCCCGTCAACTAAACAATGTCAGTTGGCGGGCCCCAGGGGAAGAGCTTTCTCTGTGGCGGCTCCGGCCCTCTGGAACCAACTCCCCCCGGAGATTAGAACTGCCCCTACTCTCCTTGCCTTTCGTAAGCTCCTTAAGACCCACCTGTGTCATCAGGCATGGGGGAACTGAGACATCTCCCCCGGGCATATACAATTTATGAATGGTATGTGTGTATGTATGTGTGTTTAGAAAATGGGGTTTTTAAAATGTTTTTAGTAGAAATTTAGATTTGTTGTAAATTGTTTTTTCACTTTGTTGTGAGCCGCCCCGAGTCTGCGGAGAGGGGCGACATACAAATCTAAATAAACATAAACATAAACAAACATCAAGCAAGGCTCAACCAAGCCTGGGACTCAGGGCAGCCTACAGAGTTGCTCCTGCATGGTCCCATGGGAGACTGACAACCAAGCAGAACACAAGCTCAAATTCAAAACCCAACAGAGGGCACAAAACCCAGGCAGTCTCAGCATCTCTGCCCTTTTTGCCTTGCGATTTGGTTCATTCAATAAACCATCCTTCCAATCAGCCTCCATGTTTCCTGTGTCTTTCTCCCTACTTGGAACTAAACCCAGATGGGGTTCCAGCAATTCTAATTTCTCTTGGGGGCATCTTCAGATGTGGTGCTGGTTCCTGCTTCTCCAGCTTTAAAAAAGGATTGGCTTAATTGGTCGAAGTAATGGGAATCCATAGCTATTAGCTTTAATGGCAGTGGGGCCAGTAATTGGCTGCCACCCTCGTGGGGGTGGGGAATACAGTGGGGAGTAGTAAGTTTATGCACTATTTATTGAAAACTGAATAGTTTTTTTTTAAAATTGTCCTTCCTTCTCTAGTACCTTAGTATGATCCTTAATTACTTTTAAAATAGGAAATAATTAAATGGTATGTTTTTTACCCATAAACACTTAAACCATTTTAACCATTATCTAGAACTGAACTTTTATAGCAATTAAAGAAAATTGAGGTACTTGCCTAATCTGTTATCATACTGAACCTTGTGGGTTCAGTACAAAACCTTAACATGTTACTGTGCTCCTCAAGCCTTTCATGGCACTGGACCAGATTATCTCAGGGACCGCCTTCTGCTGCACGAATCCCAGTGACCAGTTAGGTCCCACAGAGTGGGTCTTCTCTGGGTCCAGTCAACTAAACAATGTCGCTTGGCGGGACCCAGAGGAAGAGCCTTCTCTGTGGTGGCCCCGGCCCTCTGGAACCAACTCCCCCCAGAGATTAGAATTGCCCCCACCTTCCTTGCCTTTTGAAAGTTGCTCAATACCCACCTCTGCCACCAGGCATGGGGGAACTGAGATATACTTTCCCCTAGGCCTTTACAATTTTATGCATGGTATGTCTATATGTATGATTGGTTTTTATATAATGGGCTTTTAACTGTTTTTAGTATTGAATTTTGTTATATATTGTTTTATTGCTGTTGTTAGCCGGCCCGAGTCTGCGGAGAGGGGCGGCATACAAATCCAATTAATAAATAAATAAATAAAACAAATAATGCTGTCTATTATTTGTCCTTTTGTGGCTATTCAAATAATGTGACTTAAACAACTGAAAAAGAGTCCAAGCACCTATTTGAAAAGTTATCTTGGTCGGTAAGCCACTCCCACCTAGGCACATGACCTTTAGGTCACAGCTGGTCACATGATTGTAAAGCCACTCCCACCTGGTAACATTGCTTGCAAGCCACTCCTACCCAGTCACATGACCACCAAGCCACACCCACACAATAAGCCACGCCCACAGTGTGGCAGTAGAAATTTTGGCAGCACATCATTGAGTGTGGTTTCCTCTGACGGCCATCTGCTAGGTGACCACTAGGTTTCCTGGTACAGTTGTTTGGCCAGTTGTGACAATAGGCAGCTGGAGTAGGACATCGTTTGTGTCCTTATTCCACAGGTGCTTTTCCTTGGAAAACATTGTGCTTCTCATCTAAAAGGCTTCTTATGTTCACAAATTTCTACAAAGTTTGCTGGCTTTCTAGTCTATATAGCTGTATTTATTTTCAGTAAGGATAATAAAATCAAAGAGCTCTAAATTTGGAAAGAACCACAAGCACCTTCGAATTCAGCCCTCTGTAGTGTGAAAGAAAACCAATGAAACATCCTTAAGAGGCATCTAAGAGCCTCTTTTGAAAAACCTCCAGGGAGCGAGAACTTCCAGCCTTTGTGGGTAGGCTGTGCCACTTTATATAGATCTTACTGACAGAATCCCCCCCCCCCCTTATATTTAAACTAAATATAGGTAGCTGCAACTTGCACCCATTATTATTTCTGGTTTCTATGGCAGTGAAATATAGCTCCTGATGATGTATCCTATGGCATCCTTTATATACCTGAACAATGAAATCAAGTCTTTGGAGATTTCCCCCTACCCCCTGCCCTGCGGGTTGAGCATCCCAGATTTTCCTGGTCTGCCCTGTCAGTAGGCTAGTTCTCAAGTCTTTGAATCATCTTTGCCATTGTCCTCTGAACTCATTCTAACCTGTCAATATTCTTTTGGAAATCTGGGGTTCAGGTATGGACTCACTTGCGCAGAGTAGAGGGAGGTAGTAATTTCAGATATTTTAGATATAAAGCTTCGGAGAGGGGCGGCATATAAATCCAATAAATTGAATTGAATTGAATTCTCTCAATGTAGCTCAGAACTGTATTAGTCATTCTAGAAGCTCTCTCATTCTCCTGGCCCATATTCAGATTGTTGTCAATAACCACCAGCAAGTACTTCTATGATGTGATACTTTTGACCTAGGAATTCCTCCATAATGAATGTGTCCTTCGTTTTTCCTTCCTAAATGAAATAACCTAGGTTTCTTCTTGGTGAAGAACCACTTGTTCCACTCAACCCATTTTTACAATTTGTCAGATTACATTGCAATCTCGTTTGTTTGTTTGTTTAATTTATATGCAGCCCAACTCTCAGAGAACTCTTCCTGGGTATTGGCCAGACCATCCAATGCTGTGTCAGCCATATGTTTGACAAGTAGTCCATCAATTTTTTTATCCAGGGATTAACAAAAATGCTGAACAACTTTGGTTCTAAAATAGATCCTTGGGGTTCCAAAACACATCCCATTGATTACTGTTGTTCAACTCAGTATAGAGCTCTCAATGATGAATGTGGTTAGCAAGTCAACAGTGGATCCACTTTACAATAAAGCAATCCAACAATTCCAGTTCCATCTAGCTAATATTCCAAGACATGTTTCATCTGGGCTGGTAATTTCAGGATATTGAAAATGGCTAGAAGATTCATTACCATATCCTTATTAACTTATTTTCTTATCAAGTTTGTTCCCAGTGGGATCCCTATTTGCTTTGAATGTAACTCAGAAAGAAGTTAGGAGTTGGATTTATCTATTTTCTGTGGTTATCTTTTAATATTTTCCTTTGGAACTAGTAGTAGGTCTACTGCCTCCTTTGTCTTCATTTTTCTGTTGCCATATTGGAAAAAACTCTACCTTGTTTTCTTCCTTTGCCTTTGATATATTTTTATATTTGTAGACTTTGTAGATTTTCTTGGTTGTTACGTTGTCAGATGCAAGCAATCAGAAACACAAATAGGAATCATTAAAGTCCGCAACTTTATTATCTACCACCTACATTACAAGAATCTCACCAAACTGCTTGCTTTTCTGAGAATGGGTCTTGGGGGAAAGCCAAATTATGTGACTTATGGCTGCATAAGGACTCCAAGGTAGGCCCTCTCTTGGTGCTTTCTTTTAGCTTGACTGGCAGTTTCTTAACACATTCCTTCCTACCATTTCCAGTAGACATGTTTTTAATCTTGGGCATTATCTACTGAACCAGCTTGGCTCTTTGGGTTTCCCACCCTTACTGATATTAGTTAGGATCACAGTATTCTTCATTTCCTATTCAATAAAAAGTTTCTTCCCATGGTAATTCCTTACTATTTATTCTAGTTTATGAGAATTTGACCTCTCTAAAACCCATGGTTGGAGTTGGTTGATCTATTTTATTTATTTATTTTGTCCAATACACAATGGGGGTTTTAGTGGGTATATATCTATACCCACCAAAATACATGATGAAGGTTATAGAGGAGATACTCATAGTAAAATATATCTAAGAAATAATAGAAAAGAAGGTATAGTAATAGAACATATCAATGAAAGAATAGAAGAAGAGATATAGGCATAGAAGAAAGGTATAGGAGATATAGGAGAGCAATAGGACAGGGGACGGAAGGCACTCTAGTGTACTTGTACTCGCCCCTTACTGACCTCTTAGGAATCTGGATAGGTCAACCATAGATAATCTAAGGGTAAAGTGTTGGGGGTTTGGATTTGATCTATTGATCAAGAGTCAAGAAACTTAAGAATCCATATCACTTGTATCAAAATACCCATTATTTTAATATCTTCAATGAACATCCCTGATATTAAAAACTAAATCCAAGGAAGGAGACCCCTTAGCCTCTAAATAAAACTTTAAAGGAAAAAACCCACAGCCACCCAAGTCAAGAATTCTTCTAACATCTTGAGTTTGGCAGAATTAGTTTTCCAATAGATGTCTGAGTAATAGAAGTCTCCCATCATAACCATTTCATGCTTTTTTTGAGAGTTCAGGTATCTACTTCAGATGCTGCCAGGTATCTACTTTAATAAATCTTTGTTCACTTCTTCTGACTGGTTTTATGGTCTGTAACCAAGTCCTAGCAAGGATCCTTTCTATTACCTTGTCTTTTCATCTGAACCCAGATGCTTTTAATAGTATGTTACTATTGGTGAACCACAGTACTGGCAAGTTCATTCCTGACAATATTAATTGGATAGTGTGCAATATTAATTGCATATTTGGCACTGTTACTTGCATTCTGTAGCCTTCATAAGTAAACCAGGCAGGAAACACAATGAGAGGTTTTTATTCTACTCTATTATATAATTCCATTAACACAAGCATGCAAATTTGAAAGTAAAAATCTCCCGCTGTCTCTTTTTACATTCTACTAAATTAGGAAGGTGTTTTTTTCCTCCTTGGCCTGCTATGCAATTGTGGGGTCCCCCTCCCCATTTATCTGATCAATCCCTAGACAGCATCTTGTTCTTATTTCCTAAGGTAGAAACATAGAAACATAGAAGTCTGACGGCAGAAAAAGACCTCATGGTCCATCTAGTCTGCCCTTATACTATTTTCTGTATTTTATCTTAGGATGGATATATGTTTAAATTCAGTTACTGTGGATTTATCTACCACGTCTGCTGGAAGTTTGTTCCAAGGATCTACTACTCTTTCAGTAAAATAATATTTTCTCATGTTGCTTTTGATCTTTCCCCCAACTAACTTCAGATTGTGTCCCCTTGTTCTTGTGTTCACTTTCCTATTAAAACACTTCCCTCCTGGGCCTTATTTAACCCTTTAACATATTTAAATGTTTCGGTCATGTCCCCCCTTTTCCTTCTGTCCTCCAGATTATACACATTGAGTTAATTAAGTCTTTCCTGATACGTTTTATGCTTAAGACCTTCCACCATTCTTGTAGCCTGTCTTTGGACCCGTTCAATTTTGTCAATATCTTTTTGTAGGTGAGGTCTCCAGAACTGAACACAGTATGCCAAATGTGGTCTCACCAGCACTCTATATAGCGGGATCATAATCTCCCTCTTCCTGCTTCTTATACCTCTAGCTATGCAGCCAAGCATCCTACTTGCTTTCCCTACCGCCTGACTGCACTGTTCACCCATTTTGAGACTGTCAGAAATCACTGCCCCTAAATCCTTTTCTTCTGAAGTTTTTGCTAACACAGAACTGCCAATACAATACTCAGATTGAGGATTCCTTTTCCCCAAGTGCATTATTTTACATTTGGAAACATTAAACTGCAGTTTCCATTGCTTTGACCATTTATCTAGTAAAGCTAAATCATTTACCATATTACAGACGCCTCCAGGAATATCAACGCTATTGCACACTTTAGAGTCATTGGCAAATAGGCAAACCTTCCCTACCAAACCTTCCCCTATGTCACTCACAAACATATTAAAAAGAATAGGACCCAGAACAGACCCTTGTGGCACATCGCTTGTGACCTGTCTCAGGTAGATTTCATATATCACACCCCATTCACCCAATCAGTGGTGGGATTCATTTTTTTTTTACTACCGGTTCTGTAGGCCTGGCTTTGTGGGTCTGGTGTGGCTTGGTGGGCAGGGCAGGGGAAGGATACTGTAAAATCTCCATTCTCACTCCACTCTATGAGAAGATTACTGCAAAATCCCCATTTCCTCCTGATCAGCTGGGACTTGAGAGACAGAGAATAGATGGAGGGTGAGGCCAATCAGAGATGAAATTTAGGTCCCACAGAGTTGGCCTTCTCGGGGTCCTGTCGACTAAACAATGTCGTCTGGCGGGACCCAGGGGAAGAGCCTTCTCTGTGGTGGCTCCGACCCTCTGGAACCAGCTCCCCCCAGAGATCAGGATTGCCCCCACCCTCCTTGCCTTTCGTAAACTTCTTAAAACCCACCTCTGCCATCAGGCATGGGGGAATTGAAACATCTCCCCCTTGCCCATGTAGTTTTTGTGTATGATTCGATTGTGTGTTGTTTTTTTATATATTGGGGTTTCTTTTTTGGACTTTTTAATCTAAAACTGTAATCTAGATTTTTAATTATTAGATTTGTTACTATGTACTGTTCTTCACCATTGTTGTGAGCCGCCCCGAGTCTGGGGAGAGGGGCGGCATATAAATCCAATAAATCTAATCTAATCTTTACCGGTTCTCTAAGCTATTCAAAATTTCTGCTACCGATTCTCCAGAACTGATCAGAACTTGCTGCATCCCACCTCTGGCCCAATTGCTGAGATTGCTGGTTTGACTCTAATAACATTTATTCACATATTTTTAGTATGTGTGCTGAGGAAATTTTGCTTGGTGTAAAAATAACCCTGATTACATCAGATATTAGGAAAAATCAGGATCGGTTAGGGAAGGACACCTCTCCATGTGAATATAGATTTTTAATACTCACTTTTATTACTTCATGAATTGTATTCATGCATACAAAAGACGTTTTTCCTCTTGTGAAATATGAGCCACAAATATCTATACAGCGTAATGAACATAATGTATAACAAGTATTATCATCCAAATTGTGGCTCACCCAACTATGAGTAAGTTAATAAAAAGATCACTTGAGTAATTTGTACAATATTTCCTATCCCAGTAATTAAGAAACAGTGGCATACTTAAAGCAGCCATTTGTCTTCTGGAAGGTTCTTTGTATGAGAGAATGAAATGAGTTTCAATTTCTGTTCTAGCTGCACAGCTACTTTCCTAGGTAAGTGACACCTGGGTGAGAACTATTTTGCGACAAAGTCAAACAAGAATGAATAGCTGTAGTTTAATTTATGACCTATCTTTAGGGTGGGTGAAACAGCCATATCATATCACCTCCCCTTCAAACACAGGTATTTTCAAACATATTACTTAAAGTTGGTATGAGGGGGGGATAAATTAAAAAGCTGCTTTGCATGCATGAAATCTTCCAGTGGTGTAGAGAAATTTTGACAGACTCTGTAGCATATCGTTCATTACAGAGCTGGTTCATTCTGGGAAGGCAAGAAACCTCTAGGTGAATTGAATTCAATTTATTTCCTTCTTGGAGGAATACAAGGAGGGGGTTAACTTGCCACATCCAACCCATTGCTCACTGCCTGTTCTGCAATGCACAGGTGGTCATCCAAGCATTGATCAGATTCTTCCATGCCCCCAACTGACTTTAATTAAAAAGAAATAAAATGGGAAGTTTGCAAAGTTGCACAATTAAGCTTCAACCTTCAGCATCAGGTTTATTTCAAAATATACCTTGGGGGCCCCTATACAGATTCTTAGAAATAGTGGATAGTTATAAGCCATTGCTTTGTTTGATATGCCCAACAGGAAGGAAGGAAGGAAGGAAGGAAGGAAGGAAGGATGGAAGGAAGGAAGGAAGGAAGGAAGGAAGGAAGGATGGATGGATGGATGGAAAGAAGGAAGGAAGGAAGGAAGGAAGGATGGATGGAAGGAAGGAAGGAAGGAAGGATGGAAGGAAGGAAGGAAGGATGGAAGGAAGGAAGGAAGGAAGGATGGATGGATGGATGGAAGGAAGGAAGGAAGGATGGATGGATGGAAGGAAGGAAGGAAGGATGGATGGAAGGAAGGATGGAAGGAAGGAAGGATGGAAGGAAGGAAGGAAGGAAGGAAGGATGGAAGGAAGGAAGGATGGAAGGAAGGAAGGAGGGAAGGAAGGAGGGAGGGAGGGAGGGAAGGAAGGATGGAAGGAAGGAAGGAAGGAGGGAAGGAAGGAAGGATGGAAAGAAGGAAGGAAGGAAGGAAGGAAGGAAAGATTACAGTGTATAGTTTATACTATTCTAACTGTATAAATAGATCGCTTTGTGACTATAGCTGAGAACATACACTGATCAAAAAAATAAATAAAAGGATAACTTAAACAGCACAATATAACTCCAAATAAATCAAACTTCTGTGAAATCAAACTGTCCACTAAGGAAGCAACACTGATTGACAATCAATTTCACATGCTGTTGTGCACATTCAACTTTGCACAGAACAAAGTATTCAATGAGAATATTTCATTCATTCAGATCTAGGATGTGTTATTTGAGTGTTCCTTTTATTTTTTTGAGCAATATATATTGGTCCAGTATCTGATTTTTTTCATATAAACAATGCTGTGGTTTAATGGCTAAATGGCCTAGACCAGGGCTGTCAAATTCCAATCCATGGGCCGGATGTGTCACTCAGGCTTCCCTGGAGCCGAGGGAGAGTAAAAATGTTTGTTTGTTTGTTTGTTCATTTGATTGATTGATTGATTGATTTTTATGCCGCTCTTCTCAGACTCAGGGCAGCTTACAAAGGTGATCACATGACCTTGGGACACAGCAACGGTCATACGTATGAGTCAGAATTTTGATCACATGATCATGGGAATGTTACAAAGTTTGTAAGTGTGAAAACGGTCATAAGTCACTTTTTGTAGGGTCACTGTAACTTGTGAACAGTCACTAATGAACTGTTGTAGGTTAACAACTAGCTGCACAGCCATCAGAAAATAGAGCAGATATCCTCATTATTGGGAACAGTTTATTACTTATTACCAGAAGCAAGAATTGCATCTTGAGCACCTAATAGTGCTCCCTTGCACAGCAACTCTGTAAATCTCTTACAGAGGGCTGATCCCAATTTTTGTTCTTTTATTGCTAGCTAAGAAATTCTGGGTCTTGAAGCTACACATTTTAAAGTTGCCAAGGTTGCGAAACACCGGTCTAGCCTGTCCTAAAGGTGTTTTTTCAAGGGGCAATTGGACTTTCTGGGTTTTTTTTTCCTTGGAAGACATTTCACTTCTCATCCAAGAGGAATCGAATCAAATAGAATAGAATAGAATAGAATAGAATACCGTGTTTCCACGAAAATAAGACAGCGTCTTATATTAAATTTTGCTCTCAAAGACGTGCTACATCTTATTTTCAGGGGATGTCTTATTTTTTTTTCAGTGAATTGTATCCTGTATCCTGCTGCAGCAAAAACGCATCCAAACATGCAGCTGCATGTTGGATGTGTTTTAAATCTGATTGATGCAGTGTTTAGGGATGCAAATTATGGACAGCAGTGTTATATATGTTCTGTTCGGGAATGCTATGAAACAAAACGTCTCCTACATCTTACTTTCGGGGGGTGCCTTATATTAGGCAATTCTACGAAACCTCTCCTATGTCTTACTTTTGGGGGTGACTTATTTTCGGGGAAACAGGGTAGAATAGAATAAAATAGAATAGAATAGCATTCTTTATTGGCCAAGTGTGATTGGACACACAAGGAATTTGTCTTTGGCCAATGAAACTGATCTACAGGAACTGATGGGGCGATGTAAGAGGATATATGGTTAGTAGAATTCGAGACCAAGCTACAAGGAATAAATTGGAATCACTTTATAATAGGTAAATAGATATTATTCATTCATTCATTCATTCATTCATTCATTCATTCATTCATTCAATTTTTATGTCGCCCTTCTCCTTAGACTCAGAGCGGCTTACAACATGTTAGCAATAGCACTTTTTTAACATAGCCAGCATATTGCCCCCACAATCTGGGTCCTCATTTTACCCACCTCGGAAGGATGGAAGGCTGAGTCAACCTTGAGCCGGTGATGAGATTTGAACCGCTGACCTTCAGATCTACAGTCAGCTTCAATGACCTGCAGTATAGAACTCTACCTGCTGCGCCATCCCGGCTCTTGATATATTGCTCTTAAGTTAAATTGGTATATAAAATGTGACCCCATTTTGGTGGAGGGGTACGAATGTTGTCTGGTGGCGGGCACTAATCACTGAGCACCTGTTGTATGTTGTGTGTTTTGTATTATAAAATCAATAAAAATGTTTTTTTTAAAAAAGACATTTCCTAGGCAGTAAAGACAGTCAGGGCAGATGACACACCATTGCACTTGCTGGATCGCGAGATCCTGTGTGATCTCGTACAACTTCTCAGATATGCGTACACACACACACACACACACTGTTCTGCCAAGCTCTCTGATAGGAGCCTCCCGAAAATTCAAGGGTACAAATTTCACACACACACACACGTTTGAAAATTCAAAACAATGTTCTTTATCACAAAAGTCAAAATAAACTAAGCACTCTTTTTGTATTGCAAAGAGCACTCGTCCCAAAACAACCGGGTAGTCTGTACAATTTCCCTTAAGCAGTCATTAAGTACTTAGCTAGCAGCTGTGAAGAAACTTCACACCCCTTCTTCTCCCAACAAAGTGACACACACACACACACGTTGCTCTGCTTTGGTTTCAAAGGCGTGAAGAAACAACAAAGTCCAGCACACAAGATTCCTGACGAACTGCGATCAGATATTCTTCCACAATGGCCAAACCCACATGCTGCTATTTATAGCAGCAGCCCTACTTACTGGAGCCCCACCCAAACACAGGTGGCCTCACTAATTTCCTGTAATATGTTCTTACTTGGTCTCTTCTACGCATAATTCTGCGCTTGCATGGGTCCAAAACCTCATCATCTGAATCAATGGAAGATAAGGGAGATTGACTGCCTTGGCTGTGTGCCAAGCCCTCCTCTGCTGAGTCACTCCCACCTTCTTCTTCGTCCGAGGAAACTAAACTCTGAACTGATTCTGTCGGCAATAACACAGGCCTATGACATGTTGAATTTTCCCCTGCATCCATCTCCCCATTCCCTGGGGCAGGAGCTGGGCCAGAGCCAACCACAACACACACGACCATTTACAAGTATGTCTTTGAGGGTTTCCCTAAAGCAGTGTTTCCCAACCTTGGCCACTTGAATATATTTGGACTTCAACTCCCAGAATTCCCCAGCCAGCAACTCTGGCTAGGGAATTCTGGGAGTTGAAGTCCACACATCTTCAAATGGCCAAGGTTGGGAGACACTGCTCTAAAGGAAGAACGCTAAATGCATCATGGCGTTTTGTTCTTACCTGTGAGAATGATTCAGAGCAAGATCGGGCTTTCTCATCTTCAAGTAGCAGATTACAAGCTTGGTTTCAATAAAACTGGCAATACTTGAAATATCTCTCGGAGAGGCTTCAAAGGGCTTCCCTAAAGCTGCACCTTTGCTGCAAAGCTTCAGAAAAGAAGAAAAAAGAAAGAAAAGAAGAAAAAAAGGAAAAGAAACTGAAACATGAAACAGAATGAAAACATTGACTTACTTCTAGTATGATAATAAGTATATTACATTCCGGGATGAAATGAAATATAGTATGATCTAGGTTTTGCATAGAAAACATACTGTACTTACTATAACCTTGAAGGAGAAGTTAATATTGTTAACCTCGCAGCCTTTAAGGAGGGAGTTAAAATTCAGAGATAAAGACCACATTTATTCATTTGATTGCTGTCCACCTCACTTAGATACAACTCAGGGTAGCTTGCAAACATTATAAGATAGTAAAACATTGAATAATTAAAAAACCCCTCATAAGAACAGTTTATGATTAAACTATTTATAAAAATGGGGGGAAAGGGGCAATTTCAATTTTTTTTTACTACTGGTTCTGTGGGTGTGGTTTGTTTTGTGTGGTGTGGTGTGGTTGGTGGGCGTGGCAGGGGAAGGATACTGCAAAATCTCCATTCCCTCCCACTCCAGGGAAAGGAGGCTACAAAATCTCCATTCCCATTTAGGAGAGTGTTATACTTCTGTTGGAAGAAAATCCTTCTTTGTGTGTGAGCCACATTTCGTGAGATCGACACAGAACTGCTGCCAGTTCCAACCGGTTCGAGCGAACCAGTAGTTTTGATGATCAGCTGGCTCCGCCCACCCATCCCCGCCCCATCCTGTCCTATACTTTTATTTTTTATTTATTCTTTGTCCAATATACAATACATATGAAAGAGAATAGACATTAAGTCATATATTTAAAGATTGAAAGTAAGAAAGAAGAGAAGTAGAAGGAAAGGAGAGAAAATATATGATATATGAGATAAGGAGAGACAATTGGACAGGGGATGATAGGCACATCAGTGCACTTATGTACGCCCCTTACTGGCCTCTTAGGAAGCTGGAGAGGTCAATCGTGGAGAGTCTTAGGGAGAAATGTTGGGGGCTGGGGGCTGACACCACTGAGTCCGGCAATGAGTTCCACGCTTCGACAACTCGATTGTTAAAGTCATATTTTTTACAGTCAAGTTTGGAGCGGTTAATATTAAGTTTGAATCTGTTGCGTGCTCTTGTGTTGTTGCTGTTGAAGCTGAAGTAGTCGTTGACCGGAAGGACGTTGCAGCATATGATCTTGTGGGCAATACTTAAATCGTGTTTTAGGCGCCTCAGTTCTAAGCTTTCAAGATCCAGGATTGTTAGTCTATTTTCGTAAGATATTCTGTTTCGAGTGGAGGAGTGAAGGGCTCTTCTGGTGAAATACCTTTGGACGTTTTCGAGAGTGTTGATGTCTGAGATGTGGTGTGGGTTCCAGACAGATGAGCTGTATTCGAGAATGGGTCTGGCATAGGTTTTGTAGGCTCTAGTCAGTAGTGAGAGATTGCCAGAGCAGAAGCTATGTAGGATCAGGTTCCTTCTGTCTGGCTCAGCTGATTTACGCGACACAGCTGATTTCTGTGCTTCCGCTGTTTTACTTACCAGGGCGGCCTTAGAATGTAAGCAGCTGAGCTTCAAATTGCTGTCTTTTGAATGCTGCGCACAAGTGTGTTAAGCACACTTGCGCATGTGAAGCCCAGCTCACTGAACCAGTTGTTAAACCAGTTGCAGTCCACCACTGGATGGATGGCAATGTAAATATAGATCCTTCATTCCCAGTGGTGATATTCTAGGACAGTGAGGGCGAACCTATGGCACGGGTGCTACAGGTGGCATGGGGAGCTATATCTGCGGGCACATGAGCTGTTGCCCTAGCTCAGCTCTAATGTGAATGTGTGTGCTAGCCAGCTGATTTGTTGTTCTGTCGAGCTCTCTGGTAGAATCCTCCCAAAAATGCACAGATATAATTTCAGACACACACACACGTTTGAAAATCCAAAACAATGTTCTTTATACCGAAAATGCAAATAAACAGAGCACTCTTTTTGTATAGCAAAGAGCACTTGCCTCCAAACAAATTGGTAATTGGTACAAGTCCCTTATCAGTTCTGTGATACTTAGCTTGCAGCTGTGAGGCAATTCACAGTCCCTTTTCTTTCACTAAGTGAAACACACTTTGCTCTGGGTTATTTTCAAAGCGGGGAAAAATCAGCACACAAAGATCAAAGTCAGCAAAGCAGTCATGAAACACAAGGATCAGATAATTCTCCACAATGGCCAAACCCACAGGCTGCTATTTATAGCAGTCTCACTAATTACCACAGCGCCACCCAACCACAGGTGGCCTCATTTTCTTTGATAATAATCTCTCAGTTGTTGTTGCCTATGCATCGCTCTCTGCATGCGTGGCTGTATCATTAACTCTTGTTCCGAATCCAAGGAGGAGCTAGATAATTGATCTCCTTCTGAGCTGTCTGCCACACTCTCCTCCTCCCTGTCACTCATGTCTTCTTGGTCAGAGGAGCCTTCACCAGCAGATTCCACCGGCCTGCAGCATGTGGATGTCTCCCTCACATCCACAGTCCTTGGGGCAGGAGCTGGGCCAGAACTAACCACAACATTTGTGGCTCACACAGAGGCTATGGGAGGGCGATTTTGGCTTCCAGAGAGCCTCCCGGGGGATGAGAGAGGGCGTTTTTAGCCTCCAGCTCCAGGGAAGCCTTTGGAGCCTAGGGAGGGAGAAACACAAGCCTACTGGGCCCACCAGAATTTGGGAATCAGTCCGTTTCTGGCCTCCAGAGGGCTTCCATGTGGTGGTGGGAGCTCTTTTTACCCTCCCCAGGCATTGAATTTTGGGTTTGGGCACTTGCGCATGCATAATAGCACACATGCATGCTTTTTTGGCACCTGAGGGAAGAAAGGTTCACCATTACCGTTCTAGGATCTGTCATCTGATTAGATGTGTCAAACCTCTTTGTGACACTGAATAAGGTCCAAAAGCATGTATGGAGACGTAGCAGGAAGATATTTAGAAGATGATATCTAGAAAGCTTTTGATGATTGGCATGCTATATACCTACACCCATAACAGCTTCAAAGGCTATGCATTCACTTCTTCTCATGTTCATCGTTGGAGCATGATTAAACGCTACTCCTTGACTAAGATTCCCAAAGAGACTTCTTTAAACATATGATGGATGAACTGAATGGACCATTAGAAACATTTTCTCTCAGCGATAAGACGACGAGTTTGATTTTCATATCCCTCAGTAAGGGGGAAAAGGCGATTCCCCAAAGAAATTTTAAAAACTGCTTTCTCAATTTTTTAAACTTGCACAGCTCTGAAGAGTTTCAGATTCGCTTGAATCTATCCACCAGGAAAGTTGTGGGGAAAAAAAATAAGGGAAAAATTATGTTAAAAAGGAAATCATTTCTGCCCTTAATTCTTGCTTTATGGAAGGGAATCACACGAGAAGTGGATTGCAGAATGCTTCGCGGATGCAATAGATTTATTTTCAGGTTTCATCCGTATCCTTCTCCCATAAAATGCAATATAGAACAACCACCCTATCATTGCATGCTTTAAAAGCATTCGGAAATTCAAATCCAAGATTTTCTTGCTATTAATATGGAGCAGTTCAAGCAGCACCATAGGAAGACAGCAATTTTCACTTCATTTCATGTCTTCATTTTTTTTGTGTGTGATGGCAGTGGTTGCAACCTGCATCATTGGATTTCTGACACTTGGGCACCAAATGTCTTGGAGAAGTAAGTTTGATGGGATATATTAAATAATGTATTAGAGAGAATAACTTATTTCCATTCTGTTTTGTCGGGCTGTCTGGTAGAATCCTCCCAAAAATTCACAGGTACAAATTTCAGACACACACACACGTTTGAAAATTCAAAACAATGTCCTTTATAATGAAAATTCACTTAAACGAGTCTGCGGAGAGGGGCGGCATACAAATCTAAATAATAAATAAAATAAATAAAATAAATAAATAAACTAAGCCCTCTTTTGGTATAGCAAAGAGCACTTGTCTCCAAACAAACTGGTAATTTATACAAGTCCCTTATCAGTCCTGTGATACTTAGCTAGCAGCTGTGAGGCAATTCAAAGTCCTTCTTTCACAAAGTGAAACACACTTTGCTCTGGGTTAGTTTCAAAGCGGGGAAAAATCAGCACACAAAAAGTCAAAGTCAGTAAAGCAGTCATGAAACACAACAAACGATCAGATAATCTTCCACAATGGCCAAACCCACATGCTGCTATTTATAGCAGCCTCACTAATTGCCACAGCCCCACCCAACCACAGGTGGCCTCATTTTCTTTGATAATAATCTCTCAATTGTTGTTGCCTATGCATCGCTCTCCGCATGCGTGGCTGTATCATTAACTCTTGTTCTGAATCCAAGGAGGAGCTAGATAATTGATGTCCTTCTGAGCTGTCTGCCACACTCTCCTCCTCCCTGTCACTCATGTCTTCTTTGTCAGAGGAACCTTCATCATCAGATTCCACCGGGGGCAAAACAGGCCTGCAGCATGTGGATGTCTCCCCCACATCCACAGTCCTTGGGGCAGGAGCTGGGCCAGAGCTAATCACAACACATTCAATGTTGCTTTCCTCTCTTCCCAGTTCTCTTTGTGCTTTATTTTGCTCTCTTTATCAATTGTCATTAGTGAAATTGTTGATATGCTTACTTCCAATTAATCACTACTTCTGGTTTAATTGTAAGAAAAGGATTGGAAGATTTGTTTTTGATAAAAACAGTTTAAAGTTAGGCAATTTGGATAGGGGGGGGGGGAATACAATGTTATTTTCACTAACCTCTAACTGAAATTCAGCTTTTCATTTAATGAATGTAGGCAATCAAATAAGGCCTCTAGACTAGAAAAAATATTGATTAATTTTTTAAAAAATCTCTGTTTTGTGGCAGTCTTAAGAATCTGCCACACAGAAGAGAGGGTATTGTTCTATTCTCCAAACCACCTAAAGGCAGAACAAGAAGCAATGGATGGAAACTAATCAAGGAAAGAACTAACCTAGAACTAAGGAGAAATTTCCTGATAGAACAATTAACCAGTGGAATGGCTTGACTTCAGAAACTGTGGGTGATCCATCACTGGAGATTTTTAAGAAGAGATTGGACAGTCATCTGTCTGAAATTGTTTAGGGCGGTGATGGCACCCTTTTTTGGATATTTGTCTGGATGTAACAACAACCTTCAAGACTTGATGGAGTTTATGTATTCACTTATTTGCAGGCTGCATATATCTATGTGTACATGTGGGTGCATGTATAGGTATTTATGTATATACCTGTATGCAGTGAAGGGCTACCAAAATCTTTACTACCACACTGTGGGTGGGGCTTATGCAGGATGCCCTGCATTTTCTTTCAACATCTTTCAGTGTAAATTGGTGCTCTGGGGTGGAGCTCCATTTTCGCTACCTCACTGCATCCCCCCCCCAATCTGGGCAGCAGCCCACCCCTGTCTGTCTGCCCTTAATAATTTCCCCAAGTTCAAAAGTAAGGGGACTGCCGGTTTTTAAACACTGACAACTGTGAGAGATTTTGCCTTAAAAGATGTCCTCTGAATTCTTTGAAAGGAAACTTCTATTGATTTGTGAATTCTGAAGAATCCAATCCTTCACATTTGAAGAATGTATTGAACGTTTTCATGTAAAATGGAGAGAATGAATTTGAAGTGTTGCAATGGCATTAATCGTCCTATGGGGAAATCTCAAGATAAGTTTTCCTTAAAAAGAAAAAGATACAGAGAACAGCAAAACAAATGACCAAAGAGCTAAAAAAGATTATTTTTGAAATGTTTTTATCTTGTAGGGAAACAATATGCGACTTGTTTTGCAGTAGTTTCTCATGATTTGATCAACTTTGGCACAAAATCCACACACACCCCATTTATTTAACAAACAAATAACACTGAGTTTAACTTCCTAGCCAATCCTTGCAAGCATCAATTACTATCGGAATATTGCGTAACTACTCAATTTTTCTGCTGCCTGTCTTGTAATAAAAATAATAATTTGAGATTCTAATAGTCAATACTTTCCCACCTTTGCTTAATATTATGTATCATAATTTTTATATTTGCTTGGATACATACCAGTAAGTACTGTATAAATTTGGTTTTATATATTCATGTGTTATTCTATTTGCATAGACTACATATATCCTAATTTACAGCTAAGGAAGGACTTATAAATACAGATTACCATTTTCTGCCACCTGGCTTTTCTAGGACAAGTGACATTTTGGATCTTCCATTAACCTTGATTCTGAGCAAGGCCATCTGCATTGGGTAGATAAGCTCTGCAGAATTTCTTTCCCTTCTTCCTTGACAATTTTCCTGAACTCCTTTTTTGGACTTAACCCTCCAACTAACAAGCCTTCAGCAGTATAAAACCTTCTTAATCCAACTCAAGTTTGTCAACCCACATTGTTCTTTACCAAGATCAGTAGAGACCTTTAAATCTTTAGGTTCTATCATACCACAAGATTTAAAATGGACACTTAGCATCAAAAACATTATTAAAAAAGCACAACAAAGAATATTCTTTCGTCACCCCTATCTCCTCCCACTAATGTATGACTATTTATGTATGTATGTATGTATGTATGTATGTATGTATGTATGTAAGTATGTATGTATGTATGTATGTAAGTATGTATGTATGTATGTATGTATGTATGTATGTATTTACTTACTTACTTACTTACTTACTTACTTACTTACTTACTTACTTACTTACTTACTTATATGCCGCCCTTCTCCGTTGACTCGGGGCAGCTCACAACAACAATAAAACAATATACAACAAATCTAATAATTTAAAAGTCACTAAAAAACCCCTTAAAACCCACTAAAAACATACACACAAACATAACCATGCATAAACTGTATAGGCCCGGGAGAGATGTCTCAATTCCCCCATGCAACTGAAGATATATAAACCGGTCTATTATAATGCCTTGCCTTTCTATCTCTTGAAACAACTGTAGTTTCATCGACTGTGTCAGTATATCTTTATATCTTAAGATATTAGACCAATCTAATCTGTTGGGGTGAAGAAAAACTTCTATCGTCGAAATCCAGAATGGAACGAACGAACGAACGAACGAACGAACGAACTAACTAACTAACTAACTAACTAACTAACTAACTAACTAACTAAATAAATAAATAAATAAATAAATAAACAAATAAATAAATAAATAAATAAAATTTGTTTGTTTGTTTGTTTGTTTATTTGTTTATTTATTTATTTTGTCCAATACATAATGTAGATTTCAGAGGATATAATCATAGTAAGATATATCAATGGAAGAATAGAAGAAAAGACATAGGAATAATATGGAAGAAATAATAGAGTACATATACATAAACATATACATTAGGACAGGGGACGGAAGGCACGCTAGTGCGCTTATGCACGCCCCTTACTGACCTCTTAGGAATCAGGAGAGGTCAACCGTGGATAGTCTGAGGGTAAAATTTTGGGGGTTAGGGGATGACACTACAGAGTCTGGTAATGAGTTCCATGCTTCAACAACTCGATTACTAAAGTCGTACTTTTTACAGTTGAGTTTGGAGCGGTTAATATTAAGTTTGAATCTGTTGTGTGCTCTTGTGTTGTTGTGGTTGAAGCTGAAGTAGTCATTGACAGGGAGGAAGTTGTAGCATATGATCTTGTGGGCAACGCTTAAGTCATGCTTAAGGTGTCATAGTTCTAAGCTTTCAAGACCTAGGATTGTAAGTCTGTAACTTTGTTGCTTGTCCCTTTACAATTTATATTGACTGGTTCAATATAAATTCTGGGAAAGAGGATGGGAAACTAGTAGAATGAACCACTCGAAACAGAATATCCTACGAAAATAGACTAACAATCCTGAGCCTAGAAAGCCTAGAACTACGGCGCCTAAAACACAATTTGAGTACTGCCCACAAGATCATATGCTGCAACGTCCTATCGGTCAATGACTACTTCAGCTTCAACCGCAACAACACAAGAGCACGCAACAGATTCAAACATAATACGAACCACTCCAAACCTGACTGTAAAAAATATGATTTCAACAATCGAGTTATCGAAGCGTGGAACTCATTGCCGGACTCAATTGTGTCAACCCCCTAACCCCCAACATTTCTCCCTTAGACTCTCCACGATTGACCTCTCCAGGTTCCTAAGAGGTCAGTAAGGGGCGTACATAAGTGCACTGGTGTGCCTTTCGTCCCCTGTCCAATTGTCTTTCTTTTCTCTCACTTATCATATATATTTTCTTTCTTTCATATATCCTCTCCTCTAAGTTCACTTTACCCTTATATATATTACTACATGTCTATTTTTCTTCCTATGTATTTGTGTATTGGACAAATGAATAAATAAATAAAATAATAAAATAAGTATCTTCCAAATGCTTCGGGAGTCAGGACTATAACTTAAACACCATATTAGGACTGAGAGTTTCAGAAATTGCACATCTGTAGGGAGTCAGGTTGAAAAAGGGAGCATCAAATGATTGAATGAGTTGCTATCTGGATATTTGTGTTTATATATAAAAAAGAAAAAATAAGTACAAATTATATCTTAGTGCTATCACTGCTCACTGTTCAATCTGCCTTACTTCCTTAAGCAATTCAACATTTTAGTGACAGCTTAGGATACATTTTCAGCTGAGTGAGCTGATTAAAAAAAAAATCATGTTTTTATTGTTAATGAGCGATGTGTAAATAACTTCCTGCACAATATCTTGAAATTTTCATTTCATGTTAATTCAATACTAAATCTACATGCAGCTGCCATCCAAGTGCTGCTAAATTTACTAGCCTTTATGCAAACTCTTCTGCAATTGCTGCCATTGAGTTGTATTATCTGTTATTCTTGTGGTACTGTCAATGAGCTAGGTGGACATTGACAAGGTTGGGAATCTGAAATGCATGGTAACATCTTGGCCAAGGAAAGTTTTTATGGATCACTTGTATTAACCAGAGTAGTTATCTATTCTTGGAATTTGTTTGGAACATCCTAGATCAGTGATGGTGAACCTATGGCATGGGTGCCACAGGTGGCACATGGAGCCATATCTGCTGGCACACGAACCGTTGCCCAAGCTCAGCTCCAACATGCATGTGTAGGCTGGCCAGTTAATTTTTGGCTCACACAGAGGCTCTGGGAGGCATTTTTGGCTTCCAGAGGGCCTCAGGGGGGATAGGGGAGGGCTTTTAAGTAGAAAATGGTTCTTGAGAAGAGGCAAAAAAATCTTGAACACCGGTTCTTATCTAGAAATGTTCTTAAGTAGAGGCATTCTTAGGTAGAGGTACCACTGTACTGTGCTTTTAAAAAATCTAGCCAATCTTCCTTCCTCCCTCCCTCCCTCCCTCCCCCCTCCCTCCCTCCCTTCCTTCCTTCCTCTCCCCCCCTCCCTCCCTCCCCAATTTGATGGTAAAAAAAATTTTCTCACTTTTTTTCTGAAGAGAAGATGATGTCAATGAAATTGTCATAAATGTAGTGCAGAGTTCCAAAATTAAGTTCTAACACTGTGTGGATGTCCTATCTTTCGCTATACAATCATCTTTGTTGAAGTATACATTCTCCATGATTTCTCATACTTCAATTTAATTTCAATGGAGGAGAAAAATAACAACAGCACTTCTTGCCATTCCATTTCCCCAAAGATAAATAACAATTCTAAAATACAGTGATAATTCGTCTTACAAACGCCTCGTCATACAAACTTTT
Source organism: Erythrolamprus reginae (assembly GCF_031021105.1). Classification (NCBI taxonomy): domain Eukaryota; kingdom Metazoa; phylum Chordata; class Lepidosauria; order Squamata; family Dipsadidae; genus Erythrolamprus; species Erythrolamprus reginae. The sequence continues at coordinate 102,876,113 of NC_091954.1, forward strand.
CAAGATACAAACCCGGGGTTTAAGATTTTTTTGCCTCTTCTTACAAACTATTTTCATCTTACAAACCCACTGCCGCCGCTGGGATGCCCCGCCTCTGGACTTCCGTTACCAGCGAAGCACCCGTTTTTGCGATGTTGCGATTTCACTGATGCTCCCTTCGCTGGGAAATCCCACCTCCAGACTTCCATTGCCAGCGAAGCGCTCATTTTTGCGATGTTGGGATTTCCCTGCTGGGATTCCCCTGCAACATCACAAAAACACAGAAGTCTGGAGGTGGGGTTTCCCATGGAGGGGAGCCTCAGGGGAATCCCAGCAGCACAAAAATGGGCCCTTCGGCTGGCAAAAGGGGTGAATTTTGGGCTTCCACGCATTAATCGCTTTTCCATTGATTCCTATGGGAAACATTGTTTCGTCTTACAAACTTTTCACCTTAAGAACCTCATCCCATAACCAATTAAGTTTGTAAGACAAGGTATCACTGTACATTAGAAATATATTCCAAAGCACCCTGAGAATAAAATAGAAACACGGGGGCTGTTTTTGCAGGAGAGTAAATCTTTTGGAAATTTTATGTTTTTATGGAATTAACAGACAGATTTTGGCATATTTTTGGCAAAATAGTGCTTTAAATATTACTTCTGTATTCCCCTCCCAGAAACAAAATGCTACTCAGAGACAGGGACCCTTCCAGATGGTGAGTTTTTCTGCCATTCAAGTCTTTAAATTTCACAATTATGTGTTTGTTTGTTTGTTTGTTTGTTTGTTTGTTTGCTTGCTTGTTGCTTGTTTGTTATAATCAGTTGCTCTAACATCTGAAGTTATCAAAACCTTTGAAAAGCTAGTGATGTCCCACTTAAAAACCATCACAGACCCTCTGCAATTTGCATACTGAACAAATAGATCGACAGATGATACTGTTAATATAACTCTGCACTACATCCTACAACATCTTGAATCTCCAAAGACCTATGCAAGGGTTTTCAGCCTTCAATACCATCATATCGGATATTCTTCTAACTAAACTAAATCAGTTAGCGGTACCTGAACAAACTTGTAAGTGGATCAACACCTTCCTAACAGACAGGAAGCAGCAGGTGAAACTAGGCAAAATCACATCAGATACCTGTAAAATTAGCATAGCACCCTCCCAAGGCTGTGTACTCTCACCACTTCTCTTCTCTTTCTATATCAATGATTGCATCTGAAACAATCCATCAGTTAAACTACTGAAGTTTGCAGATGATACAACAGTGATTGGTCTCATTCGAGACAACAATGAAACTACATACAGATGGGAGGTTGAACAACTAGCCTTGTGGTGTGATCAGAACAATCTGGAACTGAACACACTCAAAATAGTAGAAATGGTGGTAGACTTTAGGAGAAACCCTCCAATTCTACCACCTCTTACAATACTAGACATCACAGTATCAACAGTAGAGACCTTCAAATTTCTAGTTTCTATCATATCTCAAGACCTAAAATGGTCACCTAATATCAAAAGCGTCATCAAAAAAGCACAACAAAGAATGTTCTTTCTGTGCCAACTCAGGAAGCTCAAACTACCTAAGGAGCTGCTGATACAGTTCTACAGAGGAATCATTGAGTCTGTCATCTGCACCTCTGTAACTGGTTTGGTTATGCAACTCAATAAGACCGAGACAGACTTCAGAGGATAATAAAAATGCTGAAAAAACAATTACTGCCAACCTGTCTTCCAATGAAGAACTGTATCAAAAAGACGACCAAGAAAATATTTTCTGACCTCTCACATCCTGGACATAAATTATTTCAACTCCTACCCTCAAAATGATGCTATAGAGCATGGCACACTGAGACAACTAGACACAAGAACACTTTTTTCCTCAACACCATCACTCTGCTAAATAAATAATTATCTTACCACTGTCAAACTAGTCACCAAGATTGCATTACTATAACTACTAAACTTTTCATCTAACTTGTTCCTTGTATTCTTACGATTTATATTAATATTTTTTACTGATTGCTTATTTATACTGTATGACAATCGTTAAGTGTTATACCTCCTGATTCCTGACAAATATATCTTTTCTTTATGTACACTTGAGAGCATATGCACGAGAAAAGCCCTCCTGAACTTTTTGGCACTATGTTCTTGCTTTCTTTTCAAAATCCTTTTTTGAATGTCATTGCCAGATCACCCCTGAGGCATTGCTGAATATTTGGGTACCTGGCTTTGCAAGGTACTGGATTTCTGGATAATCTGGATTCCATTGGATCGCTGGCCCACCGGCATAGCAAACTTGCCTGTGAGGTCTCCCCTTGAGGTTGCTAAGCTTATCTCAACACAACACAACTATATCAAGGCTGCCAATGCAATTGGATTGTAACAGCATTTGCAGCTAAAGCAGCATAAACAGCTAAAGCATTTGAATGGTGCAGTAGCCTAGAGGTGGAGCTCTTGCCTCACAATCACACTGAGTATATATCTGCTGAACGAAACTCTGCATTGGTGACAGGAAGAGCATCCAGCCATTAAATGCTTGCTAGCTCCATTCAGTTGTCCAGACTCCACCTTCCGTGGGATCGGATCAGAATACCTTCGGAACCGCCTTCTGCTGCATGAATCCCAGCAACCGATTAGGTCTCACAGAGTTGGTCTTCTCCGGGTTCCGTCGACAAAACAGTGCCGTCTGGCGGGCCGCAGGGGAAGAGCCTTCTCTGTGGTGGCCCCGCCGCTCTGGAATGAACTCCCCCCGGAGATTAGAACTGCCCCCACCCTCCTCACCTTTCGTAAGCTATTAAAGACCCACCTATGTCGTCAGGCATGGGGAAGCTGAGCCCCTGGGTTATATTAATTATGTATGGTATGAGTGTGTTGTATGGTTTTAAAATAATGGGGTTTAGATTTATTTTAATGTATTAGATTTGTTACATTGTTGTTATTTTTGTGAGCCTCCCTGAGTCTTTGGAGAGGGGCGGCATACAAATCTAATATATTATTATTATTATTATTATTATTATTATTATTATTATTATTATCATCATCATCATCATCATCATCATTATTATTATTATTATTTATTATGGAGTTGTTGAAAGAAGAAGATAAATGCTAAAGCATTTCCTCACTAATATTTACTCTCAGTTAAAGATGGAAGTTGTTCATAATTATCCAATATACCTAAGGGAAAAGGAAAGACCCAATTACCCTCATACCTCATCTGCTGAGCATAATTAAGAATGGAATGGAATAGAATGGAATGGAATAGAATAGAACAGAGCAGAGCAGAGCAGAGCAGAGCAGAGCAGAGCAGAGCAGAACAGAACAGAATAGAATAGTGCGGTAGAGTGGAGTAGAGTAGAGTAGGATAGGGTTGGGTAGGGTAGAGTAGAGAAGAGTAGATCAGAGCAGAGCACCCCTGCTTAGTCAGGGAACTAAGGGTGGGTTCCTCCCAGTTCAGATCGCTGGTGATGTCATGATGACATCACTGAACTGGATTGGTTGGTGCCGGTTCATGGGTGCTGCCATCTTTTTTTTAAAAAAAAAAATCGGTCACTGGGATACATAAGGCAGTAACCTTCTCTTGGAGCGGGGAGGGAATAGAGATTTTACAGTATCCTTCCCTTACCACGCCCACCAAGCCATGTCAATAGAACTGGTAGTAAAAAAAATTTGAATCACACCACTATATCATAGCTGGCCAAACCAAAACCCACAGAGACAACTCCGTAATGTAGAGTTGTGCAAGTTACAACATACATACGATTGCATGTAATAGTAAAACTCTTTATTGTAACACAATAGACATCAATAAAGAATGGTGAAATAATAAGGGTAGCAAGTCAAAGGCAGTGACTCTCAATTTAAACAAAGGCTGAGCTTTTTGAATAAAGCGGCTCTTGATGTGTTACTTTCTCTGTTACCTGCCCATTAACAGAGATCTTGTTCCCCAGTGAGATTCTTGTCTCTTTATCGATATTCTTAAATGATTCCATGGTTGAGCTGACAGTTGACATTCTCCGAGAAAGTGGATTGAGAACATGGATTAGAGAAGGGAGTCACTTTAGCTGCCTCAATTGACACAAATTTTCTCCTTCCAACTGTGACACACTGCTGGTGCTCATAGGTTTGACATGGACACATGGAGGATAGGATAAGATAGGATAGGATAGCATAGGATAGGGTAGCGTAGGGTAGGGTAGAGTAGAGTGGAACGGAACAGAACAGAACAGTACAGTACAGAACAGAACAGGATAGAATATGAAAAGGAGCTTGCGGGTCATCTAGTCCAACCCCCTGTTTAAGCGGCAGATGCCATGCAATTTCTGACAGATGCCAGTCCAGTCTCTTCTTGAAAGCCTCAGGTGATGAAGCTCCCACAACATCTGAAGGCAAGCTGTTCCATTTGTTGATTGTTCTCACTATCAGGAAATTTATCCTTATTTCTAGGTTGGGTCCCTCCTTGATCAGTTTTCATTCCAGCCTTTTAGAATAGAATAGAATAGAATAGAATAGAATAGAATTTTTATTGGCCAAGTGTGATTGGACACACAAGGAATTTGTCTTGGTGCATATGCTCTCAGCGTACATAAATAAAATATACATTTGTCAAGAATCATGTGGTACAACACTTAATGATTATCATAGGGGTCAAATAAGCAATGGAGAAGCAATATTAATAAAAATCTTAGGATACAAGCAACAAGTTACAGTCATACAGTCAACATGGGAGGAAATGGGTGATAGGAATGATGAGAAAAACTAGTAGAATAGATTTAGTAGAAAGTCTGACAGTGTTGAGGGAATTATTTGTTTAGTAGAGTGATGGCGTTCGGAAAAAAAACTGTTCTTGTCTAGTTGTCTTGGTGTGCAGTGCTCTGTAGCGACGTTTTGAGGGTAGGAGTTGAAACAATTTGTGTCCAGGATGTGAGGGGTCAGTAAATATTTTCCCCGCCCTCTTTTTGACTCGTGCAGTATACAGTATACAGGTCCTCAATGGAAGGCAGGTTGGCAGCAATTGTTTTATATGTGTATGGTAGAAAATACTTGTGTTAGGATGAAAGTAGGAATGTCTTAACTGAATTTAAACATGCCTGGGATAAACATATATCCATCCTAAGATAAAATACAGGAAATAGTATAAGGGCAGACTAGATGGACCATGAGGTCTTTTTCTGCCATCAGTCTTCTGTTTCTATGTTTCTATGGTTAAAGAACATCTGAGACAGTGAGAGAAATAAAATTAATTTGGAATAAAAGAACCTCCTCTGTTTAATATGATTAAAGCAAAATACTTTCCAAAACTCCACTGAATCTTCATACTGCTGTTTGCTATTGATCACAGGAACACTACTTCCTCCAGCTTGGGTTACTCCTATTTGAATAGAGTGTGTATAAATTTGTTTTGATCTCACTTTCAGCTAATATCTGATCAGCTGAAACCTTGCAAAAAGCTACTGACTTACAGGCCCACAATGACTTGGTGCTTTCCAGAGTGAAAATCATTCCCCATCCCGTCCTTATTCCATTTTAAATGTGACAGTAGCAGTGAATAACTGACTTCTCAGAAACTTTACTTTGGTTGTCACGCATAGCTAGCTGCAGTAATGGGCAAGAGCACAGAAATTCACTCTCAGACCCACTAAAGAGAGGAATAATGCATCATCGGCACATAGAAGAACAGAAATAGGTTCTCCGAACAGAAATAGCCCAGCGGGGGGTGGGGGTGGGTGGGAAGGGTGAAATGTGGATTTTTGTCAGAACGTGAACCAGCAAATTAAATTAAGAGATCGGAACAGAAAAGGAAAAGGACAAAAAAAAAAAAGGAATAACAAAATGTGGCCTTCTTTTATCCCCATGTCCTCAACCTATGACCACAATTCAGCCCAAAATTTATGTGGCGAAGGGAGACAGCTGTCAATTTTGCCCCGTTTTACAACCTTTCTTGCCACGTTGATAATAATAATAATAACAACAACAACAACAACAACACAGAGTGGGCCTTCTCTGGGTCCCCTCAACTAAACAATGTCGTTTGGCGGGACCCAGAGAAAGAGCCTTCTGTGTGGCGGCCCCGGCCCTTTGGAACCAACTCCCCCCATAGATTAGAATTGCCCCCACCCTCCTCGCCTTTCGTAAACTTCTTAAAACCCACCTCTGCCGTCAGGCATGGGGGAACTAAGATATTCTTTCCCCCTAGGCCTTTATAATTTATGTATGGTATGTCTGTATGTATATTTGGTTTTTATAATAAGGGTTATTTTAGTATTGGATTGGATTGTTACATGCTGTTTTTATCATTGAGTCTACGGAGAGGGGCGGCATACAAATCCAATAAGTAAGTAAGTAAGTAAGTAAGTAAGTAAGTAAGTAAGTAAGTAAGTAAGTAAGTAAGTAAGTAAGCAAGCAAGTAAACAAACAAACAAACAAACAACAACAACAACAATAATAATAATAAAAATAGATTTGTATGCTGCCCCTCTCCGAAGACTATGGGCGGCTCACAATAATAATACTAACAACAGTATACAATGTAAAAAATCAAATATTAAAAATTATCTAAAACCCATCATTTAAAAATCATACAACACAAGCATACCATACATAAACTATATAAGCCCAGGGGAGATGTCTCAATTCCCCCATGCCTGGTAACATAGGTGGGTCTTGAGTAATTTAGGAAAGGCAAGGAGGGTGGGGGTAGTTCTGATCTCTGGGGGGAGTTGGTTCCAGAGGGCTGGGGCCGCCACAGAGAAGGCTCTTCCCCTGGGGCCCGCCAGACGACAAACCACTGCAGCTGTTAACTTATTCAGAGGGTCTTTAGGGGAATTTTCCTTCCCCATTGACTTTATTCATCAGAAGGTCGCTGGAGAGGATCACATGGCAACCGTCATAAATATGAGTTCGATGCCAAGTAGCTGAATTTTAATCACGTGACCAGAAGAGGCAACAATGGTCGTAAGTGTGAAAAACAGCCATAATAGATTTTTTTTTCAGCACCATTGTAACTTCAAATGGTCACTAAAGGAACTGTTGTTAAGTCAAGGTGTCAAGGTTCCAGGTAGCATCCAAATTTACATCAGAGTCCAAGTCAAGGCATTCCTCCAAGTTCCATTTTATTCATGGAGCCATCCTGGCTCCTACACTGGGGAATCCGAATCTGAGCTTTCCACCTAGTTAAAAGTTCACATGCCTTGCCCCCACCCACAAATTTGTCATGTTGCCCAATCAGGTTGTACCAGCATGGCAAGTCCTCCCTCCGCTTCCGCCCAGGTGGTGAACATATGATGGCCTTGAACCTCTCGAAAGAATGCTTTGTGGTTGCATCTGCTCCCTCATGGAAATCACCCCTCCCAAGTTCCCATAAACATCAGGCCTTCTACAGATAGTATGGCAAGCTGTTGATTTATCACCAACTTCTGCACCGGCTGAACACAAGGACTACCTGTATACATTATGGCTGTTTTCATATAATTTCAACACCAGCAGCAGCAAAACCATTAGCTGATAACAGACACAATCAACTTCACCCCCAAACCTGCTTCTAGCAACTACATGAAAAAACCGAGTCAATAAAAGCAACTTACTCTAAATCCGGCACAGGAGATTGATGTATTTTAATATTGGATAGGGAAGGAAAGGCATTGAATGAGTGTTAACCTTGCCACCCTAAAACCGTCTACTCTTACTTTGCCAGGAGGTTATCCTGTGCTCTTCAATCAGTGAGATTTCCACACAAGTGACCAGGAAAGTTTCCCCCCCCCTTGTGCCTTCACTCTGCTGAACATCTAATTGTCACAGTACTAGCTTATGTCTAAGTATATTTACCCATGTTGTATGTCTGTAGTATTGTTATTATCCTTACTGTCTTCTTTATTACCCCCCCCCCATTATTAGTATCATTATTATGAATATGATTACTGTGGCATTGCAGGTACAGGGATACCTCATGTTACGAACTTAATTGGTTCCAGGAGGAGGTTCGTAAGGTGAAAAGTTTGTAAGACAAAACAATGTTTCCCATAGGAATCAATGTAAAAGCAAATAATGCATGCAAATCCTTCAGGAAAATCCCAAACTTTAGAAGGGAGGCAAACAGAGGGCAGGGAGGAGCAGCTAAAGGGGGCGGGTGGAAGAAGCAAGGCTAGGCTAAAAGGTGAGTGGGAAGGAAGAAAGGCAAGGGGGCGCCCCTCCCTTTTCTTTCTTCAAAAGACACCGTTTCAGTGCCTCTGCAAGCACGATGTTCTACTTTTGTTAATGCAAAGTCTTTCCCCCTCCAAGCTGCCCCTCCCTTTTCTTTATTCAAGAAAGGGGGGAAAAAGAAACCCCTTCATCCCGGCAGCAGCGGCTTGGGTTTGTAAGGTGAAAATAATTCGGAAGAAGAGGCAAAAAAATATTAAACACCGGGTTCGTATCTTGAAAAATTCGTTAGAAGAGGCGTTCGTAAGATGAGGTACCACTGTACACTGAAAGCTTTATATGGTCTATTCTATTCTATTCTATTGTCTCCTCTCCTCTCCTCTCCTACCCTACCCTACTCTACTCTATTCCACCCAATGAGCTGCGATTATGGAGGCAGAGAATAGTTGGGGGCACGCCCAGCCAGAAGTGGTATTTAACGGTTCTATGAACTATTCAAAATTTCTATACCGGTTCTCCAGAACTGGTCAGAACCTACTGAATCCCACCTTTGCTCTGATACCATAACAGACATTGTACTTAGTGAAAGCATGCTCTGATCGCTGAAGAACTCTAGGGAGATGTTTCTCCCACAAAATGAAGAGAGTCTCTTTGCTTGTGGAACAAGTTGTCCCACTTTCTGCATAGCCCTGATGGATACCGTTCTCCAAGTGCAACTAAACACTGAATCAATGCCAGGATGCAGAAGCAATTTCCCTGGGAAACAATAGCTGCCTCCCACATCCATCCTGGAATGGCTTCCACGCCATGGATTGGCTGACTATTGTATGCTGTTTCAGAATATCAAACTGATGCAAGACTCTTGCCAGCTCATTCTGCTCCTTCTCTGCCACTTATAAGAGGAACTTTGTTCCAAAAAGCTGTTGTCACCACTTAGCAGCAGAAAGCTAGCAATCTCAAATGCATTATGAGCAAACAATCGAACAACAGAGAAAGCCCCCCAGCCTTAATAGAGCTCAAAACCTCTGCATGTCCTCCCACACCTTTCATTCTCTCTCTCAACAGCTTTTCTCTTCCCCCTACACCTGCCATTGTGCATCCTTTGACACTGTGAAATAACAAATGTCTCTGCTAACAGCTGTTACCTTGTCCTTATGGCATGTTTCCATGTGAATCACCTACATGTGAGTAAAGTGCTTTAATGACAAGTCTCCATCCTCCCTGCTGGGAGAGAATTTCTGTCCTCTCTGCAGACAGAACTTTTTCCATGAAATTTCTGATTTTGGTCTTCTTGGGGTCTCCAAAGGGCAGTTAATTTACAAAGAAATAGGGGTGGTAGTGGTGGAAATCTCTTTAGGCAGCGACGAGAATTGAATTCATTTGCTATTATTTCTGTAACTTTGCCTAGTGGTCAATATGAATGCTGGTAGAATTTGAGCTTACCACTTGCTTGTAAAACTGTAAATATGTAAACAATGATGCCAACTTCATACCTTTTACACTAAAGTTGGTATCAGGGACTGCTTGGCATATGATCAGCAGCAAATGGTGATCCAAAGAATATGAATTGGTTGTGAATGAATTGACTGACTGATGTAATATATTGGGATTTTAGTTGTAAATTTTTAATTCATTAGATTCATTATTGCATTGTTTATATTGCATCTTGTGAGCCACCCTGGGTCTTCGGGGAAGGGTGGCATACTACTACTACTACTACTACCACCACTATTATTATTATTATTATTATTATTATTATTATTATTATTATTATTATTATTATGTCAATACAACACAGCAAACGAGATCACTATGCTGGATTTCATATTTCATCACCAGTCGGGCGCTTCCCAAGCACCTAGGACTGAGTGATGTAGCGGCGAATTATGTTTGCCGATCCCAGGAAAGCGGCCTTTTACAATTGACAGGTGGAGATTTTGTCAATTCTGATGCTTTTCAAATGTCCGCTGAGATCCTTTGGCACTGCGCCCAGTGTGCCAAGTACCACTGGAACCACTTTCACTGGCTTATGCCAGAGTCGTTGCAGCTCGATTTTTAGATCTTCGTATTTCACTAATTTCTCTACCTGCTTCTCCTCATTTCTGCTGTCCCCTGGGATTGCGATGTCGATGATCCATACTTTCTTTTTCTCCACAATCAGGATGTCTGGTGTGTTATGCTTCAGAATTCAGTCAGTCTGAAGTCGGAAGTCCCACAGTAGTTTTGTTTGCTCATTTTCGACCACTTTTTCGGGCTTATGTTCCCAGTTCTTTGCCATTGGTAAATGGTAGTTCTGGCACAAGTTCCAGTGGATCATCTGTGCCACACAGGGCCGCCGATAGGGCAGTATTACCGGTACTGGTGTCAGGGGCCCGGCCAAATTGAATAAGTAGGGGGGGGCGATTGAACGGTGTGCTGGTAGGCTAAGGAAGCTAATTGAATTCAGTTGCAAAATTGTTACAATCGGGACCAAGCAAGAGCACAGATCAGCAAAAATGCCTAATTTTCTCTATTCTGCCTGAAGAGCTTCATAGCTGTTAAAGATGAAGTTTGGATCAGAGCTAATTTGGTATACATTTTGATTATGGTGTTAGATTTTTTTCAAAATTGTTCCCTTCTAAGTGTGAGGAAAAGATGTATTGCTTTGGAGTTGACATGTTTTTTGGAACCGTCTCGCCATTTTAGATTTGAGAAGCAAACACCATCCTGGATTCGAGAAGCAAGCATTGTGGGAAGTGGAAAGATTTGAATATGCAAATGAAAAGCTAGGTAGATCTACTAAGGACTTTTAAAAACAAACAAACAACTACATAATATTTTGAGACTTGTGCAGAGAAGATCTGAAGTGGGAGTTTGTTATTTTACATTTTAGATTCTAAATTATATTAAATGCATACACAGTAATATCTCACCGTATGTTTAATAGATATGATAACATCCTAGGAAAAGAAGAAGAAAGAATAAAGAGGAAAAAAAGGTGTTGCTCTTAGAGCCACGGGCATGTTATTTGTTAAGAGACATTACACATTTAAAAGCTTAAATATATTATGGAACTCAATAGCAGGTACATGTATGAGAAAAAATCTTGGATTTTTTGCACATTTGCTTCATAATATGGATTTGATGATACATGAGGGTATGTTCTTTTTTATAGAGCAATTTTAAAATTTTGCAAACTTTGGAAAATGCTATAAGGAGATAGGTGGAGAGGTTAATGAGAAGAAGAGTGAAGGGTTTTTTGCTCTTCCCTCCTCTTTCTCTTCTTTTTTCTTGCACTGTGCTTTTTACACCTATGGTGGAGTTTTTGTATAGTTTTAAACATTATTGCGTATAATTTATCTTCTGGTTACCTGTTATTTATTGGTATTATTGTGAAAACAAATATTTTTCTAGTGTGATGCAGGAGTATTTTGTCTTTATCCTTTGTACCATCTTATTGCTGCTTTTAATATTGTTGATGGCAAAATTAATAATATTTTGTTAATTTGGTGTATTTGCACTGTTCTGGTTATATATTTATATGTATGTAATATGTTGATGTCACTTGAATATATTTTCTGCATTATTAACATATTATTAATCTGTCAAACAAGTGTACCTTGTTGTAGTGGCAGGGTTTAATTTTTTTTTTTTTGAAAGGTAAATTTAATACATAATTGGTATGTCGCAAAATAAAGTAGTTTTAAAATGGCGGGGGGGCAGACACTTAGGCTGTATGGGGCCCCAAAATTCCTGATGGCGGCCCTGGTGCCACAGCATCATGTCTATGCTTGTAGTCAGTCTGTGCGATCTTTTTGCAGCAGCTGAGTATGTGATCGATTGTTTCATCTGTTTCTTTACAGACTCTGCACTTTGGATCATCTGTTGATTTTTCAATTCTGGCTTTGACAGCATTTGTTCTAATGGCCTGTTCTTGTGCCACCAGTATTAGTCCTTCTGTTGTTGTTGTTGTTGTTGTTGTTGTTGTTGTTATTATTATTATTATTATTATTATTATTATTATTATTATTATTATCATTTCTGGCTGCTGACCACACATTAGCCCTAGCAGTGCTTACTAGGATGATGATGACAATGTGTTCATTCTTGGGTATTTGACTCTCAAGCCTTATTTATTTTTTTTGTTTTTTTACTTATTTTGTCCAACAAACTCGGTTACTGAAGTCATATTTTTTACAGTCAAGTTTGGAGAGGTTAATATTAAGTTTGAACCTGTTGTGTGCTCTTGTGTTGTTGTGGTTGAAGCTGAAGTAGTTGCCGACAGGCAGGACGTTGCAGCATATGATCTTGTGGGCAATACTTAGATCTTGTTTAAGGCATCTTAGTTCTAAACTTTCTAGGTCCAGGATTGAAAGTCTAGTCTCGTAGGGTATTCTGTTTCGAGTGGAGGAGTGAAGGGTTCTTCTGGTGAAGTATCTTTGGACATTTTCAAGGGTGTTAATATCTGAGATGTGATATGGGTTCCAAACAGATTAGCTGTATTCAAGGATGGGTCTGGAAAAAGTTTTGGAAGCTCTGGTAAGTAGTGGCAGATTGCCAGAGCAGAAGCTACGTAGGATTAGGTCTACAACTCTTGAAGCCTTCTTGGCTATGTTGTTGCAGTGGGCTTTGGCACTTAAATCGGTGGTGTTGAAGAGTTTTACATTGTCGGCGAAGAGGACACAGTTGCTTGTGATATAATCACAAAGGTCATTGATGTAGAGAATGAAGAGCATGTAGAGAATGAAGAGCAAGAGATGTAGAGAATGAAGAGAATGAAGAGCTAATTGGTTCAGTTTTCTGGTGTGGCATGACACACTTTGAACCTTAATTTAGCTACAAAGACTGAATGGCGGCAACATTAGGATGGGTTTGGTGGGACTGTGTGTTGTTTGGTGCATAGGGTTAGGGTTAGGGTTAACCCTAACCCTAAGATTTTTTATTAATATTGCTTCTTCATTGCTTATTTGACCCCTATGACAATCATTAAGTGTTGTACCACATGATTCTTGACAAATGTATATTTTATTTTATGTACGTTGAGAGCATATGCACCAAGACAAATTCCTTGTGTGTCCAATCACACTTGGCCAATAAAAAAATTCTATTCTATTCTATTCTATTCTATTCTATAGTGCAAGCATCATGTTTTACAAACCTGTTGACTGTGATGCAATTCAGTGTTCAGCTGCAAGAGAAAGTATACATTGCTTCTTGCTGTTTCATCAAATAGGATAACTTATTTATAGGTATGGCAATATTCTTCCTCAAACTGTTACGGAGACTGTCCTGAAGTACAAGATGCAATTAACATTTGAGAAATACTGTTTATTAACACGATTTTATTAACATGATTTTACTCCAATAATGAAATTTAGTTAGGCCATGGTACTAAGAAACATTGTTCCAAGAGATAACTGCAATTCCACAATGACTGTACATTGTAAAGGTTAGATCTTTAAAACAATCCTTTTTTTTGTGGTCTTGATTGGACATCAGACAGTTAAATGTTGACTGCTGTAGTGTTTATGTGATATGTAAATGACACATTGTGAGAAAATGTGCGATTATTAATTTCATGGGGTTTTTTGAAGCAGCAGGGACATGTTTTAGAGTTTCAACTCTGGATAAAATAACCAAATGTACAGAGGAACCAATTAAACATAATTATAAATTACTCAATCTGTTTGGGTCTGTTTCCCCCCTCTTTATTGGAGAATTTCTATGCTTTTGAACATGTGTTGCAAAGATTCATAAGTGTTCTTTCAAGAAAATACACCCCCGGCTATGAAGGGAGAGAAGAAAAGAAAAAAAAATAGGCAAAATTACCAATTTCAGAGCCAGAGATAATATCCAGTGATCCATGTCAGGACAATGGGCACAACAAGGACTTTGGCTATCCTAACCAAAAAAAACCTGCTCCCTAAAATGTAGAGGATGGCAAAGAGCTGGATTTTGAATCTATCCATCTTTTTGGCATTTTTTGCTATTAGCTGTGTGGGTGGCGGAATAGATCATTATAATTATTTTTAAAAATAAATCTGCTGCAATGTGGGGAAAAAAAGTATAAAGCAGCGAAGGAAGTGGGGTATGTGTGAAAAATCAGTTCCCTGGCACTGCCATCTATAATGCCATGATAGTCCAACAATGCTAAAGAATAATTTCACTGTTCTTTCTCTTTTAAAATAGGTAGGCTTTGCAACGGGTTTGGGATTATATTCTGTTTTAAGGGCCAAATGTCACAGGCTTGCAGCATGCGAGAAAATAGGCGGGTTCTAACAACAAAATGCAAGTTTCCCACCCTAATTTTGACAAAATTATCATCCTTCCTGTACATTTCTAAAATAATCACAAAAGGAAAAGGGAGAGGATTTTCCTCTCCACCCTCCACCCCCAGTTCTTTGTCAAGCAGAGAGAGAAGTGGAAAGAAACACTATCATTTTTATAAGACAAAAAAATGGATCTTAAATCAGGTTGGCACAACAGGTAAAAAGACGCCGGCAGAAAATGTTTGAGTAATGTTACCTAACAGTGGGGAGGAGGTTAACTATTCAAACCGAGATCCCAACTTCTCTTGATGGAAAAATCATTATTTTCCCCGTTTTGTAATCTTCCTGAAAGATGCTGGTGGGATGGGATGAAGAAGAGAAGAAGTCTTTCTACACAAAAGGTTGATATCTGGTTTTGAAGGAGTTTATGCTATTATGGAATTCAGATACATGACATGCCTAGTTGGTAATGCAGATCTGTTGTGGTTAGCTCTGGCCCAGCTCCTGTCCCAAGGACTGTGGATGTGGGGGAGACATCCACATGCAGCAGGCCTGTTTTGCCCCCGGTGGAATCTGATGATGAAGGCTCCTCTGACCAAGAAGACATGAGTGACAGGGAGGAGAGTGTGGCAGACAGCTCAGAAGGAGATCAATTATCTCCCTCCTCCTTGGATTCAGAACAAGAGTTAATGATACAGCCACACATGCGGAGAGCGATGCATAGGCAGCAATAACTGAGAGATTATTATCAGAGAAAATGAGGCCACCTGTGGTTGGGTGAGGCTGTGGTAATTAGTGAGGCTGCTATAAAGAGCAGCCTGTGGGTTTGGCCATTGTGGAGGATTATCTGATCGTTGTGTTTCGTGACTGCTTTGCTGCGTTTGACCTTTTGTGTGCTGATTTTTCCCCGCTTTGAAACTAAACCAGGGCAAAGTGTGTTTCACTTTGTGAAAGAAGGACTGTGAATTGCCTCACAGCTGCAAGCTAAGTATCACAGAACTGATAAGGGACTTGTACAAATTACCAATTCGTTTGGAGACGAGTGCTCTTTGCTATACCAAAAGAGGGCTTAGTTTAAGTGAATTTTCATTATAAAGAACATTGTTTTGAATTTTCAAACGTGTGTGTGTGTCTGAAATTTGTACCTGTGAATTTTTGGGAGGAGTCTACCAGAGAGCCTGACAGAACAAGATCATCCTTGACTTACAACAGTTCATTAAAGCTCTACATCGCATCGGACCAGATTACTTATGGGATCGCCTTCTGCAGCATGAATCCCAGTGCCTGGTTAGGTTCCACAGAGTCGGCCTTCTCCAGGTCCCATCAACAAGACAACATTGTTTGTCGGGACCTAGGGGGAGAGCCCTGGCCCTCTGGAATCGGCTCCCTCCAGAGATTTGCACTGCCCCCACCCTCCTCGCCTTCTGCAAGTATCTCAAGACTCACTTATATTGCCCGGCCTGGGGCAATGAGATCGAGACACCCCTCCCCCCCGACTACTAAATGTGATGTATGGTTGTGATTGAACTGGTTGATCGATTTTAATATACTGGGTTTTTAGCTTGTAGTTTTTAACTAATTAGATTTGTTTGTATGCATTGTTTTATATTGTATCTTGTGACCTGCCCCAAGTCTTCGGAGAAAGGTGGCATACAAATCTAATATATAAATACTTGTATGGAAAAATGATGCTGCTGGGATTCTGATGATATTTCTATTTCTTTTTAAAGGGATACTGAAATAAAATTTTCCCATGTATTGTTCCCACATCATTTTTTCAGGATCAAAAAGGTCAGGCGCCTTCGCTAGTCCTTGATTGTCCATGGTAATAGTGCGTGGATAAGACCTCTTCGTCACCAGTGAAATAAATTGAGTAGAAGCACTCGAGGTCCAATAAACGTCTTTTATTGTTTTCACGAAAGGGTATCGCTAAATCATAAACCAAGTACTCGTCAGTGCGGAATGAATAAACGGCTCTGCTTCAGAGAAGGGCAGCATACAAGTGTAATAAATACTACTACTACTACTACTACTAATAATAATAATAATAATAATAATAATAATAATAATAATAATAATCAGCAAACATAATTCGCCGCTACATCACGCAGTCCTAAGTGCTTGGGAAGCGCCCGACTGGTGATGAAATACGAAACCCAGAATAGTGATCTTATTTGCTGTGTTGTATTGACATAATAATAATAATAATAATAATAATAATAATAATAATAATAATAATATTTATGATGGTGCCCAGGGTCATATGGTCCCCTTTGCGAACTGCTGACAAGCAAAGTCAATGCCGAAGCCACATTCTCTTAACAACCATGTTACCAAAAGTCTGCAATGATTAACAACCATGGCACAAGAGCTTGTAAAATGGAACAAACTCGCATAACAACAATGGAAATTTTGGACTACATTTGGTCATAAGTCAAGGACTACTTGCATAGAAAAACAATGTTAATGGGATTCTGATGATATTTCTATTTCTTTTTAAAGGGATACAAAGTCCAATTTCCAAGTATTTTAGGTCTTTTATCCCAGCAGTGAAAAATGAAGTTAATTCTAGTACATTTTAAAGCATCAGACAATGTGGATTTAAAGTCATAGATTCCGTGGTCACTGCAATCAGAAATAATATCAGTGAATTATGCTGAGATGAAAAAAGCATTGAAACCCCATCCATTGTTCATTACGACATACTTTATTCTTACCTATAGGTCATATATTGTCTAGATTCCAAGCCAATGCATTCCCAGAGGTCCCATTGAAAGCATAGGGGCTTATTTGTCTTGATTAACAAAATAATACTTTGTCATATTGAGGGTTAAGATTTCAGCACCCATTAATTCTTCAAAACTCGTTCACAATAGCAAGAAAGTGCAAACTAAGCTGGCAAAAACCTCACAGCAATCATTGTATATTACGAATAATACAATGCACAATGATTGTCACCCAGTATTTGCTAGCTTCTTTTCCTTGTCTTTGTATGTTTGAGTATGGAAAAGTAATCAGTTTTTTTTTCTCTCTTCACTCTTTTTGGGTATTGAACTTTTTTTGCCTTTAAAACTTTTTCTGATGGATAGAAGTCAATATGTGGGTTACTTTTTATGACAGTTGGCAGCAGCCTTGTCTTATTTAGGACTGATATCTTAATTTTTAACATATTTCCATTTTTAACAGTGTCAGTTTTATATGTTTATAGTGATTGTATTTTAACTGTTGGTTTTATCTGATTGTTGTACACTGCCAAGGTCATTTTTTGTGAGATAAGTGGGTATAGAAATTTGATTAAATAATTAAAAAAAATCTAGTGCTGATTTTAGATTTTAGTGGGGTAATTTTGCATCACTAACTATGTTCAAACAGTCTTAATTAACTAATATGGATTCACAGAATTTGGAGAACCATCCAATCTCCAAAGTAATTACAATGGCAACGAATAAGGTATATTAAAAATACTATTTTTAAAAAAGAAAAAAGTAACCAAAGCTACCTGTAAACATCATTAAAATGTTGTGAGTATCTTCTATTTTTTTCTTTGATGATGATGAACCATTCTATACCATCCTAAACCAGCGAAATGCATTGGACCTAGTATATTTGACTTCAGTAAAGCTTTCGATAAAATGGACCATAACCTAGTACTCCACAAATTGGAAAAATGTGGGATTGACCATAACACAACCAGATGGATTAGCAGTTGGCTGACCAAGTGCACCCTACGAGTAGTCCTCAACGGATCTAAATCCACATGGAAGTAAGTAAGCAGCGGGGTACCACAAGGTTCAGTCCTAGGCCCAGTACTCTTCAATATATTCATTAATGACCTAAATGAGGGAATAGAGGGGGAACTAATCAAATTTGCAGATGACACCAAGCTGTCTAGGGTAGCCAATACCCTAGAGCAGTGTTTCTGAACCTTGGCAACTTGAAGATATTTGGACTTCAACTCCCAGAATTCCCCAGCCAGCGGATGCTGGCTGGGCAATTCTGGGAATCTGCCCTAGAGGATAGGCTCAAAATACAGAAGGATCTCAATAGACTTGTACAGTGGGCTCAAACTAACAAAATGAAGTTCAACACTGAGAAAAGCAAAACCCTTCACCCAGATAAGAAAAACCCAAAACACACATACAAACTGGGTGAAACCACACTTAACAGCAGTGACTGTGAGAGAGATCTCAGAGTCTTGGTGGATAACCAGCTAAACATGAGCCACAATCTTAAACTGCATCAACAGAGGGATACACGCTAAGACTAGGGAGGTAATAATACCACTATATAATGCCCTAGTTAGACCACACCTAGAGTACTGCAACCAATTTTGGTCACTACATTATGTTGTGGTTAGCTCTGGCCCAGCTCCTGCCCCAAGGAATGTGCAGGTGGATGTGGGGAAAACATACACATGCTGCAGGCCTGTTTTGCTCCTGATGGAATCTGCTGACGAAGCCTCCTCTGACCAAGGAAGCTTGAGGAGAGGGAGGAGGAGAGTTTGGCAGACAGCCCAGGAGGAGATCACTCATCTGTATCATCCTTGGATTCTGAACAAGAATTAATGACACATCCATGCATGCTTAGAGTAATGCATAGGAGACAACAACTGAAGAATTATTACAAGAGAAAATGAGGCCACCTGTGGTTGAGTGGGGCTACTGTAATTAGTGCTACAGATAAAAAGAATTCTGTGCTGGTTTAGCCTTGTGGCAGTTTATCTGATTCATTGTTTCGTCAAGATCGTGGTTTTTGTGCTGTTCAAGATTGTGTGGGGACTCTCTGGACTTTAGAATTGGACTCAATTTCCCAGTTATTGGGTGAGCAATTGGATTGCATTTAATAACCTGTGCCTTGTGTGTACCAGAAAATCCCTTTGACATTTAAAAAGGGAGCTGTTTCTGTTTTTCTGTTTATAAAAATGTTTGGGTTTTCCTTTTATTGTGTGGTGTGTGTCTTCCTGGACTAATTACCCTGTAATTACGGGCGGTTGAAACACGCCGGCAGAACACACTATAAAAGGACATTGAAACTCTAGAGAAAGTACAGAAAAGAGCAAGGGCTAGAAACCAAGACATACAAGAAAAGGTTAAAGGAACTGGGCATGGATAGTCTAGCAAAAAGGATGTCCCAGGCGGACATGATAGCAGATTTTAAATACTTGAGGGGCTGCCACAGAGAGGAGGGGGTGGGTCATACTATTTTCCAGGGCACCAGAGGGCCAGACTAAGACAACAAATGGAAGCTGACTAAGGAGAGATTCAACCAGGAAATAAGGAAGAACTTTCTGATGGTGAGAGTGATCAACCAGTGGAATGGCTTGCCAGAGGAGGTTGTGAATGCCCCAACACTCGACGCTTTCAAAAAGAGATTGGACTACCATCTGTCAAGGTAGGGTCTCCTGCTTGATGTAGGGCCTCCTGCTTGAGCAAGGGGTTGGACTAGATGACCTGCAAGGTCTCTTCCAATTCTAATAAATAAATGTTGTATAAGAATTACCTATTAGAATTGGTAATTAAGCTTCATGTTGTTTGATTCATTCTTCTTATCTGCAGGTCTTTGCAATGTACATTTTTCCATCGATTCCAAAGATTTTTTTGGGGGGGGATCTCCATCTAGTTCAGTGATTCTCAATCTCAACACATTTAAGATGTATGGATGTCAACTCCCAGAACCCCCCACTCAGCATGGGAGAATGCAATGCCTGGTGGAAGGTTCTAGGAATTGAAATCCATACATCTTATAGTTGCTGAGATTGAGAAATTGAACTAGTCTCTAAGGTGTGATTTAGCAACCTTGATTTATTTCCAGTGTCTTTTGGGCAGACATTTAGGGAAGGTCACATGTATCTTTTTTTAGGGATATCGGAATGCATGCAGAGCTCCAGATTGGATAAATGCAATTGTATGCATTGCATATTAGAATATTCTTAAAGAGTTAATTTTTTAAAATAGACTAAGTCTACATTTTTAAACACAAATAAATAGACTGGCGCTTATGTTTATTTCACCATCACCTTGGCACAGCCCATAATGACCATCTGTGGGTTATGGAATTGATCCAGCTCATGCAGAGAGATCTCTATAGCCCTCTGGTGAATTAATCACACTTTATTTGAGGTCTTCATTTTGCATCCAAGAGACAAAACGCTGTACTTGATATGGTATGCATGGTGATACAGCTGGAGCTCTTTCTGGGCTTTAAAATAACACACCAGCCATTAACTTACTTCATTTGTTTGTTTAATGACCTGGAGGAGATTATTTTCAGGACAACAGAGTGTAAAATTTAATTCTGGAAGTGATTTATGGAAGGAGGAAACCTTTCTAGTATTTGTATGCCATCTTTATTAGTATAATTAATTGGCTGTCAAGAGATCTCCTGCCCCAGACATCTTGCTAACAATTCCCACTCATAGGAATAAATATAAGTAAGTAAGGTCTGTTCATTTCAATGGGGCAGAGTCCATCAACTGCCTTTGAACATTCAACTGCGGTAAACAACTAGGACAAAAGATACATTTCTTCATTTCTCATATGAAAACATAAGAAGGAATCTGGTGATTCAAAGCAAAAGTTTATTTAATCTAAAATTCTATGTTACACCAGAGTTACGGCCAATTAAACAGACTACTCTGAATATTTTTATTTATTTTTATTTTATTTTATTTTATTATATTTTATTTTTATTTATTTTTATTTATATTTCCTATTTCTTAACTTCCCATCTCCTTCAGAGGGGCTCTTTGTTTAATCAGTTCATGTGGGTTCCTCAGGATCTTGAAGAATTTCCCAATAATCTGGAGATCAGTTCAGTTGAGAACATCATTAAACTCTGGAATGACATGTCCTAATTTGGCATGAAGACAGGGGCTGGTCTTTTGCAAATGTGTCTAGCTGGGATACAGGTGTAGCATCATTCAAGACTACAAGGCAGGAACCAAAGAGAATCTATAGTTATCTGAGATAGCTTCCAAAGGTACTGCCTTCCAGGTGATAATCCACATCATTGAAGGCCGTGCATACTGCTTGGTTACACCTTGGACCAAGTTTTCCTGTTGGACCAGTGGTGACACGAGCTGAATTAGGGTAAATTATCATCACTCTCCTGCCACAGACATTCTGGTCAATCAGAATCGAGTTACTGTTCTGCCTGTCCGGCTGGCCACCCAACAAAGCAACTATACAAACACAGAGAGAGAAGGTTGCAAAAATGGAAAAGGTTTCTTTACATACAAAATTGGCTTAATGCCACAGGAACAGCAAGAGAAATGCTGGTTTATGAGTCCAAGGGGTTAATGACTCAAGCCGGCAACAAAAGTCTTTCTGGCTTATGTCAGCCAATTACTCACTTGGCTTGAGTGTCAGAATGCCAAAAGTGTCCAAAGGAAAAACGAAACCACAAAGCGTCAATGTCTCTCTCAAATCTGAACATAAATTCCCATATCACCTTCTGCAAGCCCTTCCCTTTTTAACTGCAGCATCCTTAATTACTGACAGCTGCGACTTAGAATCTCCATCTGCATCTGTGCAGCTGCTCCTGGCATTCCAGCTTTCTACAGACCTGACATTTAGGATGGGATCATCCATCACCCCTTCCTCGTCTGACTCTGATGAGACTCTGACTGGAGATCCTACAGGCTCTACTGGCCTCTCTGTCTCTCCAGCATCTTCCACATCCCCTTCTCATTCCCCTTCACTGTCTTCGTTAAGCCAGATAGGTCTTCTTTGATCTGATGGACCCGGCTCCTCTGAGTCAAAATCAGTGGCCAGAGGAGCTGGCCATGAGCCAACCACAACAGTTAGAAGGGAACTTGGAGGAGACCTTATACCATTTCAGACAAGTGACTGTGTAGTCTCTTCTTAAAAATCTCCAGTGATGAAGCACCCACAACATCTGAAGACAAGGTGTCCCACTGGTTAATTGTCCTCATTGGACAATTAAAAGGAAGTTTCTCCTTAATTCCAGGTTGCTTCTCTCATTGATTAGTTTCCACCCATTGTTTCTTGTCCTGCCCTCTTGTGCCAACAGGTGTGCAGGTGCAGTAAAGGGCAGCCAAAAATTTTACTGCCACACTGTGGGTGTGGCTTAATGGTCATGTGACTGGCTTGCCAGCCATGTGATCAGTTGGGAGTGGCTTGGATGATCATCATCGTTCAAGTGAACTGTTACGTCCTTGACTTACAACCTTACCAGTGTTGCTTGCTGGCATGACAATTTGCTTTGCATTTCCTGCACTTTCCTTGGGTTGCCCCCCCACCTCAGGCTGAGTAGCTAGGCAAAAAGGTGCTGCCAGAAACATAAATTCTGCCAGCGCCACTTCCACCCATGCCTTCTGCTTGCACCTCAGGTGGGAGGTGGCCGCGTGAGCCTGGGAGGGAGCCGGACAGGAGAGAAGGAAGCTCATCTGAGGCCAGGAAGGAGGAAAGAGGAAAAAAGCAAGGAGTGCAGATGCAGCAGCAGCAGCAGGGAAAAAACGGAGAGCCGAGCCAAGACCAGTAATCCAGGAAGCCCTGTCTGGTTTGGTGCTGCAACCCAACAGGACCGACACAGACTTCAGAGGATCATCAGAACTGCAGAAAAAACAATTGCTGCCAACCTGCCTTCCATTGAGGACCTGAATACTGCACAAGTCAAAAAGAGGGCGGGGAAAATATTTACTGACCCCTCACATCCTGGACACAAACTGTTTCAACTCCTACCTTCAAAACGTCGCTACAGAGCACTGCACACCAAGACAACTAGACACAAGAACAGTTTTTTCCAAACGCCATCACTCTACTAAACAAATAATTCCCTCAACACTGTCAGACTTTCTACTAAATCTGCACTTCTATTCTACTAGTTTTTCTCATCATTCCTATCACCCATTTCCTCCCATGTTGACTGTATGACTGTAACTTGTTGCTTATATCCTAAGATTTTTATTAATATTGCTTCTTCATTGCTTATTTGACCCCTATGACAATCATTAAGTGTCGTGCCACATGATTCTTGACAAATGTATATTTTATTTTATGTACGCTGAGAGCATATGCACCAAGACAAATTCCTTGTGTGTCCAATCACACTTGGCCAATAAAAATTCTGTTCTATTCTATTCTATTCTATAGCCTCTGCAGGACCATCACACTATCTCTCCCTTCTGCTCACTGTCCGACTCCTCTGACAGCTACACAGGCCAACTATGCCCAGATGGACCCGGTTCATCTGGCTTGAAGTCTGTTATCAGAGGATATGGCTGCGACCCAACTACAACAGGAGGGAACTCCGAAGTGAGCATTTTCTGCAGGAGCTCCCTTCCTGTGGGACAGCTGCAATCAGATACAAGTTTGGTGCCTTTATCCTGACATTTAGAGAGCCTGGGAAAACATGGCTGTTCCAAGGAGCAAATGAGATAATAGCACGAGTGATAAGTGCAGAATGCTGTTAGTATAAATATAAAATGTGATGATGGATAGGATGTGCAGCTGTTTTACTCTGCTATTGCGACGGCATGTAAAAGATACACTGTTATTCATTTAGGTTTCGTGACAGTGCTTGAAGATATTGCTGCACGTCGCTTAGAGCTGTACCACTGCGGCAGCTTAAAATCAGTCGAAATAAGAAACACAGTATATCTAGGAAACTCATAAAGACCGACAGAGTAACAAGTAGCCTTTAAGGTCAACCTCCATGCCTAAGCCCAGCATCCCTCTGTAATATCTTTTCAACGTCCATCTAAACATAAGAAGCCGAGATGTTATCAGGTTGAACTGCACTTTTGTGCCCTTTATACTGTAGTATCAGTTCAGAAAAGACTCTTGCAGTCTTCAATTTCTCAGTTCAACAATCTTCCCTTTGTCCTGGCTGCCCTTCTCTAAATCTGCTCTACCTTTTCTGAACCATCTTTAAAGTGACTAGGACAGAATCAGATGACCAGAAGAATCCGGAATTAGAGTGGAATTACTACTTTACATATGAAAGGTACCAGGGTCTCAGCCACTGATCTTCCTATAGATATGCAGCCTGTGATTTCGAAAGAAGTACAGTGATACCTCGTCTTACAAACGCCTCGTCATACAAACTTTTCGAGATACAAACCTGGGGTTTAAGATTTTTTTGCCTCTTCTTACAAACTATTTTCACCTTACAAACCCACCGCCGCCGCTGGAATGCCCTGCCTCCGGACTTCCGTCGCCAGCGAAGTGCTCATTTTTGCGATGCTGGGATTCCCCTGAGGCTCCCCTCCATGGGAAACCCCACTTCTGGACTTCCGTGTTTTTGTGATGCTGCAGGGGAATCCTAGCAGGGAAATCCCAGCAGCGCAAAAATGGGTGCTTTGCTGGCAACGGAAGTCCGGAGGTGGGGTTTCCCAGCGAGGGGAGCCTCAGTGAAATCGCAGCATCACAAAAACACAGAGGTCCAGAGGTGGGTTTCGAGGACTTTGGTGTTTTTGCAATGCTGCAATTTCACTGATGCTCCTTTCGCTGGGAAACCCCACCTCCGGACTTCCATTGCCAGCGAAGTTCCCATTTTTGTGCTGCTGGGATTCCCCTGCTAGGATTCCCCTGCAGCATCTCAAAAACACAGAAGTCTGGAGGTGGGGTTTCCCATAGGAAAAAAAGAAATGAACATATATAATAAAGAAAATCAAACAGAACAAAACAGAAAAACAGTAACAGTACAAACAATAAATGAAAAAAAAATACATTTTCCATAGTGTAATGTAAATGATAAACATCATAAAAGGGCATTAAAGAGATAATTTAAAATGTTTTCACTACATAGAATTTATTCATGGTAATTTAGTCAATATATAAATAAGTGTATAAAATATATTATTATTTGTGTCTTCATAATACAATTTACATTTTTTTCCATTTTCTCTGTGAGTGAATCATATGTAATCGAGAATCAAACTAATCTCCTTAAGTTTATAGTGTTACCATCCAGATCTTCCATATGTATACTGTACTCCTAAAATAATCCCAAAGGTGCTTTTTCAAGAGGCAACTGGACTTGCTGGTTTTTCTTTGAAGACATTTAGCTTCTCATCCAATAAGTCTCTCCAGCTCAGTCCAGTTGCCCCTTGAAAAAAGCAACTTTGGGACAAACATGACCTGGATGACTGAGAATTTCCACAGACATTCACTGTAAAATAGCACTTCGTTCTATAAGTCTTGAACCTAGCCAGATTTAGATCTTGTGATGACCTCACTTTAACATTTTACAAGAGGTAGAAAAACCCTACGACATTTTTCGGACTATAAGACGCACTGGTATATAAGACACACTGGTATATAAGATTTCAAAGAGGTAAGTTTTTTTAAAAAGTTATTATCCTCCCAGTGCTCTGCAAGCCTCCCAAACCTTCTGTGCACTTTAGAGTTTTTTTGCAAAAATTGGGGTGTTTCCCCTTTTGTCTAAAATGGTGTAGAGACTCCTGCTTGAGCGGGGGTTGGACTACATGACGTACGAGGTCCTTTCCAACTCTAATAATAAATAAATAAACAAACAAACAAATATAATGACAAATCATGGCTTGAACTATCTTGCCTTGCATGTAATGAGTAAGTTGCGTTACTGAAATAAATGAACTTTTGCATGATATTCTAATGTTTCGTGTTTCATCTGTGAAAGTGGATCTAAAATTCAGGTCCTTACTTAGCCTCAGAGTTTGCACAGTAGGGACATTTCAGAGCTCTTGGTTGAAAGATAAAATTAAGGAAAACATCATGTAAGTCATCTTGAACTCTTCCAGAAAAAGTTCAGATAAAAATTGCAAGGACTAATCCAATCATCCAAAGGAAGAATCGCAACTAATCAATTAATAACAAGTTCGATAAAGCATGGTGATGAATTCCACTTGTATCCTGCCTTTCTCCCTGGATGATTCTCAAACTGATTGGCAATAAAAAAGTTCAAACACAGCCCACAAAATATATGGAAACATATATAGGGAGGTTTTACAATTCTATTTTTGCAACAGCTAAAAATACTGGACACTAATTTTCTACCCTTTGCTAATTTATTCCTACCAGAAGCTAAAGTAAAATTTATCAAAAAAAACCTCTGGAACTCTAACCGTTCCACTTCTTAGAAAAAGAGAATTAAAAGACAATCAATATTTGAGCACAGAGGAGAGGAGAAAAGATTAAACATTGCGGTGTCACATGACTTGTGCAGGTGGGCTGATACAGCCTCTTCTAAGACATTTCTCAGGGGGCCAGGTGTTGAGAAAATATTCCCTCTGGGGAGAAATCACGGGAGCTAATTACAAGTTGTCTCCAAACAACTACCGTGGTTAATAAACATGCACACACCAAATAGACTGTTTTAGATCCTCTGGGGAATCCTGCATCACAACGAAAGATTGAAAACGGATCGGAAGCGCTTCTGAGCAATGCAATACCTGGGATAATGACAACGATTGGCAAGGAACACCACAAATCCAGGTTTTGTGTGTAGGGTGTTTTGAGCCTATGCTTTTCTCCTGGGCTGGAATAGAAAATCAAGGAAGAGTAGCATAAAGATGTGGTGGAGAAAGGGGAAGAGCAGGAGTTTATAGAAAAATGCCAATATATTCGAGGTTTCCCAAGAAATCAGAAATAGAGGGCAATGGAATTAGACAATTTACAACTACGTCACTTCTGAACTGTTCTAACCATAGTTCACAAAATCATATACTAAAATGTCCTTCCTGTTAATGACTACGTCACCTTCAACCGCAACAACACTTGGGCCTGTAATAGAGTCAAATTAAAGTTCAACCGCTCCAAACTAGGCTGCAGAAAATACGACTTCAGCAGTCTACGGAGAGGGGCGGCATACAAATCTAATAAATAAATAAATAAATAAATAAATGAATGAATGAATGAATGAATGAATGAATGAATGAATAAATAAATAATAATAAAGTGATCAAGGCCTGGAATTCACTACCTGTCTCTGTTGTTTCTTCCCCAAAGCCCAAAATAATCAACCTTAGATTGTCTACAGTTGACCTCTCCCCTTTTCTAAGGGGTGTGCATAAGCGCACCATTGTGCCTAGTGTCCCTGTCCTACTGTCTTATTGTTTTCTTTTATCATTACTTTCTATGTTAAGTTTATATAAACTACTATCCTATGCTTGATTGACAAATAAATAAGTAAAATAAAATATATAAATGAAATGACTGTACATGATTTTCTTCTCCTTTTCTATAAATTATGGGAGTGGGGCAATGGTGGCTTATGTTGTTGGGATGCTGTGTTAGAAGACAATTGAAAAATTGACAGCTTGGACGTTCGAAATCTGAGAGTGAGCCGTGTGATGGAATCAGCTCCTGTCCACTTGCCCCAGTTCCTGACAACCTAGCAGTTCGAAATCCTGCAAATATAAACTACTTCAGCTTCAACCACAACAACACAAGAGCACACAACAGATTTAAACTTAATTTTAACCGCTCCAAAATTGACTGTAAAAAATATGACTTCAGTAATCGAGTGGTCGAAGCGAGGAACTCATTACCAGACTCCATAGTGTCATCCCCAAACCCCCAACACTTTACCCTTAGATTATCTATGGTTGACCTATCCAGATTCCCAAGAGGTCAGTAAGGGGCGAGTACAAGTGCACTAGAGTGCCTTCCGTCCCCTGTCCTATTGCTCTCCTATATCTCCTATACCTTTCTTCTATTCTTATATCTCTTCTTCTATTCTTTCATTGATATGTTCTATTACTATATCTTCTTTTCTATTCTTTCATAGATATATTTTACTATGAGTATCTCCTCTATAACCTTCATCATGTATTTTACTATGTGCATATAGATATATACCCACTAAAACCCTCATTGTGTATTGGACAAAATAAGTAAGTAAGTAAGTAAGTAAGTAAGTAAGTAAGTAAGTAAGTAAGTAAGTAAGTAAGTAAGTAAGTAAGTAGATAAATAGGTACCACTTCAGTGGGAAAATACCAGGGACATGAAAGGAACTCCCTTGGGCATCTTCTGAACAATGGGGATGTCACCTGCTAATCTTTTCAACTCGAAAGTGCCTTGGTAGGTGCTTCTAACTAGGGGTGGGCTGCTGCCCAGACGGGGGGGAAATGCAGTGAGGTAGCGAAAATGAAACTCTACCCCAATTTGCATTGAAAGATATTGAAAGACAATGCAGGGAGTCTTGCAAAAACCACGCTCACAGCGTGGTAGTAAAATGTTTGGTAGCCCTTCACTGCTTCCAGCACAAATGAGGTAGTAGTATGAGAGTGATCTAGGACAGCTCTGTTGGTACCCTTCAGATCCTTTTTCTTTATGTACCACTTACAGAGGTCCTGCCCTGTTGACAATGCCAACCTTTGCTGAAAAACATTACATCAATGCCCAAATGTAAATAGAGATGGTCCCCAAAAGGGCAATGGGTGTCGATTTATATGTATATGATCAATTTTCTTGCCACCATGCAGTGTTTCTCATTCTGGCCATATATGTGGGCTTCAGCTCTCAGCCCTCTTAACCATATATGAAGAGAATCCAGATAGTTGGAAGTTCATGACTCTGGTGGACATTGGTTGAAGGAGGTTGGCAAGATGGCTTTATGTTCGCTTGATAAGGAAAGTCACACAAGTTAAGAAATTTGCATTAAAAACTTCAGGAGTCTATCCTATTAGGGAAAACCACTTTAAGATGATTCACAAACAGTTTTGTTGTTGTTCAGTTGCTAAATTGTGTCTGACTCTTTGTGATTGACCCCCATGGACCAAGCCTTCCTGCCCTCCACTGTCTCCTGGAGTTTAGCCAAATTCATGTTCAATGGGTCAGTTCACAAAACTGAAGGGTTTGCCAACAGCTCCATTTATTTGGCTCTCAAAACACAATCGTTGCATTCCTACTGTGATTTACATTTTTAATGGGGATTGGAGAAACAATGAGTTTCATCTTCCCTTAATTTGGGGATTTGCCTTCTCTAAATTCAAGATGATGCCAGGCAACGGTCCCAAGCAAACATTTTAAAGAAGATGGGGGAGGAAGGATGGCTATCAAAAATGGTCTGCTTGTTCTGCTGGGCTCTCTGGTAGAAGCCTCCCGAAAATTCACAGGTACAAATTTCAGACACACACACATTTGAAAATCCAAAACAATGTCCTTTATCACAAAATTCAAAAGAAACAAAGCACCCTTTTTGTATTGCAAAGAGCACTCTTCCCCAAAGCAACCTTGTTGGCTGTACAAGTCCCTTAATCAGTCCTAAAGTACTTAGCTAGTAGCTGTGAAGAAACGTCAGAGCCCTCCTTCTTCCCACGAAGTGAAACACACACACACTTTACTCTGCTTTGGTGTCAAAGGCATGAAAAATCCACAAACAAAGTTCAGACACAGCGAGGCACGATCCTGAAGAACTGTGATCAGATAATCTTCCACAATGGCCAAACTAGCACGCTGCTATTTATAACAGCAGCTCTAATTACTGGAACCCCACCCAAACACAGGTGGCCTCTCTTATCTCCTGTAATATTTCCTCAATTGGTCTCTTCTATGCATAAGTCTGCGCCTACGTGGGTCTAACACTTCATCATCCGAATCAACCGAAGATAATGGTGATTGGCTTCCTGGGCTGTGTGCCAAGCCCCCCCTCTTCCAAGTCACCCCCACCTTCTTCTTCGTCCGAGGAAACTGCACTCCCTGACTCTGCCGGCAACAAAACAGGCCTAGGACATGTTGACGTTTCCCCTGGCTCCACCTCCACATTCCCTGGGGCAGGAGCTGGGCCAGAGCCAATCACAACACCTAGTTAACATTTACGATAGCACTTTGGGAACTGCAGAGCTGAGAGGGGGAAAAAAACCAGGTCATACAGCTGAAAATGCCATGTTCCCAGCAGCCTGGATCTACAGTACTTTCAAGAATACTAAGGGGGGTTGCGGGAAGCCACAAGGGTTTTAAAAATGTTGCTTCCCTGTGGATTAATTGGGAAGTGTTTTTTTTTTAAAGGAGGCCAAGTCTTAGAAGTGATTTGCTTGCATTCCACATACTGTAGCACACAGAATACAAAGCAACATTTTTTTTTCACACTAGAAGAAAAGTTTGCACTGGGAAGAGATTGTTGAACTTTATTCGGTTCTGCTTTGGACCAAGGATGGCAAGTGCAGTGATGGGCTCCTATGGGTACGGTCAGGTACACAGAACTGGTAGAACATTTTTGAATTTTTTTCTTTTTTCCCCTTCTGTTTTTCCTATCGCAGTAAATTAGGTTGACTGAGTATAATTTTAGAAGAGCTGTGCATGTGTGCATGTGTGTGTGTTTGTGTGTGTGTACATACACATACATATACAGTGGTACCTCGAGATACGAGTTTAATTCGTTCCGGACCTGGGCTCTTAAGTCGAGCAGCTCTTATCTCGAACGACTTTTCCCCATAGGAATTAATGTAAATAATTTTAATTGGTTCCAGCCCTAAAAAAACTCACAAAGTTAGTCTAAATTATGCAGAAAGACATGTTTTTAATGAAGAAATGTACATGTACATATAAATGAATAATGAAGTTTCTTTCACTTAACTTGTAAACTTTCTTAAACTTTTAAATTTACATATGTTCAACTTCTCTGCCACCCAATCCTGTAGGACAGAGGTCCCCAACCCTTTTTGCACCAGGGACCGGCTTTAAGCGATCAAGAGAGGAATGGGTGAATGAATGGACGGAGGGTGGGAAGGAAGGAAGGAAAGAGGGAAGGGACAGGAACAGAGGAAGGAAGCAAGGAAACTTATGAAAGGGGAGAGTAAGAGAGGAATGAGTGAAGGGAGGGAGGGAGGGAAGAAGGTGGGAAGGAGAAAGAAAAGAAGAAATAGAGGAAGGGAAGGTAAAAGAGAGAAAGAAAAAGAGCAAGAAAGAAAGCAAGAAAGAAAGAAAGAAAGAAAGAAAGAAAGAAAGAAAGAAAGGGGGAAGGGACAGGAACAGAGGAAGGAAGCAAGGAAACTTATGAAAGGGGAGAGTAAGAGAGGAATGAGGGGAGGGAGGGAGGGAAGAAGGTGGGAAGGAGAAAGAAAAGAAGAAATAGAGGAAGGGAAGGTAAAAGAGAGAAAGAAAAAGAGCAAGAAAGAAAGCTGCAAGCACCCCCCCGAGCCCCCCAGGCCGGCTGCAACCTTTTAAAACACGCGCGCCGCTTCGCAGCTGTCTCCTGAAGCCGAACGCGGAAGTTAGCGTTTGGCTTCAGGAGACAGCTCCTTGGCGCTTGTATCTCGAATTTGGGCTTGTAAGTAGAACAAAAATATCTCTCCCCTCCCAGCTCTTATCTCGAGTTGCTCTTAAGTAGAGCAGCTCTTATGTCGGGGTTCCACTGTAGTAGATAAAGTATAGAATCATTATCTAGTCCATCTAGTCTGCCCTTATACTATTTCTTGTATATTATCTTAGGATGGATATATGTTTATCCCAGGCATGTTTAAATTCAGTTACTGTGGATTTACCAACCACGTCTGCTGGAAGTTTGTTCCAAGCATCTACTACTCTTTCAGTAAAATAATATTTTCTCACGTTACTTCTAATCTTTCCCCCAACTAACCTCAGATTGTGCCCCTTTGTTCTTGTGTTCACTTTCCTATTAAAAACACTTCCCTCCTGGACCTTATTTAACCCTTTGACATATTTAAATGTTTCGATCATGTCCTCCCTTTCCCTTCTGTCCTCCAGACTATACAGAATGAGTTCATTAAGTCTTTCCTGATAGGTTTTATGCTTAAGACCTTCCACCATTTTTGTAGCCCGTCTTTGGACCCGTTCAGTTTTATCAATATAGTATATTTTTGTGTTTCTGTGTGTAATATGCATGTACACATATGGCATATATGCATAGAATTAAATAGTGTATTTTGGATGTTCAGCAATAGCAAATAGATAGGGAAATTGTATCTCTTTGAGGCGAGGAGAAGCCAGACACCCTAACCCAAACCCTTGACGTGAGTGACGTCAAGTTGGCCACCTTTAAGCCAGTCACATGACCTTTAAGCCAATCCCGCTCACATGATGATCAAGCCACTCCCACTTGGTCACATGTCTGGCAAACTACACCCATAAAATAAGCCACGACCACAGTGTGGTAGTAAATTTTTTTGCTTACGCTTGATCTGAATTGCCCTGGCTCGTATTGATTTGTCTCAGGGGTAACGTCATCGCCATTTGCAACCTTCTGACAAGCAAAGTCAATAGGGAAGTCAGACTGACTTATCAAATGTGTTACCAGGACTCACTGCTTACAGTCACTCATGCTCTCATCACCTTGAGGTTTGACTACTGTAAGGCTCTCTACATGGGGCTACCTTTGAAAAGTATTCGGAAACTTCAGATCGTGCAGAATGCAGCTGCGAGAGCAATCATGGGTTTCCCAAGGTATGCCCATGTTACAACCAACACTCCGCAGTCTGCATTGGTTGCTGATCAGTTTCCGGTCACAATTCAAAGTGTTGGTTATGACCTATAAAGCCCTTCATGGCATTGGACCAGAATATCTCCGGGACCGCCTTCCGCCGCACAAATCCCAGTGACCGGTTAGGTCCCCACAGAGTTGGCCTTCTCCGGGTCCCATCGACTAAACAATGTCGTTTGGTGGGACCCAGGAGAAGAGCCTTCTCTGTGGCAGCCCCGATCCTCTGGAACCAGCTCCCCCCCAGTTATCAGAGTTGCCCCCCACCCTCCTTGCCTTTCACAAGCTCCTTAAAATCCACCTCTGTCATCAGGCATGGGGGAATTGAAATTTCCCTTCCCCCTAGGCTTATAGAATTTATACATGGTAGGCTTGTTTGTATGAGTGGTTCTTTAAATTGGGGTTTTTAAGATTGTTTTTAATATTAGATTTGTTTACATTGTCTTTTTATATTGTTGTTAGCCGCCCCAAGTCTTCGGAGAGGGGCGGCATACAAATCTAATAAGTAAGTAAGTAAGTAAGTAAGTAAGTAAGTAAGTAAGTAAGTAAGTAAACAAACAAACAAACAAACAAACAAACAAACAAACAAACCACCTTAACAGCAACAGTGATTCACTTAATAACAGTGGCAAGGAAAGTTTATAAATGGGGCAAAATTAGCTTAACACCTGTCTTGCTTAGCAGTAAAAATTTTGGGCTCCCTTAAGGACCACCCATATAGTAAATGCTATGAATTGGCTCAGCTGGCAGGCCGAAGTCTCTAACTCAAACGATGGCTTCGGCCTGACACCAGCTTAAATCAGCCCATCTGTGGGGAGGAAAGAATCTACCACGAGAGCAAACAGTTTATCAGAGCTCGTTCCCAGCACCGGTAATCCAATTTCTGATGTTTTTCATTATGCGCCTTTCTGTGTTTATATATTTGAGATGATAGACCGTAGAGAAGAGCGGGAAGAGGATTGATAAAGATGTTTAAACAGCGATTGTTTTGTTTGTCAGTTTTTATAGCAACATTGTAGGGAATAGGACAGGGGAACGAAAATCTGATTAAACCTAAGTCATTATGAGATTATTATGAACCTCGGCACCGTAGGAGTTACGCTGTTATCATAGAAGGGATTTCCAGGATAATCAAATCAAATTGGGAGCACTGGAGAAATCAGGACCACATATTAACAATGGCTTTCCTGTAAAAACCAATAGCTCCAGTTTCCAGTTAATGGATATCTAATCAGTGTCACTTACCCATTTTTAGAGGGCCATTTAAGCAAAGCTCGCCATTTCTCCCTTCTCCATCAAGCCCTGGTTTCCTTGACAAGTTGTAAAATACAACGCAGAAGTGAGCATGAAATGGACAACAGGCTTGGAATATTGCATTCCATTTTGGTCACCACAATATTAAAAAAATGATGTTGAGAATCTAGAAAGAGCGCAGGGAATTCCAGTGGAAGGATTCCAGTAAAATATCACAAGAAACAAATAAACTTCTGCCCTTGACCCAGTGAGGGGCCACATTTACCTTTGTTTACCACAGGGGTGGGCAATTAATTTTGCCATGGGGCCGCATAAGAAATTGGGATGGTTTTAGAGGGCCAGACTAATATAATTAACTCAGTTCTACCCAATACTGTATATTAGATTATCTCAGGGACCGCCTTCTGCTGCACGAATCCCAGCGACCAGTTAGGTCCCACAGAGTTGGCCTTCTCCGAGTCCCATCAACTAAACAATGCCATTTGGCGGGACCCAGGGGAAGAGCCTTCTCTGTGGCGGCCCTGGCCCGTTGGAACCAACTCCCCCCAGAGATTAGAATTGCCCCCACCCTCCTTTCCTTTAGTAAGCTTCTTAAAACCCACCTCTGCCATCAGGCATGGGGGAACTGAGATATTCTTTCCCCCTAGGCCTTACAATTTACGCATGGTATGTTTGTATGTATCTTTCGTTTTATAATAAGGGGTTTTTAGTTGTTTAGTATTGGATTGTTACATGCTGTTTTTTATCACTGTTGTTAGCCGCCCCGAGTCTGCGGAGAGGGGCGGCATACAAATCCAATAAATAAATAAATTATTGGGTAGAACTGAGTTAATAATATTATAATTATAAATTATAATTATATATTACATTACATTACATTACATTATATTATATTATATTAAATCATATATTATATTATATTATATATTATATACTATAATTATAAATTAATTGCCTACCCCTTCCTTCCTTCCTTCCTTCCTCCCTCCCTCCCTCCATTTCCTGACCTCTGCGGGCCCATCACAGGCAGCAGGCTGGCCAGATGCGGCCCATGGGCTGTCATTTGCCCAGGTCTGTTTTACCGGGATGCCTCCGGGTGGGTGGCGGGTGTGGTCAGCAGTCACAATCATGTAGGCGGGGTTCGGATGCACAAGTCCAGAGTGAGATTTGCTTCCTGTCCATGTGCAGGAACCAAAATATTGTGTGAGGATGTGTGTGACCGCAAGATTTCGGCAATTCTCGCTGTTTTTTTGCTTCAGCACATGTGCGGGTACAAAAAATCAGCCAAAATCTCACGGTTGCACATGTTCTTGCATAAGATTTCATTTCCTGTGCATATGCAGAAAGCAAATCTTGCACCAGGCATGTGTGCCTGACCGCCAGTCAGCTGGAGCGGCATGTGCAGCTCCATTTCCACTACTGGAACGGTGCCCCCCCCCACGGGGAAAGCAGGCCGCCCCTTCCTTGACTTTACTGTATGGCCTTCCCTCCCCACTTCCCTGAGCCTTATTTATCCTCCTTACCTCAAGAGCTGTCCTGAACTGCCCAGCTGCCATGGCATACTTCTTCTGTCTGTAACAAGTGCTCGCATCTTTCAAGGACACCTGAAGCCATTTATCCATCTGGGGCTGAAAACTCGTGTTGTTTGTTGTTCCTTGACTATCTGGGCCTCCAACCTCCAAGGGCTTGGTCTGTGCAGAGCTGGGATTCTGAGGTTCCAAGAACTCATAGCAAACGTTCTCTTCATCTGTGTAAATCAACTTCATTTCTACTTCTACAAGGCTCTTCAGAGGGATATGGGACACCAACATGGTTGAAGCCAAGTTTTCTTGTTCCAGCAGGCGCGGTTCTTTCTTCATTACCATCTTCTCATCGCCCTCCATCTTACGTTTAAGGCTCGGCCTCTCTAAATCATTACACTGCTTCTCCTTGGCACCATTACTTCCTGTTTTTAATTTCTCCATCACATTTTCTGTCGTCTCGGCTCCCAGAGGGAATTTTACCACTTGCAAATCTTCTAGAGTATCGTTCTGATGCTGGGCAGCTATTCTCAACTGCTGAACGGCGTACTCTTTTCGACAGGCTTCTTTCGTGATGTTCTCAAAGCGTGTGCTGTTTGCTGACTCCATGACTCACAATCTACACACGCAAATCCTGAGTGGGGAAAAGGAAGCGCAAAGATTTACCATTTGGAGTTCGGCAAACAAAACAGTGCAGGGGAAACATATTGTTCAATTTGCACACAGCTTTCCAAGGCAGCCAGTCAGCTATAGCAAAGAACAAAAAGAAAGTTGCCTGGATTTCAGAATCATCTCGTCTTTTGTATATCAGCAAATAAGTGTCATGTCTTCAAAGCTTTGCAAAATATATTTTGACTTCTGGTTTTGTCCCCTAAATCCATGATCTGCAAAAATTATAGGTGTTGTTTGGAGTTCCATTTATTTGAGGTTAGCAGATGGGTGAGATGACTGAATAGCACTGAGTTAATTCTAAAATAATAATAATAATAATAATAATAATAATTATTATTATTATTATTATTATTATTATTATTTAGATTTGTATGCCGCCCCTCTCCACAGACTTGGGGCGGCTCACAACAGTGACAAAAACAATATATATTGACAAATCTAATAATTTAAAATCTAAAATAACAATTGTACATTTAAAAAATCTAAAAGCAAGGAACCCCAATATAAAAAACATGCATACAGTCATATCATGCGCTAAAACTACATAGGCAGGGGGAGATGTCTCAGTTCCCCACGCTTGATGAGAGAGGTGGGTTTTAAGGAGTTTACGAAATGCAAGGAGGGTAGGGGCAGTTCTAATCTCTGGAGGGAGCTGATTCCAGAGGGTCGGAGCCGCCACAGAGAAGGCTCTTCCCCTGGGTCCCGCCAGACAACATTGTTTAGTTGACGGGACCTGGAGAAGACCAACTCTGTGGGACCTGACCGGTCGCTGGGATTCGTGCAGCAGAAGGCGGTCTCGCAAATATCCTGGTCCGGTACCATGAAGGGCTTTATAGGTAATAACCAACACTTTGAATTATGACCGGAAACTGATTGGAAAAGCCCATGATTGCTCTCGCAGTTGCATTCTGCATGATCTGAAGTTTCCGAACATTCTTCAAAGGTAGCCCCATGTAGAGAGCGTTACAGTAGTTGAGCCTCGAGGTGATGAGGGCATGAGTGACTGTGACTCCCGGTCCAAATAGCAGTGACTCCCGGTCCAAAAAGGGCCGCCACTGGTGCACCAGGCGAACCTGGGCAAACGCCCCCCTCGCCACAGCTGAAAGATGTTTCTCTAATGTGAGCTGTGGATCGAGGAGGACGCCCAAGTTGCGGACCCTCTCTGAGGGGGTTAAGAATTCCCCCCCCCCCAGGGTGATGGACGGACAGATGGGATTGTCCTTGGGAGGCAAAACCCACAGCCACTCCGTCTTATCAGGGTTGAGTGTGAGTCTGTTGACACCCATCCAGGCCCCAACATGGGCTCAAAGTAGTTGCAGTTGGGCAGCATGTACATTTAATAAATTATTATACTCATGTGCAGAAGTGGGTTACTCCTGGTTTGAAAAGATTCGATGGAACCTGTAGTAACTTGGTGGCCTGGGTCACTAGAACTGGCAGTGACCCAGGCCTACCAAGCCCCCAAAATGACTCTCCATAGGTGCTGTAATCTTGTTTTTTGTTTCTGCGTAAACAAAGAAGCTGCTTTTTGCTTCTACGCATAAACTGTTTTTTTTAGCACCGCGGCATGCATGCACAGGGGCGCACAACAAGAGCATAGTGTGTAAAGGAGTGAACCAGCATCAAAGAAAACAAGAACCCAACTCCGATCACATGAAGTGTTAATACCATTTTAAAATGCCTTGGTAAGGACACACTTGGAATACTGCATCCAATTTTGGTTGTCCCAATGTAAAAATATGTTGAGGCTCTAGAAAGAGTGCAGAGAAGAGCAACACAGATGATTAAGGGACTGGAGGCTAAAACATATAAAGAATTTGCAGGAACTGGCATGATGGAAGGGGTGAAAAGAAGGACCAGGGGAGACACAATAGCAGTGTTCCAATATCTCAGGGGTTGCCACAAAGAAAAGGGAGTCAGGCTATTCTCCAAAGCACCTAAGATAGGAAGCAATGAGTGGAAACTAATCAAGGAAAGAAGCAACTTAGAACTAAGGAGAAATTCCCTGACAATTAGAACTGTTAATCAGTGGGGTTGGACTAGAAGACCTCCAAGGTCCTATTATTCTATTCTATTCTATTCTATTCTATTCTATTCTATTCTATTCTATTCTATTCTACTCTACTCTACTCTACTCTATTCCATTCCATTCTATTCTATTCTAATATCATTCAATTATCATATGGGATATTTTGTTTGATTTGGGTTCTTATTGGCAAAATGCTCATGCATGCATAGCAAACATTGTTGAGTCCATGCATTAATCTGAATGAATGATTGATTATTCATGAAATAGACCTTTTGACAGAAATGGACTTTATTTAAGGATATACATGATCAAGACAGGTTATAGCTGACGCTTAGACTGACTACAAGGGAAAAG
The DNA here is from genome assembly GCF_031021105.1 of Erythrolamprus reginae. Classification (NCBI taxonomy): domain Eukaryota; kingdom Metazoa; phylum Chordata; class Lepidosauria; order Squamata; family Dipsadidae; genus Erythrolamprus; species Erythrolamprus reginae. The sequence goes on from NC_091954.1 coordinate 102,914,696, forward strand.
TAAAAGTAAAAGCTCTATGCATGTATCTTTGAGAACGGATGTCAAAAGATATAGCTCTATTTTTCTCATCCTTAGCATCATAAAAAGACTTCTTGACTATTCTTCATAACAGTGATCACATCCTAAAAACTGGTAAGGGATTCCAAGCTAACAGGAGACTGTTTAATTAATGGTTCCTATTTGTGACTTCATAACCCCTAATTCCAGGCAAATTGTATGTTAAGCAGCCTAATTTCCATTACAGTTTTAGTAGAATCAAAGATAGACAAGCATTTCTTGTTTAATGTCAGTCCACAGGAGGGTGTCATCTTTTCCATTGACACCCTTTTTCATGCTTCATTGTTATCTGACAGAGCTGTCCATTGTACAATGGAGTGTTTATTTAACTGTGTTCACAGAAGTGTGAGATTTTAATCATCCATATATAATCATGCCTCCAGTAACGATTCAAACAACCAAAGTTTCAATAGCGATAGCAATAGTATTTAGATTTATATACCGCCTCACAGTGCTTTACAGCCCTCTCTAAGCGGTTTACAGAGAGTAAATATATTGCCCCCAACAATCTGGTCCTCATTTTGCCGACCTTGGAAGGATGGAAAGCTGAGTCAACCTTGAGCCTACTGAGATTTGATCTGCCAAACTGCTGGCAGCCGGTGGTCAGCAGAAGAAACATGCAGTACTGCACTCTAACCAACTGTACCACCGAGACTCTGTAGATTGATGCACACAGTTTATAAAGGCAAACAGATATGCAGCACTTTTTAAGGAGCAACTACTAGCAATTTTAAAAACAACTACTTTCTTCCATAGGTTTTTTTTTCCTGGGGTGGGGGTTTGTAATGTGCCCATTCTCTTACTTAAAGGTTTTACATAAATTTACTTTGCCTTGCCAGTGATGGGTTGCTGAAACCATGTGGGGAGAAAAGATTGTCCCATTCCCAGGTTTTTTTAAATTAAATCTAAAAGAATGTTTCCTTTTTGCCAAAAGAACATGTTGCATTATAAATGAAAGCCAGAGATGGCCAGATATTATTTACAGAGAGAGCATGGTTTGCAAACAGCAATTTCTTTCAAATTGGCTTTGAAAAGTGCCTTTATTTGATGGATGCAATTGAGCTGACTGATCTGTGTGTTTTTTGAATTCTTCAAATTTAGACCTTTTCCTTTCCTTTCCTTTCCTTTCCTTTCCTTTCCTCTCCTCTCGACCCCTCCTGTCCCCTCCTGTCCCCTCCTCCTTTCTTTTCTTTTCTTTTCTTTTCTTTCCTTTTCTTTCCTTTCCTCTCCTCTCCTCTCCACCCCTCCTGTCCCCTCCCCTCCTCCTTTCTTTTCTTTTCTTTTCTTTCCTTTTCTTTCCTTTCCTATCCTCTCCTCTCCTCTCCACCCCTCCTGTCCCCTCCCCTCCTCCTTTATTTCCTTTCCTTCCCTTCCCTTTCCTCTCCTTTCCTTTCCTTTCCTCTCCTCTCTTTTCCTCTCCTCTCCTCTCCACCCCTCCTGTCCCCTCCCCTCCCCTCCTCCTTTCTTTTCTTTTCTTTTCTTTTCTTTCCTTTCCTTTCCTTTCCTCTCCTCTCTTTTCCTCTCCTCTCCTCTCCACCCCTCCTGTCCCCTCCCCTCCTCCTTTCTTTTCTTTCCTTTTCTTTCCTTTCCTATCCTTTCCTCTCCTCTCCTCTCCACCCCTCCTGTCCCCTCCCCTCCCCTCCCCTCCTCCTTTCTTTTCTTTCCTTTTCTTTCCTTTCCTATCCTTTCCTCTCCTCTCCTCTCCACCCCTCCTGTCCCCTCCCCTCTTCCTTTATTTTCTTTTCTTTCCTTTTCATTCCTTTCCTTTCCTTCCCTTCCCTTCCCTTCCCTTCCCTTCCCTTTCCTCTCCTTTCCTCTCCTCTCCTTTCCTTTCCTCTCCTCTCCTTTTCTTTCCTTTCCTTTCCTTTCCTATCCTATCCTTTCCTCTTCTCTCCTTTCCTATCCTATCCTTTCCTATCCTATCCTTTCCTATCCTATCCTATCCTATCCTTTCCTTTCCTTTTCCTTTCCCTCCTGTCCCCTCCCCTCCTCCTTTCTTTTCTTTCCTTTTCTTTCCTTTCCTTCCCTTCCCTTCCCTTTCCTCTCCTTTCCTCTCCTCTCCTTTCCTTTCCTCTCCTCTCCTTTTCTTTCCTTTCCTTTCCTTTCCTATCCTATCCTTTCCTATCCTTTCCTATCCTATCCTTTCCTTTCCTTTTCCTTTCCCTCCTGTCCCCTCCCCTCCTCCTTTCTTTTCTTTCCTTTTCTTTCCTTTCCTATCCTTTCCTCTCCTCTCCTCTCCACCCCTCCTGTCCCCTCCCCTCTTCCTTTATTTTCTTTTCTTTCCTTTTCGTTCCTTTCCTTTCCTTCCCTTTCCTCTCCTTTCCTCTCCTCTCCTTTCCTTTCCTCTCCTCTCCTTTTCTTTCCTTTCCTCTTCTCTCCTTTCCTATCCTATCCTTTCCTATCCTATCCTTTCCTTTTCCTTTCCCTCCTTCCGCTCCCCTCCCCCTTCTCTTCTCCCTTCTTTCCCCCCTTCTCTTCAGGTCAGGGGTAAAAAATGGCAAACCCCACGGCACCTTCTTTTACAAATGGAAAGAGAAATGCCAGAAAAGTGAAGCCATTTTAAAGGGGGTAGAGAGAGAAAACCGGGGCTGTCAGGTTCCTGCCTTTTTACCAGGACCTAATTTTAGCTCCTCCATGTACAATTCTCGAGGGGTGCTAAGAGGGTGGGGGGTGGGAGAACTTTCTAAGTGGAAAAATATGAAGCAATTCCAGACTCCGGGCTGCACGTGTCTCTGTTTTTGCTGCTCTTTCATTCCATCTCACGTGTTGGTTTCTTCCCCACTGCCTGCCTTCGGAGTCTAAAGAGCAGGAGCGATATTGGAAAAGCTGCTGTGGCTTAGTCAGGTTGACACCCCTGCTCCAATTGCAAAAGTAGGTTAACAAGAATGACCCCATTTCAGTCATTGTCATTTGACCCATATTATTTTTAAGTTGCTCTTTTTAAAAAAAGGAAAAAAGAAACACTTTCCTTACTGAAAATGATGTGCCACCTGCTTCAACAGGCTTGCAGCAAGGTGAAAGGATTTGTGAAGAATGTTACTTCTGACAACTTCTTGCAACAAAACTCCCATTTAAAAAATATTTCTTATGGAGGTAGAGGAGCGAAGGAGGAAACCCATGCATTCCAGAGGAAAAAATAATGCTTTCCCATATTTTAATATATATATAAATGTACCATGTTTCCCCGAAAATAAGATACTGTCTTATATTAATTTTTGCTCCAAAAGTTGTGCTACGTCTTATTTTTGGGGGGTGTCTTATATTTCGCAAGTAAGACAAATTCACAGGCAGAAAAGCTGACATCCCCAAAGAAAGTGTACCGTACGGTACACTGATTACGGTACGGTATCTGTCAGTATGGCACCTACACACACAAACAATGGCACTTATATGGTACAACAGTATACTCCCGCTATTGCAGCTTCCGGCCACCAGAGGAACTACAGTCTACGCACTGTAGTGGAGACTGTAATGGCGGTGAGACAGCAACAGACTGTGTCTGCTGTACTGGACAGTACAAAGCGATGGAAGGGGCCAGCAGGGGATGCCACATTATTACGGTACTGCTATGAACAGCTTTGAATGGTACCATATGTTTTTCCACCGTACCGTATGTAAACTTGACTACGCTTTATTTTCGGGGGGTGCCTTATATTAGCAAATTCTGCAAAACCTCTGACATGCCTTACTTTCGGGGTACGTCTTATTTTCAGGAAAACAGGGTATATGTATATATATAATGATCTTTAATAAGTTTCTACATATAAAAACAATCTAAACAAACAAAACATACAAAAGAAAGAAAGAAAAATGAAGGAAAGTAGACAGACAAATCAGCTTATAAACCTATAGAACATATAGAGCGTTCAGTTTCATTGGTGTTCAATATATGCATGTCACGTAGATAGTTATTTGTTTATCATCAGTTAATATTTTCTTTCACTACATACAGATATATTTGTTGTATAAAAGACATAAGTTGTCAACCATATTGTTGACTATCGCTATCAAGTGACCTAATATTAAGTATTTGTATCCAGTATGTGGAATTGTGTCTTTATTTTCTTTAGTTCTGTATACTATATTGTATTCATTTTGGATATTTCTGAGGAAGGTACAAATTTGTTTTTAGGGGTTTTATGTTCCATCGATTTATGGTGCAGTTTCTCTATATTTTCATTTTATTTGGGTATGAAAGGAAGGAGTGTCTAATTTTACTTTTCCTTTAGGTTTTTAATGTATTTTTAATGTCTGAGCCATTTGTACCAATTTTCCCATATTTTGTAAAATAGGTATACAGTGATCCCTCGAGTATCGCGAGGGTTACGTTCCAAGACCTCTCGCGATAATCGATTTTTCACGATATAGTGGTGCAGAAGTAAAAACACCATCTGCGCATGCGTGCCCTTTTTCCATGGCCGCGCATGCGCAGATGGTGGAGCCGGGGAGTGATGAAAGTGCGGAAGCCGACAAAGATTGCTTTGAATGTCGGCTGCCCCCACCCCCCCAGCGCGTCCGGCACCCTCACCGCTACCCGCCCGCCCGCCGCTCGCCCGCCCGCCCGATCCACCCCTCTCACCGGCTTTCGAACACGGGTCCTCCTGCAGCAGCGCTGCCGAGCAGATCAGCTGCTGGGCGGCCGAAGAAACCTTCCCTGGGTCTTCCCCGCCGCCCACGCAAAGAGGAAACTCCGATCTTCGGCTCCTCGCTGCTGCCCGCCCGCCCGCCGCTCGCCCACCCGCCCACCGCCCGAGAGCAAGAGGGGGAGAGATAGAGAAAGAGAGAGAAGGAAAGAAAGAGATGAGAGAGGGAGGAAGAGAGTGTGAGAGAGGAAGAAGCAAGATAGAGAAAGAGAGAGAGAAAGAAAGATGACAAAGGAAGGAAGAGAGTGACGTCATCGGGTGGGGAAAAACCGCGGTATAGCAAAAAAAAACGTGGAGTATTTTTTAATTAATATTTTTTGAAAAATCGTGGTGTAGCCGTTTCGCGAAGATCGAGATCGCTAAAATTGAGGGATCACTGTATATATATATATATTGGTGCCTGGACTGCTTTATCCATATCTATAAACTTGGGTAGTCACAATGGATAATATTGCAGGCAATTCAAAACGGTGGTGATAAAACTACATTGCCACTTTTCATTATTAGCCATCAGAACTAAATCTATTATCATTTTTCTTAGGGGGTGGGGGGAATCCAGGCTGAATTCGAAAGGACTTTATTATACCAGCAATGGGCAAATCATTGAGAAAGCTGATTAAGATCCATCTCTAGGTAATTAGTTGACCCAAATAGGGCAACCAGCATTGCATACAATCGGTCTGAATATTTATTTTGGGAAGATAAAAGTATATTGAGGAAACTGTATATTTGGGGACACGGCAATCAGAATATGATTTATCAAAATAGTTGATAAATCAAAATTCATTTATTCAGACAGCTATATAAAAGCCCAACTGGGAAAGATGTCTGTAAAGGTATTAATGATAGGGAGTTTGATATCTAGAAAATTGGCAGAAAATGTAATGGAATGCACTAATAGTTCAATAATACCACGTAGATGCCAGAGCTAAAACGATTACTTAAAGTGAGAATCAGACCTATCAAACATTCATTGTCTGTTTCTTTGTTGAATGCCAAGATTTGAGCAGCTGCCTTGGGGAAAAAAAACCTCTACTGTATTGCCAGAACTGCTTTATTTCATTTATTCTGAATTCAATAATTGATTTATTATTTTATTTCTTTCACTGGAAAGAAGTCTTATAATAGAACAGCTGCCCGTATATTTTACCCTAAGAAATGTTTGAATGCACATGGAACTTCAAAATAACATTGCAAAATTCAAAGAAGTGCAAAATAAGTAAATCAGAAAGATAACAGCCAATGAATTCACTCTACTTATACATATGTGTCTAACAAGCAGAAAAATGAATAAAATTGTTTTGTTTGAATGGACAGAACAAATAGAATCCTTTTATTTTTTTATAAGCATAAATTCTGCCAGCACCACTTCCATTCACTCCTTCTGCTTGCAGGTCAGGCAGGAGGTGGACGCGTGAGCCTGGAGAGAAGCCGGGCAGGAGAGAGAGAAGCTCGTCCGAGGCCGGGAAGGAGGAAAGAGGAGAAAAGCAAGGAGTGCAGATGCAGCAGCAGCAGCAGGGGGAAAAAGGAGAGCCAAGCCGAGACCAGTAATCCAGGAAGTGACAGCCGCCAATCAGCTGGAGCTGCGCACGCATCTTCATTTCCGCTGATGGATCTGTGTTTCACCCCGTCCTACCTGCTGCCCACCCCTGTTTATACCAGGGGTGAAATTCAGCAGGTTCTGACATGCTCTGGAGAACCGGTAAGGAAAAATTTGAGGAGTCCGGAGAACCGGCAAATATCACCTCTGTGGGGTGGGAATGGAGATATTGCAATATCCTTCCCCCAGGAGTGGGGAGCAAATAGGAAGTTTGCAGAATCCTTCTCCTGCCACGCCCAGCAAGCCAGGCCCACAGAACCAGTAGGGCCAAATTTTGAATTTCACCCTTATTTTTATTTATTTATTTATTATTAGAGTTGAAAGGGACCTTACAGATCATCAAGTTCAACCCCCTGCCTGAGCAGGAAATCCTACATCACCCCTGCCAAATGGCAGTCTAATCTCCTCTTGAAAGTGTCCAAAGTTGGGGAGTCCACAACCTCCGCTGGCAGGCCGTTTCACTGGTTGATCGCTCTCACTCTCAGGAGATTTCTTTCTTATCTCCAGGTTGAATCTTTCCTTGGTCAGTTTCCAACCGTTATTCCTTGTCCGGCCCTCTGGTGCCCTGGAAAACAGTGTGTCCCCCTCCTTTCTGTGGCAACCCCTCAAGTACCTGTATACAGCTATCATGTCCCCCCTAACCCTTCTTTTTACTAGACTATCCATGCCCAGTTCCAGCAACCTTTCCTCATATGACCTGGTCTCTAGTCCCTTTATCATTTTAGTTGCTCTTTTCTGCACCCTCTCTAGAGTCTCTATATCTTTTTTGAAGTGTGGTGACCAGAACTGGATGCAATACTCCAGGTGCGGTCTGACCAGGACCTTATAGAGTGGTATTATTACCTCTCTGGTCTTGGAGTGTATCCCCCTGTTCATGCAGCTTAGGATTGTGTTGGCTTTTTTAGCCGTTGCTGCACATTGCTGGCCCATGTTTAGCTGGTTATCCACTAAGACTCCAAGATCCCTTTCACAATCCCTCATGGTGAGTGTGGTTTCGCCTAATTTGTATTCTGTTCCTGTGAAAGAAATGTATTCTGATTGGTTGTCAGATTCCCATGGAGCCATGCAGGGGTAACTTTGTAAGTTGTCTTGATTCCCAGGCTTGGTTGAATCTTGCTGGGTGATGTAATCTTCCCAGGGGTCATGTGGTGAGATGGATAGAGGGCCAATCCTATTATTTCCTGAGGGTGAATGTCTTTTGGTTGTAGATAAGCTGTCCCAGCCTCTTGTCTTGTAGATAGGTTGGCACCAGTTTTTTCGGGGCTATTAGCAAAAGTGGGGGCTCATTTCCAAGAGCATGTATCTCCTTTTCTCATCCAGGGAGATACAATATTCTGCCTGTTTAATATTTCCTAGAATATTTCATTTTTCTAGGAGAAGGGGGGTGCTAACTTTTTTACAGTCTCAAGCATGCTTTTTCTCAACTAAATTTTTCAAATTTTAAAACTTTTCTCACGTCTGAGACCTTTGATTATTCTATTTTTTTCTTTACATTTTCTTTTTCACAGCTGACACAGATCAAGATGCTACCTTAATTAAACTACCTACTATGACCCAAGATCATTATCCTGGTTAGATATATACCCTATCAGTATACCTATGAAAAATTGGTAAGGCAAAATTTATCTTTGGGAAATCCGTGCTGGTTTTCTTTTAAGCAAGGATTGATCCTTTAAGTGCCTATTCATTTTTTTTGTCCTTGACTATGAATTTGACTAATTTCCTTGGAACTGACCTGACCTAAACCATCTGTAAGGTCTGGATCTTGCTGGATTTCTTTGAAAAATTGGGGTCATCGCAAAGCAAGACATTTTCTAGTTCTATTCGAGTGTCATATTTTTGCTAAGTGGTCAGCGATTCTACATTTAGTTTCTCAAAGCAGGTGACATGGTTTGTTGCAGTGGAGTATCTCAAATCATCTTACAATTTCTTTTTTACTTATCTCAATTATCTCTTCTCCAGTTAGTATAGACTCAGGAATCTAGTCCGTTTGAGGAAGTATGGATGAAAAAATTACATTCAATGTTTTTATTTATTTATTTATTTATTTATTCATTCATTCATTCATTCATTCATTCATTCATTCATTGGATTTATATGCCGTCCCTCTCCAAAGACTCCTTACTACAAGGACTTATAACAAGCACCTTTAACAATGCAAATGTCTAAAGATTTCCATTCCTTAGAAGAACACAATTGATCCATGGGTTAATCCTTTCTCCTTCTACAAAGGCAAGCCTATGAGTGCCAGTAGGATAAATCACTCAGCAAAACAACTGCCCTCCATTTGAGGTTAAATAGCAAGGGCAGAATCGAAGTAGGCTCTGGCCATAAGGAAGAAAAGGAAAGAAGAATGATATTTTTTACAGCCTCTACTCATTTAGAGCCAGCCCATCCAAATGGCATTAATGTTTGATGTTATTTACCAGTATATTACTTAACACTTACCTAATATCTTATAAAATGATCAAATGGCTCCAGATGGATGTTTGTTTAGATTTTTAATCTTGCCTTTATTATTTTTATAAATAACTCACGATGGCAAACATAGCTCAGCTCCAACATGTATATGTGTGTGGCCAGCTAATTTTTTACTTACTTACTTACTTACTTACTTACTTACTTACTTACTTACTTACTTACTTACTTACTTACTTACTTATTAGATTTGTATGCCGCCCCTCTCCATAGATGCAGGGAGGCTAATAACAGCAAAAAGACAATATGAACAACTCTAATATTAAAAATAATGTAAAAAAAAAAAGTTCACGCAAAAGCTCTGGGAGGGCATTTTTCTTAATTAATTTTATGTCTGAGGAGAGATTTCCCAGTGCTGTCTCCACTGTAATAAATCTTTGTTCAAATCCTGTAACAATTTGTAACAGTTTATCTAACTTTGATTCTATTTTACCCTCGATAACAACCCTGTGATGTGGGTTGGGCTGAGAGAAAGCAGTTGCCCCAAAGTTATCCAGCCAACTTGAATTCTTAAAGTGGTACTAGAATCCACAGCCTCTTGGTTTCCAGCCTTGTGTGTTAACTACTAAATTATCTCCCTCTTTATTTTTAATTTCCCCCCCCTCAAGTCTAGTAACCACGAATCTTTTCTTTGTAACTGTGAATTTGAAAAGACATTTTGAAACCAAACAATACCTTAGGACAGTGATGGCGAACCTTTTTTTCCTTGGGTGCCGAAAGAGCGTGGGTGCGTACTATTGCACCTGCGTGAGTGCCCACACCCATAATTCAATGCCTGGGGAGGGCAAAAACAACTCTCCCCATCCCCCGGAGGACTTCTGGAGGCTGGAAATGGCCAGTTTCCCAACTGCTGGAGGGCCCAGTAGGCTCGTGTTTCACCCTCCCCAGGCTCCAAAGGCTGGTAGGGTAAAAATGCCCTCCCCCATACCCTCCAGAGGCTCCCTAGAAGCCAGAAATGCCCTCCCAGAGCCTCTGCGTAAGCCAAAAATCAGCTGCTGGCACACACATGCACGTTGGAGCTGAGCTAGTGCAACGGCTCATGTGCCAGCAGACATGGCTACGCGTGCCACCTGTGGCACCCATGCCATAGGTTCGCCATCACTGCCTTAGGAAATGGGTGTTAAACTCGTGGCCTGTGGCTCAGATTCATTATTCACTGGCCATGCCCACCCCCGATTTAGCAAAGGGGGGGAAAGTCACGATATATCACGTGATGACGATGTGTCAATGGAAGATTGACACCCCTGTTTTAGGAGATTGTAACATTCCTAAGAAGGCCTAATCAGTAACCACCAGCTATTGGATTTAAACTGCCCTTGAGTTTTTCAGTTAGCATTAACCAAAAGGAGAGGAATATCTTGGCCTTGCTTCTCATTGAAGAGAGGAGGAAGAGATAGTGCGGATAAAATATTCATCTGAAGGCAATAAATGGTGCATCAATCCAAATTTACATATTTGGTTGGGTAAAATTAGCACTTAGACTGATCCTTTTAGCTTTTGATGGATGACCAACCACTTCCTGGATGGTTTTCTGCTTTAAATATATTGAAAGATTTTCCATTTTATGTATTTCTCTTATGCATTTTGTTCTGTCCCAAAGCGATGAGCCCCCACACCCCCCGGAAATTGACACACACACACACACACTGATTTAACACTAATTATTTACTCCTAATATTTTTTTAGCAATCGGGCATTTTTAAAAGTTCAAGAAATCATAAAGAAGCCTATTCAGTGAGACAATTGCTAATTAATGTCTTAACAATTGGCCAGAGTCCAAGCAGATATCCTTCACTGTAACTTATGCAAGGTTGGCAGAAAGCCCGGAGCTCATTAGCAAAAAATCAGGAAAGTCGAATTTTAACATCACAAGCTGAACACAAGTTCCACATCTGGAATGGAATGATATTAACTTCTGCACTGAAGCATCACATGGATAAACCTTAAATAATCTAAGGGCAGGGCCAATTGATCTACAGATCTATTCACGCAAAGACTTCCTCTTATTTAGCCACTCTTGCCTTCTGGCAGCTCTGCACGCCCTAGCATCCAGAAGAGGCTCCTCCTCTTCTCCTGAGTCACTCATGTGCACCTCAGGAAGTGCAGAAGGCCCTGGTTGGCTTTTAGCCTCTGGCATCACTTCCTCTCCGACCTCTTTGCTATTGGACTCAGGTGCCAGGTACATGGGTCTAAGGTACCATGCCACGACTGTCTGTCAATCCTCGGGACCACAAGACATTCCTCATATTCTTCTCTTTTGTACTGTAGTACCTCTAGATATGATCTGCTCCACGTGCGAGTATTCCAAGTTACAAGCCACGACGGGAGCGAAATTTCTGTTCGACACCCGAGCTCAAATTCGGGATACGAGCCAAGCTTCCACTAGGTGGCGTAAGAATCCTTGCTTCTGGTTATCTCAGCGGGGAAAAGCAAAGTCTAAAGGCATTCGTTTGAGATGCTAGTTGATCGACATACGAACTCGGTTTTGGAATGAATTAAACTCGTATCTAGAGGTACTACTGTATTATTATTTATGATCATTTACAGATTTTCTTCCAGTTTCATTGTTGTTCTCCTCATTAGAATATTTCCTGAGTGGGGCTATTTTAATTTTTTTACACATTTCAGGATGCTATAAGAAAATGGTAAGGGCATCATCCTTGATTGGTTTGACCTTATGTCACAGAATACACCTTAACTGGGCATCCATCGCTATAGTTTTAAATAACTTCCAGACCTTGTAAAGAGAAATGTTGATTTTCAGTTTTCCCTTTTCTCAAATGGCATCATCTTGGAATGTCTTAGCAGTTTTTGTATTTGCACATAGTATATTGCTCAAAAAAAAAATAAAGGGAACACTTAAACAACACATTAAACTGTCCACTTAGGAAGCAACACTGATTGACAATCAATTTCACATGCTGTTGTGCACATTCAACTTTGTATAGAACAAAGTATTCAATGAGAATATTTCATTCATATCTAGGATGTGTTATTTGAGTGTTCCCTTTATTTTTTTGAGCAGGATATTTTACTAATAGACTAGATTTAGAGTCTTTCTTAGAGCTGAGGAGATATTCTATGTATCCTGAAAGAGAGGTGGGAAGCATGAACAAATCTTTGCTTCCAAAAAGCTAGGTTTCTCCAGAAGGAGACATATAATTTCAGCAGGAATCAAAAACCCAGCTCCTGTGAATCCATCACTTGCAAAGAGAAAATCACCCTGCAACAGACAGGCTGTGCATTACCCTCCTCAATATTTCTACACTCAGACAACAGAATTAAGCCATTGTCTGACAGGTTAACTGTACAGAATGCCATGGTATTGTTCACAACGCTTCTTTGTCTGGAAGCTTCTGCTCAGGTGATCCATAAAGGTAGCATTGGAATCATTCTGCTCCACTGGCTAATAGGAATCTGAGTGATAACCAGTAGGAGGGCAATGAAGCATTCATGTGTTGAAAATCATTAGATGCACACCCGGATCCTGGAATTTCCCAGTGCCATGAAAAATTATAACTTCTCCCATTAACTTTCAAAAGTCATCTTCAAATTATCATCTTCAATCTACCTGGGAGCAAGAAGCTATGTAAGCTGTACAGTGGGTCTGTGAGGTTATCTCTTTTATTTTCCAACATTCTATTGTATTTTGGTATGACTAGTAAAGATCATTCTATTTTGTTTTGTTTATTTATTTTGTCCAATACACAATACATATTGAAGAGAATAGACATGAAATATTATATATAAAGAGAAGATATAAAAATAGAGGAGAAGATATATGAGGGAAGAAAAGATATATGAGATATGAGATAAGGAAAGACAATTGGACAGGGGACGAAAGGCAGGCTAGTGCACTTACGTACGCCCCTTACTGACCCCTTAGGAACCCGGAGAGGTCAATCGTGGATAGTCTAAGGGAGAAATGTTGGGGGTTAGGGGTTGACACTACTGAGTCCGGTAATGAGTTCCATGCTTCGACAACTCGGTTGCTAAAGTCATATTTTTTACAGTCAAGCTTGGAGCGATTAATATTAAGTTTGAATTTGTTGCGTGCTCTTGTGTTGTTGCGGTTGAAGCTGAAGTAGTCATTGACAGGCAGGACGTTGAAGCATATGATCTTGTGGGCAATACTTAGATCATGTTTTAGGCATTGTAGTTCTAAGATTTCTAGACCTAGGATTGATAGTCTGCTTTCGTAGGGTATTCTGTTTCGAGTGGAGGAGTGAAGGGCTCTTCTGGTGAAGTATCTTTGGACGTTTTCAAGGGTGTTGATGTCCGAGATGTGTTATTCTCACTGGTTCAAGGTTGACTCAGCCTACCCTCCTTCCGAGGTCGACAAAATGAGGAGTCAGATTGTCAGGGGCAATATGCTGATTCTGTAAATCACTTAGAGAGGGCAGTAAAACAATATGAAGTGGTATATAACTCTATCTGCTACCAGAAATCAGCACTGACTTCAAGGCACAAAAGCAAAATTTTATCAACCACTAATACTAGCTGAATGTAAACAGAAGACTAAACTAGCAAGAAGGTTTCCAATAAGATTGTGTTTTTTCTTTTAAAGCAACCAGATACCACTTACTACTGGAACATTTTTTAAAGGATTAGAAACATTTTTGGTTTTTCAAAAAGACATACAAAGACATACAACATTAAACATTTAAGGAGCTGCCATTGCTCCGCTTGTCGTAGAAGTCTAACTAATACAGAAATACAAAAAAACCTAATTTTAAAAAAAAGAAAAGAAAAAAAAGAAACATTTTTGGTCAGTTGTAGTAGTGCTAATTTTATAAGTGTGCAAGACTAGACTTTCAATCCTGGGCCTAGAAAGTTTAGAACTAAGACACCTTAAACAAGATCTAAGTATTGCCCACAAGATCATATGTTGCAACGTCCTGCCTCTATAACCTTCATCATGTATTTTACTATGTGTATATATATATATATACCCACTAAAACCCTCATTGTGTATTGGACAAAATAAGTAAGTAAGTAAGTAAGTAAGTAAGTAAGTAAGTAAGTAAGTAAGTAAGTAAGTAAGAAAGAGTTGGTCAACGGCACCTCTATCAACTCTCCTTCAATTATCTGAGAAATAAATTGTCTCCAGACACAGATGGTCGCTTAAGTATTCTTTCTCCTTAGGCCTGTCCCTTCTTTCATGTCCTACAGACAGCTGGAAGGATGCCAGTGCTGTCACAGACTGATGATGCTTCTGCATTATCCCATGATTTTGCATCCTTTAAGTTAGCATGCAAGAATGCTTCATTTTATGACCTTCCTTCCAAAAAGAATTGACGAAGCTCAAAGGGCTCTGAATGTCGTCATTCGAATTTCTCACTGCAAGGTGACTCAAGCTTCTGTGTCTGTCGGCTTTTGTGTGACAGCTTAATTACCCCTTTTTATTAGTTTATATGATAAAGTACAAAAATACCAAAGAAAATAGGAAAATAGAGGAGGGGGGAAAGAAGGGAAGGGAAAAGCGTAGACAAAAAAGGTAAAAGAAAGAAAAGGAATTGACTTCAGTGCAGTGGAATAAGATAATAGCATCAAATCTTAACTTTTCTATTTTTACATAAAGGTGTACACCAGCCATTTCTATAACAACAAACTTATCTAATTGATTAAACCCAAAATCAAAATTTCATTTTTCCTATCTCTAGCACAAAGGCCAGAAGTGGTTTCCAAACAGAAACAAAAGTAATTGTGGTTTGTTTTTTTCTATAATCAAAGCAGTCAATTTAGCCATCTCTGCTAACTCCATTAATATATCAACTGTCCTTCTGAAGGACTATAGAATCAATGTTCTCTTTGCCAAAGATCTTTGTGAAGTACTCTTAAGCCTATTGCTTTATCCTACACCTTAGTAGAATTTTCTATATCCATTTGAGCTTTGCCTCTGAAAGGTGAGTTACAATGGACTGCATAATGGGAATATGGTAAAAGTACCACTAGAATGGGAGCAACATTGGTGTTTTAATTATGAGGAAAACCAAACAATACTGCAGATTAGTTAACAAGAGCAATTGACTTATATTGAGCTGTAACATTGCTCCAGCTAGCTGTAACTCTTCTGGATCTTCTGCCTTCAAAATCTATGCCATGTCTTTTAATGAGGATTCTTTCTTTCTTTCTTTCTTTCTTTCTTTCCTTTTTTCTTTCTTTCTTTCCTTTTTTCTTTCTTTCCTTCTTCCTTCCTTCCTACTTCCTTCCTTCCTTCCTTCTTCCTTCCTTCCTTCCCACTTCCTTCCTTCCTTCCTACTTTTTTTCTTCCTTCCTTCCTCCTTCCTTCCTTCCTCCTTCCTTTCTTCCTTCCTTCCTCCTTCCTTCCTTCCTTCCTCTTTCTTTCTTCCTTCCTTTCTTTCTTCCTTTCTTCCTTCCTTCCTTCCTTCCTCCTTCCTCCTTCCTTCCTCCTTTCTTTTTTCCTTCCTTCTTCCTTCCTTCCTTCCTACTTTCTTTCTTTCTTTCTTCCTCCCTCCCTCCTTTCTTTCTTTTTTCCTTCCTTCCTTCCTTCCTATTTCCTTCCTTCCTTCCTCCTTCCTAATTACTTTCTTTCTTTCTTTCTTTCCATCTTTCTTTCTTTCCTCCCTTCCTCCCTCCCTCCCCCCCCTTTTTCTTTTTTGTATTTACAGTGATCCCCCGCTCGTTGCGAGGGTTCCGTTCCAGGACCCCCCGCAACGAGCGGGTTTTCGCGAAGTAGCGCTGCGGAAGTAAAAACACCATCTGCGCATGTGCAGATGGTGTTTTTACTCCCACAGCGCTAGCGAGGAGCCGAAGATTGGGGGCGGCGCGGCTGTTTGCCGCCGGCATGGAGGGCTTCCTAGCAGCCCCCCAAACCCGGGTTGGGGGTCCGGGGGGCGCTGGCTCTCGGCGCTTTCGAGCTGAGTCCGGGAGCGAATTCGCTCCCGGACTCAGCTCAAAAGCGCCGATAGCAAGCGGCAAGGAACGGCTTGTCCACGCCGTTCATTCTCGCCGCTTTCGAGCTGAATCCGGGAGCAAATTCGCTCCCGGACTCAGCTCAAAAGCGCCGAGAACGAACGGCAAGGAACGGCTTGTCCACGCCGTTCATTCTCGCCGCTTTCGAGCTGAATCCGGGAGCAAATTCGCTCCCGGACTCAGCTCGAAAGCGCCGAGAACGAACGGCAAGGAACGGCCTGTCCACGCCGTTCATTCTCGCCGCTTTCGAGCTGAATCCGGGAGCAAATTCGCTCCCGGACTCAGCTCGAAAGCGCCGAGAACGAACGGCAAGGAACGGCCTGTCCACGCCGTTCATTCTCGCCGCTTTCGAGCTGAATCCGGGAGCAAATTCGCTCCCGGACTCAGCTCGAAAGCGCCGAGAAGGAACGGCAAGGAACGGCCTGTCCACGCCGTTCATTCTCGCCGCTTTCGAGCTGAATCCGGGAGCAAATTCGCTCCCGGACTCAGCTCGAAAGCGCCGAGAACGAACGGCAAGGAACGGCCTGTCCACGCCGTTCATTCTCGCCGCTTTCGAGCTGAATCCGGGAGCAAATTCGCTCCTGGACTCAGCTCGAAAGCGCCGAGAACGAACGGCAAGGAACGGCCTGTCCACGCCGTTCATTCTCGCCGCTTTCGAGCTGAATCCGGGAGCAAATTCGCTCCCGGACTCAGCTCGAAAGCGCCGAGAACGAACGGCAAGGAACGGCTTGTCCACGCCGTTCATTCTCGCCGCTTTCGAGCTGAGTCCGGGAGCGAATTCGCTCCCGGACTCAGCTCGAAAGCGCCGAGAATGAACGGCGTGGGCGGGCGAAGGGCGGGCGACAGCGAGGAGTTTGCGTGGGCGGTGGGGAAACTCCTCGCTGACGCCAGCAAGAGGGGGAAGACTCAGGGAAGCCGCCCAGCAGCTGATCTCCCGGTTGCCATCTACGCATGCGTGCCCACGGGCACGCATGCGTAGATGGTATTTTGACTTCCGGGTTGAAAAATAGCGAAGTACCCTGTTCGCAATGGTTGGGGACGCAATAAACGGGGGATCACTGTATATACTGCTCACTCCAAAAACGACTCAGAGCAGCTAACAGTAGTCATAAATACAATAACAGCCCAAACGTCCAGGGTGAACTGGGTTTGAGCCCATTCACTGAAGAGGCCAAGGAGAAAAGGAAGCGTCCGAATGGCTGGGGGCGGAAGCCTGGGGACGAAACCAGTGTGGCCAAGAGGAGGGTGAGAACAGTCCCATTCTGCATTGCAAGGAATCTATTCCCCACCCCCCAGCCCAATGCTCTGACTATGTTGTCCGAGAACTGTGATGACTTATCAACTCAAAGATATTATTATTATTATTATTATTATTATTATTATTATTATTATTATTATTATTATATTTGTATGCCAACCATCTCTGAGGACTCGGAGCGAGTCACAACAGAGTACAATATCACAAATCCAATATATTAAAAAAGCACATTAAAAACCCATTATTAAAACCATACAACTCAGTCATACCATACACAAATCTGCACAAATCTGCCATAGCCTGGCAACAAAGGTGGGTTTTGAGTAGCTTACGAAAGGCAAGGAGGGTGGGGGCAGTTCTAATCTCTGGGGGGAGTTGATTCCAGGGGGCTGGGGCCATCACAGAGAAGGCTCTTCACCTGGGTCCCGCCAGACAACATTGTTTAGTTGACGGGACTTGGAGAAGGCCGACTCTGTGGGACCTTAGGTGTTCTGTTTATTTAAATGGGTAAACATTTTAAACCAGCATGGTCTGATCAACTGATCATTTCATTTCTTAGAGATAAGCTCTGAAGTGAAACAGCTATTCTCTATAATTTTCCAGTATCGTGGTCAATGAAGTCATTCCCTGTATAGTACGGCATTAAAATCCCAAAGACATAACAGTCCGTACAAAAAAGCCTCAGGGTTTAATTTAGGGAAAGAACATATTTCATTCCTTAATTCCAAAAACAAAAATTATATTCTTCTAATTCAAGACCAGACCTCGAGAAAAGATTTTATAGTACAATTGGGCCAATAGGATAGGGATTTCCCCTTCCTTTAAACTAGATGATGGTGGCAATGTTTTCAAATTTGTTCCTTTGTTAGGATTAAATTTAATCAGAGGGGGGAAAGTTACCTTCTTTCTCTCTGGCTATTATTTCTCCATAACTGTGGCTCAGTTAATTAGATATGTGCTACATGTTAATTAATTATTTGGGAGAAAATAAGGAAATATGAAGTTGAAAAATTAAAGCTCTGAGGAAAATTTATTTCTATGGCAATTGGTCTGCAATTATTGTTATTTCTTCTCCATTTCTAAGATTGACTTGGACCCTATTGATAATTGACAAATAATCAACCTAATGGACAATATGTCAATATGTCTACATCATTGAACCTCCCTTACCGAATACTCAATTTAATTAGATATGTGCTACATGTTATTAATTATTTGGGAGGAAATAAGGAAATATGAAATTGAAAATCAAAGCTCCGAGGAAAATTTATTTCTATGGCAATTGGTCTGCAATTATTGTTATTTTGTTCTCCATTTTTAAGATTGACTTGGACCCTATTGATAATTGACAAATAATCAACCTAATGGACAATTTGGACAGGGAGTCACTGCTCACAGTCACTCGATTACTGCAACGCTCTCTACATGGGTCTACCTTTGAAAAGTGTTCGGAAACTTCAGATCGTGCAGAATGCGGCCGCGAGAGCCATCGTGAGGCTTCCTAGATTCGCCCATGTTTCTGCAACACTCCGCGGCCTGCACTGGCTGCCGATCGGTTTCTGGTCACAATTCAAAGTGTTGGTAGTGACCTTTAAAGCCCTACAAGGCATTGGGCCAGAATACCTCTGGAACCGCCTTCTACCGCACGAATCCCAGCAGCCAATAAGGTCCCACAGAGTTGGCCTTCTCCGGGTCCCGTCGACCAAACAATGCCATTTGGCAGGCCCCAGGGGAAGAGCCTTCTCTGTGGCAGCCCCGGCCCTCTGGAACCAACTCCCCCCAGAGATTAGAACGGCCCCCACCCTCCTTGTCTTTCGCAAATTACTTAAGACCCACCTTTGTCGCCAGGCATGGGGGAGTTAAGTTATCCTTTCCCCCTAGGCTATTACAAGTTATGCATGGTATGTTTGTGTGTATGTTTGGTTTTTTATAAAGGGTATTTTAGTTGTTTTTATTAATTGGATTGTTCATGTTGTTTTACCACTTGTTAGCCGCCCCGAGTCTGCGGAGAGGGGCGGCATACAAATCCAATAAAATAAATAAATAAATAAATAAATAAATAAAATATGTCAATATGCCTACATCATTGACCATCCCTTACTGAATACTCAATTGCATCTTTGCATCGATGCAAAGCATGTGGGCCTCTTCTAGCTAGCTCTCCAAATCATCTTTGGATCATTCAAATAGATTTTAGACAAACATTATGACTTAGCAATTAAAAGAGAAACAGTGTTAGCATGTAGCGCACAAGGAAATGACATGTGTGTGCTGCCTTGAGTCTATTATGAAAATAATAAAGCTACAATATCAATGAAAATTAATTAATTAATGGATTTCATTGGATCGTGCCCATTTGACCCACCAAGCTAAATGGAAGCGTGGCTGATATATTTGGTAAGTAGCCCACTTCATTGGTACACGTTTGGGGTTTTGCTGTTGGATTGTCAGCCAGAATTGGCTTCAACACGTAGCAGGTGGTAGATGTTGCGAGGTAATGAGTCACAAATTATCACAATGTACATAATGTGCCAGTTCTATAAAAGTGGTTGCTTGGAAGCAGACAATCTGGGTCATAATTGGGGATACGTTGCAGGATGTGGAGGGAGAGAGACACAGAAAGCTAAATGTCAAGCACCAATACACAGGGGTGAAATTCAAAATTTTTTCCCCATTCCAGGGGAAGGATATCGCAAAATCTCCCACCCCATTCCAGGGAAAGGATATTGTGAAAGGATATTTGTACTGCCCCTATCCTCTTCGCCTTCCGTAAGCACTTGAAAACCCATCTATGCTGCCGGGATTGGGGTCACAAGACTCAAGTTTCCAGCTGAAAAGTGTGATGTATGCTTGTTGTTTGAATGTGAATGAATGATTTTTAATGTTTTAGGGGTTTTAGAGCACTTATATTAATTGGGTTTTAGATTTTGATATTGCATATTGTTTTTTGTGAGTCGCCCTGAGTCCTCGGAGAGGGGTGGCATACAAGTCCAATCCGTCAATCCGTCAATCCGTCAATCCGTCAATCCGTCAATCCGTCAATCCGTCAATCCGTCAATCCGTCAATCCGTCAATCCGTCAATCCGTCAATCCGTCAATCCGTCAATCCGTCAATCCGTCAATCCGTCAATCCGTCAATCCGTCAATCCGTCAATCCGTCAATCCGTCAATCCGTCAATCCGTCAATCCGTCAATCCGTCAATCCGTCAATCCGTCAATCCGTCAATCCGTCAATCCGTCAATCCGTCAATCCGTCAATCCAATCTCCATTCCCACCCCACTCCAAGGGAAGGATACTGCAAAATCTCCAGTCCCTCTCCACTCCTGGGGGAAAAATATTGCAAAATCTCCATTCCCACCCCACTCTAAGGCCAGTCAAAGGTGGTATTTGCTGGTTCTCCAAACTACTCAAAATTCCCACTACCGGTTCTCCAGAACCTTTCAGAACCGGCTGAATTTCACTCCTACCAATAGGGTCATCTTTCCAATGAGTCTCCTCCTAAATCTTAAAGGAATTCTGCATTTGTGTGCATTTTTAATGCAGTAGTGGGGTTTAAAACCCTTTGCTACCAGTTCACACTCATGTATGTGCATGACACTTCTGCGAATGCATAGAAGCTTCTGCACATGCGCAGAAACATCCCAGGCGAGTGGGCAGAGCCTGCTGCCACTGGTGCTACCAGTTCTTAGAACTGGGTAAACCAGGAGCAACTGGTTTAATGTGACACAATATTTTAATCCTACTTTTTCTCTATGGATCTCAGAGCGGTATTCAATGTATTATTGTTTTCATTCTATTTACATTATAACCCTGGCTAGGTTATAAAAAATATGAGCAACTAAAGTTTCCAAACAGGTCTGGTGAATGTATAGGAGGACCAAATTTAAAATTTTGTGTTTTCATACTTCATACTGTATTCATAACCCATACTTTAAAGCCAGACCAACATTTTGATGGATGGATGACAGATGGAAGGAATAATGGATGGAGTAAAGTAGGTAGATGGGTAGGTAAGTATTTTTGGCTTCAAATGTCAATTCTGTAACTGTGATTATTTATTCTTTGATAGTTTCCCTGTAGAACCCAAAGTCCAAAGGGAGGGGAAAAAACATTTATATTTGATTTTTGTTTGGCTTGTTTTTTGTGTGAAAATTATCGGCTGTTAGGGGGATTTCTGGCCAAAAAAGCGGGCTGTGTTTCAGTCCAATGACAGCCGTCATCCTTGCCAAGGTAAACTGTCAACATTTACTCACCATACAGGATTGACAGTCCCAGGGAAGAATCCACAGCTCCTGGGTACCCCACTCTTCCTCCGTCTCTTGAAATACAACTGGAATGCAACAGACTTCCAAAGCCAGAGAATGTTTGCAATGGTTTTGAAATGAAACATTCTACCAGCAACTGCCTACAATTCCTGGAGCACAAAAGGAGAGGCAGGTGTGGATGCTCGGATGAGTTCATACCAAGAGTAATAAGAAGTGCCATTTTTACATGGTTGCTGGAAGGTGTAAGGCGTTCAGCAAATGATGTGACAGATCCTTGCAATACTTCAAATTAGCCATCCCCAACCTGAGGATGTGCAGACAGGCGGCGATTACCGTATTTTTCAGAGTATAAGATGCAGTGGAATATAACATGCATCTTAGTTTTGGGGGAAGAAAATAGAGAAAAGAATCTGCTTACCAGGTATTCATCTGGCTAGCGTCCGTAGTCTGGTCAGCTTCAGCACATTATTTTATCCCCTGGTTATGGCTTTAAAAAAACTGGGGCCCCCACAGAGAAGGCTCTTCCCCTAGGCCCCGCCAAGTGACATTGTCTGGTTGACGGGACCTGGAGAAGGCTGACTTTATGGGACCTAACCGGATGCTGAAGGCGGTCCCACAAGTAATCTGGCCTGATGCCATGAAGGGCTTTAAAGGTCATTACCAACACTTTGAATTGTGTCCAAAAACCAATCGGCAACCTGCATATTGCAACCGTGGTGCCATCGGGACATCACCAGTGGATCGATTTGGGCAATCCAGTCTGAACAGGGAGGAACCCACCCCTCTTCCAAGGTCCCTCCCAGCTCTGCTAATCCAGGAGTAGGCAAAGTTGGCTCTCTTATGACTTGTGGACTTCAACTTCCAGAATGCCTGAGCCAATCATGCTAGCTCAGGAATTCTGGGAATTGAAGTCCACAAGTCATAGAAGAACCAACTTTGCCTACCCCTGTGTTAGTCTATATTCTAGAAAAAGGCAACAGTTGTGTGCTCCTTTATCGACTGTGAGACTTTTGTGCAACTTGAGTTTTAACAGACTTATTCTAAAAGACTGAGTTTTGAAGGCATATTCAAAAACGGCAACGTTCCTTACGAAGGGTTTGGAGGGGAGAAGTGAGACCCAAAATGTTGCTTTGTGGTTGGGGAAGGCATGTGCTGAAATAAAGTATTGCGCACAGATTTGTTATGCTGTGTGTATCTGGTCCTTGGGGAGAAAAGAGCCTTCACAAGACAAAATGGTCTTTCAATCATGCTTGCCAAAGGCCTGGGCGAAGAGCCAGTGTTTTCAGGGTTTTTAGAAGCAACATCAGGATAGCAGCCATTCAAATCTCAGAGGATCCTCATTGCAGAGGGCAGGACCTGCTACAGAGAAGGTGTATTTCTGTGTTCCTGATAGGTGGCATTGTTTAACTCCTCCACTCAAAACAGAATACCCTATGAGACTAGACTTTCAATCCTGGGGATAGAAAGTTTAGAACTAAGACGCCTTAAACAAGATCTAAGTATTGCCCACAAGATCATATGCTGCAACGTCCTACCTGTCGGCAACTACTTCAGCTTCAACCACAACAACACAAGAGCACACAACAGATTTAAACTTAATATTAACCGCTCCAAACTTGACTGTAAAATATATGACTTCAGTAACCGAGTTGTCGAAGCGTGGATCTCATTACCGGACTCTGTAGTGTCATCCCCAAACCCCCAACACTTTACCCTTAGATTATCTACGGTTGACCTATCCAGATTCCTAAGAGGTCAGTAAGGGGCGAGTACAAGTGCACTAGAGAGCCTTCCGTCCCCTGTCCTATTGCTCTCCTATATCTCCTATACCTTTCTTCTATTCCTATATCTCTCTTCTATTCTTTCATTGATATGTTCTATTACTATACCTTCTTTTCTATTATTTCTTAGATATTTTTTACTATGAGTATCTCCTCTATAACCTTCATCATGTATTTTACTATGTGTATATATACCCACTAAAACCCTCAATGTGTATTGGACTAAATAAATCAATCAATCAATCAAAAGAATCTGGCCATAACCCTGCCAGATCAGATTATCTGAGCAGATACAAGAGAGGCAGACATAAATATGCACCCCCTGAACTGGAATATAGCAGCATATTGAAATCTGAACCTTCTCTGATAAAAAAAAAAAGAGTTCTTTTATGAATGCTTTTATTATGGAAAAATGCAATGGTATACGGCATGTAAATACATATTACAAGGAGGGCAACATATAATCAATAGGGAGAGTACACTTACAACTTATCTCCTCTACATGTAAAGCACCCTGAAATCATAATACCTTTCTTGTTGAAACTATGTCAGCCTGACATTATTATTTGTTATGAATTGGGATGTATGCAGTCATTGTCACCTATTCATTTCTTTTCCCTTCTTTACGATATCACTTTTGGTGGAATACTGGAATGCCTTTGCATCATCAATGGAATATCACAAATGGAACTCCTGCAATTACTGGGACATTGTACATGGAAAAATGGAGTTAATGGTTTCTCTCTCACCAAGGGTTCCCTGTTACACACACACACACACACTCTCTCACAGAGAAACCATTAACTCCATTCATTTTTCCATGTACAATGTCCCAGTAATTGCAGGAGCTCCCTGTGTGTGTGTGTGAGTGTGTGTGTGTGTGTGTGTGAGAGAGAGAGAGAGAGAGAGAGAGTAGCATATGTATATGTATGTGCATATATGAAACTCATGGCCCATGATTCGGATCCATCATGCGCTGGCCATAGCCACAGTCAGTTTATTGAAGGAGAAAAAAGTTGCGATACTTCATGTGATGATGCCATGATGACACAAGTTTGATCTATCTATCTATCTATCTATCTATATCTATCTATCTATCTATCTATCTATCTATCTATCTATCATCTATCTCTATGTATCTCTCTCTCTCTCTCTCTCTATCTCTCTCTCTCTCTCTCTCTCTATATATATATATATATATATATATATATATATGTGTGTGTGTGTGTGTGTGTGTGTGTGTGTGTGTGTGTTTTCGTAGATTTTCACGGGTACAGGTATGACGGTCTTGGTATATTCGGGTTTCTTCCCTACACGGGAAGAAACCCGAATATACCATCATAGATATAGATATAGATATAGATATAGATATAGATATAGATATAGATATAGATATAGATATAGATATAGATATAGATATAGATATAGATATAGATATAGATATAGATATAGATATAGATATAGATATAGATATAGATATAGATATAGATATAGATATAGATATAGATATATATCATCTTCATGGAGAGAAGCAACTTAGAACGAAGGACAATGAAACAACTTGCCTCCAGAAGCTCCAAATGCTCCATAAGTTGTAAATGCTTCTTTTAAAGAAGATATTGGATTAGTCTAAAGGGCTACCAAGTTCTTTACTACCACACTGTGGGTGTGACATGCATTTTCTTTCAACATCTTTCAGTGCAAATTGGGTGCTCTGGGGTAGAGCTCCATTTTTACTACCATTTAACTATTTTTACGTTCCCCCATGTCCGGGCAGCAGCCCTCTCCTTGTCTGAAGTGGTGTAGGGTTTCCTGCCTAAGCAGGAGGTTGGACTAGAAGACTTCCAAGGTCCCTTTCAGCTTTGTTATACTAGTCTTTTGAGGGAGACCACTCTTACTCTTATAGGTAGTCCTCTGCTTATGACCACAACTGGCAACAGAACTTCCATTGTAAATTGAGTCAGACCTGGGTTTAAAACAGTCTTTATAATCATTGTTAAGTGAACCACATCATGAAGTAATCACAGGGTGGTTAAGTAAAACCAGCTTCCCCAATGGCTATTTTGCTGGAAATCAAATTGTGATGATCTGATTGCCCTTGAAACTAGTCATAAATGTGAGCCAGTTGCCAAATGTTGGAACTGTAAAACTTGGTGGCACAGTGGTTAGAGTGCAGTACTGCAAGCTGCTTCTGCTGACTGCTGGTTGTACTTCGACAGCTGAAATCTCACCAGGCTCAAGGTTGACTCAGCCTTCCATCCTTCCGAGGTTGGTAAAATGAGGACCCAGATTGTTGGAGGCGATATACTGACTCTGTAAACCACTTAGAGGGGGCTGTAAAACACTGTGAAGCAGTATACAAGTCTAAGTGAACGGGAGGAATATGTTTGAGAGAATGGGAGGAATATATCTGAGCAGCAGCATAGGTGAGAAGGACCTGGGTGTATTGGTAGATCACAGGTTAAACATGAGTCGAGAGTGTGAAGCAGCTTCAAAAAAGGCAAACACAATCCTGGGATGCATCAAGAGGAGCATAGAATCTCGCTCAAGTGAAATAATCATTCCTCTCTACAGTACTTTGGTATGATCACACTTGGAATACTGTGTTCAGTTCTGGGGGGCCCAATTTAAAAAGGACATTGAAAACTAGAGCAAGTTCAAAGGAGAGTTACACGGATGGTGAATGGTCTGGAAACCATGTCCTATGAGGAACGGTTAAACGATCTAGGGATGTTTAATCTCCAAAGGAGAAAACTGAGAGGAGACTTGATAACTGTCTACACATATCTGAAGGGCTGTCACAGAGCAGAGGGATCAGCATTGTTCTCATTAGCACATGGAAGGGCTAGAAACAATGGAATGAAACTGCAAGGGAGTAGATTTAGATTAGATATCAGAAAAAACCTTTCTAGCAGTAAGGGTGATAAACCAGTGGAACAGTTTGCCACAGGAGTGGTGAGCTCATCTTCAGGAGGTCTTCAAACAGAGACTAAACAGCCATTTTTCTGGAATGGTTTATGAATCCTGCATTGAGCAGGGGGTTGGACCCGATGACCCTGGAGGTCCCTTCCAACTCTATGATTCTATGATTAAGTGCTAATCTGCCTACAAGAGTGGTTACAATGGTTGTATGAGTACAGGACATAAGTCACTTTTTCTGACCCCGTCATAACTTTGAACCAATGTTAAGTGAATGGTCGTAAGTCCTATGCTGCAACGTCCTGCCTATCAATGACTACTTCAACTTCAACCGCAACAACACAAGAGCACGCAACAAATTCAAACTTGATATTAATCACTCCAAGCTTGACTGTAAAAAATATGATTTTAGCAATCGAGTTGTCGAAGCGTGGAACTCATTACCTGACTCACTAGTGTCAACCCCTAACCCCCAACATTTTTCCCTTAGACTATCCACGATTGACCTCTCCAGGTTCCTAAGAGGTCAGTAAGGGGCGTACATAAGTGCACTAGCCTGCCTTTCATTCCCTGTCCAATTGTCTCTCCTTATCTCATATCTCATATATCTTTTCTCCCTTTCATATAGCTTCTCCTCTATTTTTATATTTTTTTTCTTTATATATAATACTTCATGTCTATTCTCTTCAATATGTATTGTGTATTGGACAAAATAAATAAATAAATAAATAAGTTGAGAGTTACCTTTATAGCTTTCAGGTGACCAATATATTTTGACCAGAAAAATTGCCAGTAAGTGATTTACTGAATGTTTGTGAATGAAACACCCACTTTATTCAATACCTGCCCTTTCACTGAAACTGCAACTTGAGCAGTATCTTCTGATATGGAACATTCACCAAAAGATACCTGGATGATTGTAACTTATCCTCTGAGATTCCTGCTCCACCAAGAGAAATCTGTCTTTGATACAGATTTATTGCAGCATTTTATACTGACTGCCCACCCTATTTTGTACTCTGCTGGAGCCTGATATTTAGATTTGTAGTCTGACCCAGCAGGGCTTAACTAATGTCCTCATGATGATGTTCTCACATCAAACACGCTCTGGCATCGTCTTAAGTTACACTTCGACATTGTGTGTTTATCAATTTTTCACCATGTTTGCTGTACGGTCAGCTCAGTATCACTGCCAAATCAACGTAGCCGTAGCAAACTCTCTGCAATCATTTATAGGCCAATGTATACAGAGTGGGGAATTGATAGTGGTGTTATGGAACCAGGGAAGAGAAAGCAAAAACTGTGGTTTCGGAGCCATCTCTATCTTGGTGTGTTCTGTCTTTCAGTTTTTATTCTTTCCATCAGAATTCTGGAAAGAAGTTAGATGAAGAGGCTTGGAGCTTTCAGCCTAGCCACCTGTCTATCAAATGATCCATCGACATTCATCAGCAGGGTAGCTTCTGAAAACTGATCAGAACAGACCAGCATTCACTATGGGGACAGAATCCAGGAAAGAAATGGCCAGAAAACTTCATGGAACAAAGCAGAAATGGCTAAAACTGAAAAGAAAAGAATACATCCTATTTTGTTTCTACATGCAAACTGCCTCTCGATTTTGTGCTTGAGATGAAAAGAAAACGAAACTTTGACTTTATTTATTTATTTTATTTATTTATTTATTATTTAGATTTGTATGCCGCCCCTCTCCGAAGACTCGGAGACTTTAGATATTGTGGTTTAGATAAATTTGCTGTAGAAATGGCTAGTACATATTAAGTATGTAAAAGTGAAAAGCTATAATGTTGTGATCTTATTCTACTGCACTTAAAGGGTCACAAATAATGGCTTTTCTTTCTTTTTTGTTCTTTCCTCCACATTTCTTTCTCTTCTCTTTTTTCTTCCCCATTTCCCCTACTGTTTAAATTCAGTTCCTGTGGATTTACCAACCACGTCTGTTGGAAGTTTGTTCCAAGGGTCTACTACTCTTTCAGTAAAATAATATTTTCTCATGTTGCTTTTGATCTTTCCCCCAACTAACTTCAGATTGTGTCCCCTTGTTCTTGTGTTCACTTTCCTATTAAAAACACTTCCGTCTTGAACCTTATTCAACCCTTTAACATATTTAAATTTTTCGATTATGTCCCCCCTTTTCCTTCTGTCCTCCAGACTATACAGATTGAGTTCATTAAGTCTTTCCTGATACGTTTTATGCTTAAGACCTTCCACCATTCTTGTAGCCCGTCTTTGGACCCGTTCAATTTTGTCAATATCTTTTTGTAGGTGAGGTCTCCAGAACTGAACACAGTATTCCAAATGTGGTCTCACCAGCACTCTATTTCCCTACTTCTATTTCCCTACTTCGCGGATTTTCCTGTATCACGGGTATTCCTAGAACTTAACACCTGCGATAAACAAGGGATCACTGTATAACCTCAAGTGAAATTTCAGTATTTAAGGTTTTCTGGGATGGGTGACGGACTATTAAAAAACAACAACACAGTAACACAAGGAGAACAAGATAAAGTCTTGAAGAATAATGTATCCTCATCTGTCAATTTTTTTTGCATCATGAACCTACAATCTTCATGGCATTATTTGCAGGGCTAGTGCATATTTCAGGACACATAACAAAGTCACTCAGAAAAGTATGTTTTGCACCTATGTTTGGATAAAGGCACATGAAGAACATGTTACTATGAAACAGGTGAAAATTTGCCACTAGAGGGAGATATTGGAATAATAAAGATACATCCCATTCTTCAAATGCCAATGGGATTGTGTTCACCCTTTTGCCCTAGTTTATTTGATTCCTAATTAGTTGACTAGTATAGTTGGGGCTTGATCATTCAAATCTTGCCCAGTCAAATGCAGTTCCTTCCATCCAGTGGAAATCAATTATCCAGCTTGGTAAAAAACAGATGAAATGGAAGTCGCTTGAGCTCCTTCCCCTCAACCAGTTGCATGGTGAGATGTGCAACCCTGATTTTTGCGGAGAGTTTTATGTCTGCCCTGATTCAACCCAGCTTGCCTTATATTGTAGAACTGGATAGTCTTCAAATGGTGGCTGGACACTGTTCTGCCGGGGTCTCTGATAGGAGCCTCCCGAAAATTCAAATTTCAGACACATACACTTTTGAAAATTCAAAACAATGTTCTTTATCACAAAATTCAAAATAAACTACGCACTCTTTTTGTATTGCAAAGAGCACTCTTCCCAAAACAACCAGGTAGTCTATACAATTTCCCTTAAGCAGCCATTAAGTACTTAGCTAGCAGCTGTGAAGAAACTTCACACCCCTTCTTCTTCCAGTGAAGTGAGACACACACACACACACATTGCTCTGCTTTGTTTTCAAAGGCGTGAAAAAGCAACGAAGTCCAGAAAACACAGGATTCCTGACGAACTGCGATCAGATACTCTTCCACAATGGCCAAACCCACATGCTGCTATTTATAGCAGCAGCCCTAATTACTGGAACTCCACCCAAACACAGGTGGCCTCACTTATCTCCTGTAATATGTTCTTACTTGGTCTCTTCTACGCATAATTCTGCTCTTGCGTGGGTCCAAAACGTCATCATCTGAATCAATGGAAGATAAGGGAGATTGACTGCCTGGGCTGTGTGCCAAGCCCCCCTCTTCCAAGACACTCCCACCTTCTTCTTCGTCCGAGGAAACTAAACTCTGAACTGATTCTGTCGGCAATAACACAGGCCTGTGACATGTTGAAGTTTCCCCTGCAGCCACCTCCACATTCCCTGGGGCAGGAGCTGGGCCAGAGCCAACCACAACAGACACCATCAAAGTTGAAACCAGCCAGAGCACAGAACAACTCAAAGAAGAAGTGCGAAATCAAAAGATGTGGAGCGACCTGGCCCATAGACTTACCAAGAGTCGGACACAAATGAATAGATCTCATCACCATCATTTAAGGACCATCCAATCATCCAATCAAACAAAAACACATACTGTAGATACATTGAATAAGACACATTTTTAATTCTTCTGTGACCTTTGCACTAAGAGGGGACAGACAGTGTTTTTAAATAAGCTCATGTGCCTTTAATATTTAACCTCTCATATTTTCAGGTCAATGACTCCCTAAGGTTAAAGTTGGAAGGTTATTTTAGTTTGTATCTCACTCTTCATCCTAGGATAGGAAGGCAAAATATATATGTATCAGAATGTCTCATCTCTATTTCCAATGTGTAGCTAGTCTCATGGTTTCGGTAAAGCCTTAAGGCAGTTCATCCAAACAAGATTAAAATAACAAATGATAGTATGGCCATCTCATAAAGTTAGCAAAGCATATATCAAAATCTACATCAGAAACAAACTCAATAGTAATAAAATTCCTCCAGCATTTGCCTCAAGCATTGCTTAGAAAGGCAATCAAGGCTGCTGCCTAAAGATAGGCAGAGTGGAGCTTTGTAAGACATTCTGAAAGAATAGGTAAAAGAATAGTTTTTTTATTTTTTATTTTTATGGTGAGCCTTCCACAGCACACCAGCTGGAATGGAATGTGTGAATAACCTTGGGGAAAGAAAGGAAGAGATGCTGCCTAGGAATCCATCACACAAGAGGAGCAGGAGTCCCCAGTGGCTTAAAAATATCAGAGGAAGAAATTTAGAAAGGAAATTTAGAAAGGAAACATCCTAATGGAAGAACCTGTTAAAAGCCGAGGTAGAAAGTTTGTGCTTTACAATAAAGTTTGTAGCTAGTGTCCGTACCGAATTTTGCGGTGTTCGGTATGCCGAACCCGAACCCGAATTTTTTCAAACTTCGGGCAAAGTTTGGGGTCATGTTTGGCGTTCGGAGCTTTGACGTCACCGGCAGGTTGCTAAGGACGCCAAGGTGATCACTTCCTGGATTCCATGGAATCCAGGAAGTGATCACCTTGGCGTCCTTAGCAACCTGCCAGTGAAGTCAAAGCTCCACCCCTGGAATCTAGCCAGATGAATATCTGGTAGGCAGATGTTTTCCCCCCTATTTTCCTCCCAAAAAACTAAGGTGTGTCTTATACTCTGAAAAATATGGTAGTCATTTAAGAGTCTGTGCAGCAGACCCAACATGGAATAGTTCCCCATTGCTGGAAATATTTAGGTTAGAATTAGAAAAGTATAACAAAGATATTTTAGCAACATCTTGCACTTAATATCCAGCACTGAACAAGGATTGAATTAGTTGATCTTGAGGTTTCTCCTATCTCCACTGATCTAGACCGTTCACAATGGTAATCTATTTTGTAATGATACAATATAATGATATTTAAATCTTTAGAAATGATCCATAATTATTTTTTATTTGCATGATCTCTCATCCTGAGATGGGATGATTAAGAACTAAATATCTAGGCATTGCTGACACTAACTAAGTGAATATGTCGTGATAACCCGTTTGTTTCACCATCGTTTATGGAATAAGCATACGAGGCCATAAATCACAGTTTACAAATAATCATTTATTTATTGATAACCATCTTTATCATGTTTATTCTTCTTCCGCCCAATGCTAAAAACAGAAAAACGACATATTGTTCTGTTTTTGTGGGGGGTTTTGTTTTGCTTTTTTCTGTATTGTTCATTGTTTTTCAATGTTTGAACAATTGCAAGCTGTCCAAAATTGCTGGGAGAAATATCAATTACGACGGTGTTAGGATCAGATTGTCTTAAAAGGGTGTGCAAATTCTGCCTATTTTACAGATGTTGAAACAATGACTTCCCAGATGTTATTAGAATAGAACTTCCGTGCTGACTGAGATTGTAGTTTTCAATTCAGCTCTCTTTGTTTCAGACCTTAGTTTAGGGATTAACTCTTGGTATTGTGGAACTGCAACTTGCTGCCTGTCTTTGGAGATTGATTGATTGATTGATTGATTGATTTTGTTTGTTTGTCCAATACACAATAAATATTGAAGAGAATAGACATGTAGTAATATATATATAAAGAAAAGGATAGAATAAAAGATATAAACATAGAGGAGAAGATAAATGAAAGGAAGAAAAGATATATGAGATAAAGGATCTCATATATCTTTTGGACAGGGGACGAAAGGCACACTGGTGCACTTATGTACACCCCTTACTGACCTCTTAGGAACCTGGAGAGGTCAATTGTGGATAGTCTAAGGGAAAAATGTTGGGGGTTAGGGGTTGACACTACTGAGTCCAGTAATGAGTTCCACGCTTCGACAACTCGATTGTTAAAGTCATATTTTTTACAGTCAAGTTTGGAGCAGTTAACATTAAGTTTGAATCTGTTGCGGTGCTCTTGTGTTGTTGCGGTTGAAGCTGAAGTAGTCATTGACAGATAGGATGTTGCAGCATATGATCTTGTGGGCAATACTTACATCGTGTTTTAGGCATCGTAGTTCTAAGCTAAGATTCTCAGTCATCGGGGTCATGATTGCTCCAAAAGTGCTTTTTCAAGAGAAAATGGGACTTTCTTTGTTTTTCTTTGAAGACCATTCACCTCTCATCCAAGAAACTTCTTCAGATCTTCTCCAGAACTGGAAAAAGTACCTTTGGGATATCTTTCTGTATCTTACTCTATTAGCCATATTGGTGGGTCCCATTTAAAGAATAACCTTACTGCAAGTCATGGAGAAATACAGAACCCTGGATATGTGTAGTGTATTAATTAAAGTGGAGCCTCTTTAAGTGAATTGGAATGCCTCTTTCCAAATTTGCTGCTACCTTGGGGCTCATGACTGATGTCCCCAGGCCTGTTGGCAGAAATGCATCTTCAGATTCTTACAAAAGGCAAAGAGCATGAATTCCAGAGGGCTGGAGCCCCCACAGGGAAGGCTCTTCCTCTAGGCACCGCCAAGCGACATTGTCTAGTTGACCGGACCTGGAGAAGACTGACTCTGTGGGACCTAACTGGTCACTGGAGCTCATGCAGCTTATTATGGCCATAAGTTGAGAACTACCTGTATGTTTTCCAGAATTAATTCTTCTGGTGCAGAAGCTCTCATCCTTCCTAGCACTTATATCTTCCCACTGATGATTATAACCTGTTGTGGTTCAGCCTGAGGCTCCATGCCTGGAGGAGGATGACAGCGAAGAGGAGGGGGCTGAACAGTCGGACGGGGGAGAGGAAAATCAGGAATTGGATGAAGGAGAACAGCATGAGATCCCCGGGGGGGGGGGCCTCTCCCCAGCCAGTAGTTTGGAGTCATTAGGTGATGACGCTCAAGCCGTCATTGACATGCGACAGAGACGGTCAGATCAAAGAAAGGAGCAATTAAAGAAGTATTATCAACACTGAATTAGGAACAGCTGGGTTTGGGTGTGGTCCTCCTTAGCAGGGTTTAAAAGGCAGGCAAGCCCTTGAAGCCATGTGGAGTGCTATCAGTTTGGAGTTGCGTTATCCTGTCTTGTTTCTCGGCGTCTCTGTTCCTGGCTTGTGGCCCAGCAGCTTTGGAAGACCCGTGGGAGGTGTAGGTCTGCTATCTACACCCTCGGCTTGGCAGCAAGAATTCTGTATTGCTGCATGGACTTTTGCCTTCGTGGATATATCTGAAGATACAGCATTTTCCTGTTTGTAAGGACATTTTCTGTTACCTGTGTTTTTCTTGCATTTTATAAAACTGCCTTTGCCTTTTACCAGTGTGTCTGATTTTTCTTTTTGGGTTGGTATTGGCTTCTGGAGTGACCCAGACAGAACAATAACCATGTTGCCTGTATCTTTACAATTTATATTGCTTTGTTTCCTAGTACGATTTTGTTGCTTATTAGTAACCTATGACAATCACTACGTGTTTTATCTTACGATTCTTGATGAATGTATTTTATTTTTTCTTTAGGACACTGAAAACATATATGCTGGCAGTGGGTTGCTCCCAATTCAGCCCAGTACTGCAAACTGGTAGCACCAGCGGCAGGAGGCTCCGCCCACCCACCCGGGATACTTCTGTGCATGCGCATAAGTGTCACATGCACACACGAGCAAGCACACAAACCGGTAGGAGTAGGTTTTAGAACCCACTCCTGATATGCACCAAAGACAAATTCCTTGTGTGTCCAATCCAGTGATGGGCTACCAAAATTTTCACTACCACACTGTGGGCGTGGCTTATGTATTTTGTTTCAACATCTTTCAGTGTAAATTGCGTGCTCTGGGGCAGAACTCCAAATTTTGCTACCGGAACTGCGTTCCTGACTGTTCCTATAAGAGCCCATCACTGGTCCAATCACACTTGGACAATATTCTATTCTATTCTAAAACCACTTCTTCACATCCTGAAAATAAAAATTATATATGCAATTATTTTATATTCCTAAATGCAACAGAGAAAATTTGCTTTTCAAAGAAGAAACAGATGGGGAATCAGGCTGGGTATATGTGCCTTTCCCTCTCTCTCTCTCTCATTGTGTGTGTGTTTATGTTGTGTGTGTGTGTGTGTGTGTCACAATCCCTTGGAAGCACACAGCTTGCATTGACTGCCTTCTCAATATTTTTTTATCACAAGTGCAAAGGAGGCAGAGCAACCTTTGCCTGTGCGGGAACGAATGCAGCCAAGCTGAGCGGAGAAAGTCTGGATTTTATTTATCTTTTCCACCAGCCTTCTTTTTAGTTTGATGACAGAGAATTTGGGGTGGTTTTTTTTTGAAATTCTTTCAAAGGAGAAGAGAATTGGGTGGAATGCTTTTGCAGCTGGCGACGGGCAACATTTAAATCTAAAGCAATTTTCAAAGACGGTGAAAAATAAAAACAAGAGGACGCATAAGGGGCCATTCAGTGCAAATAAGCTGAAGGGTTAACAGTTCTTGCTACCCAAAAGCCCTCCAGAACAGCTCAGTTTTCAACAGTTTCTGAAATGCCAGCCCTGACAGGTGCCAGACTAGCTTCCCAGAAGGAACCATATTATAAACTAGAGTTGTAGTTGAAAAGAATCCTTGGTGTTTCCAAGGATTTGGCAGAAACTCTAGCTAAGATTCTGTGCAGTTTGGAGAACCGCCAAATCCCACTGCTGCCAGGCCCAACCCACCCCACCCCACCACTCCCAGGAGCCCCCATGTGGCCTGTTTTGGATACAGGTAAGTGGTGCACTTATGCACACCCCTTACGTTTCTCTTAGGAATCAGGTGAGGTCAACAGTGGATAGTCAAAGGGTAAAGTTTTGGGGGTTAGATGATGATACTACAGAGTCAGGTAGTGGGTTCCATGCATTAACTACTCAGTCACTAAAGTCGTATTTCCCGCAGTCTGTTCTGCCGGGCTTCTCGACACAAGCCCCCAATTAAGTTCACAAGTAGGAATTCAGTCACACACAGTTGTAAAGTCAATAACACTGTTTTATCGAAAGGAAAGTATGAGCCAAACACACTTTTAGTCAGTCAAAGTGCTCACCTTCAAAGCAACAGCCTTAAATGCTGTGAAGAACAATAAACAAACAAAAGCAGATAAAAGGCAGCTGTAAAGACGTCACAGCCGCTCTCCTTCAAGAGTTCTCAAGTCACAAATATCTATGATTTAGTTCAAAAGTCCTGGAAATAGTTCAAAGAGTCCTTGTAGAATCCTGATGCAAATCACACTTCTCTCCTTCACCAAACGGATGAACTTCCATGCCCAGATACAAGAATGCTGGCAATTTAACAGCAGCCCCATTATTTATTTATTTATTTATTTATTTATTTATTTATTTATTTATTTATTTATTTATTCATTCATTCATTCATTCATTCATTCATTCATCCATCCATCCATCCATCCATCCACCCAACCCACCACACACACACACACACACACACACACACACACACACACACACACACATATATATATATATATATATATATATATATATATATATATATATATATATATATTTGCCTAATTACCCCCAGCCACAGGTGATCTCCCTTATTTCCTGTAGTATTTATGCAGTTGCCCTTTCCGTGACATTGCCCTGCATCTGCGCACATCAATGAATGTCTCTCCTTCCGAATCCAATGATGATAATGAGGATGAATCACTCATGGGGTGACTGTCTAATGGGCTACCTATAATTCCTTCCTCTGTGGATCCCACTTCACTTTCACTATCTTCAACAGACGCTTCGCGGTCGGAAGCAGCCGGCAGTAAACCTGGCCTCTGACTATGGGAGGATTCTCCTACATCAACCTCCACAGTCCTTGGAGCAAGAGCTGGCCCAGAGCCAACCACAACACCATCCAGTTTGGAGTGTTTTGATTTAAGTTTGTATCTGTTGTATGCTCATGTGTTGTTGTGGTTGAAGCTGAAGTAGTCATTGACAGGAAGAACGTTGTAGCAGATGATTTTATGGGCTATGCTTAGGTCGTGTATAAGGGTTCTAAGCCTAGGATTGTAAGTCTAGTTGCGTAGGGTATTCTGTTGTGAGTGGAGGAGTGGAGGGCTCTTCTAGTAAAGTATCTCTGGACATTTTCTAAAGTGTTTATGTCTGAAATGCGGTGTGGGTTCCAGACAGATGAGCTGTATTCAAGGATTGGTCTGGCCAAAGTTTTCTATGCTCTGGTTAGTAGTGTGAGATTACCTGAGCAGAAGCTATGTAGGATTAGGTTAACAACTCTTGAAGCCTTTTTGGTGATGTTGTTGCAGTGGTCTTAGGCCCTTAGGTCATTTGATATGAGTATTCCAAGGTCTTTTACGGAGTGAGGGTCATCTGTAAGGTCTTGTTTATTCAGCTTGTATATGATGTTCTGATTCTTTTTGCCAATGTGTAGGATACAGCATAGACCTAATGATCTCTTTTTGGTGCAAGTGTTTGCCCAAGATGTTCAGTTGGCTAATGCAATTATGCCCCAAATGAACTTGTTGGCGTAGCGGTTAGAGTGCAGTACTGCAGGCCACTAAAGCTGACTGCTAGATCTGCAAGTCAATGGTTCAAATCTCATCACCGGCTCAAGGTTGACTCAGCCTTCCATCCTTCCGAGGTGGGTAAAATTGAGGACCCAAATTGTGGGGGCAATATGCTGGCTCTGTTAAAAAGTGATATTGCTAACATGTTGTAAGCCTCCCTGAGTGTAAGGAGAAGGGCGGCATAAAAATCAAAGAAATAAATAAATAAACTTATCTTTTATTATTATTATTATTTATTGGATTGATATGCCGTCCCTCTCCGAAAACTCGGGGCGGCTAACAGCAATCATAAGCAGTATACAATAATAATCCAATACTAAAAGCGAATTAAAAACCCCTTAATATGAAAAACCAAACATACATACAAACATACCATGCATACAATTGTAAAGGCCTAGGGGGAGAAGGAATCTTAATTCTCCCATGCCTGGTGGCAGAGGTGGGTTTTAAGTAGCTTACGAAAGGCAAGGAGGGTGGGGGCAATTCTAATCTCTGGGGGGAGTTGGTTCCAGAGGGCCGAGGCCATCACAGAGAAGGCTCTTCCCCTGGGTCCCGCCAAGCAGCATTGTTTAGTTGACGGGACCCGGAGAAGACCCACTCTGTGGGACCTAACTGGTCGCTGGGATTCGTGCGGCAGAAGGCGGTCCCGGAGATAATCTGGTCCGGTGCCATGAAGGGCTTTATTGGTCATAACCAACACTTTGAATTGTGACCAGAAACTGATTGGCAACCAATGCAGACTGCGGAGTGTTGGTGTGACATGGGCATATTTAGGGAAGCCCATGATTGCTCTCGCAGCTGCATTCTGCACGATCTGAAGTTTCCGAACACTTTTCAAAGGTAGCCCCATGTAGAGAGCATTTCAGTAGTCGAGCCTCGAGGTGATGAGGGCATGAGTGACTGTGAGTAGTGACTCCCGGTCCAAATAGGGTCGCAACTGGTGCACCTGGTGAACCTGGGCGAACGCCCCCCTCGCCACAGCTGAAAGATGTTTCTCTAATGTGAGCTGTGGATCGAGGAGGACGCCCAAGTTGCGAACCCTCTCTGAGGGGGTCAATGATTCTCCCCCCAGGGTAATGGATGTACAGATGGAATTGTCCTTGGGAGGCAGGACCCACAGCCACTCCGTCTTGTCTGGGTTGAGTTTGAGTCTTGATGTTCAGCATGACGCCATTCAACCTGCATTGTTCTTTTAAGTGTCAGTGCACTCCAGAAATCTCACAGGCTTTTCTGAGTTTGAAACCCAGCACAAAATTGTGCTGAGAAAGGTAGTTCTTAAGGAAAAGCTTTCCAGCTGAATTAATTATCCCAGAATCAGTCCATTGGGAAACTCTAGGCAATTAGCTTGGCTGGCGTTATCTTCGATCACACTTGAGATTAAGAATACTATTCTAGGCCTAGCAATACAACCATTACTTGTAACGTGCAACTAGTTACATATTTGACTAACTTGGAATCAAAAGTTTTGCTTTGGGTCTTTGCAAAGATATTGAAGAAAACTTGCCCAGGTTGTAGGAACTTGTCCAGGTTGTCTTCCAAGCAAAGTACCCCAGAGAGGTCAAAGGCCCTGGCATTTTACACTGGGGCTGAGAAATCTCTCATTGAGTCATTAAATGTCTGAGCCTATAGTGCTGTTTGATAAGAAACCTCTTTTGAAAGTTAATTCACCTTTGTGTATTCCAGCAACAATGATTAGAAAAATGCTAGGAGCTGGAATGGGAGTGTAGGGAGATCTTAAAATAGCTATGCAAAATGCATAATAAAACAAGGGGTTTTTCTCTCTCTCTCTGAAGAATTGTAATAACCATCTTATATTAAGAACAAAACATCTACAAGCGACCCCCTATTTATTATTATTATGCCAGCATCAAGGCACCACTGAAGTTTGGCAAGAACTGGTAGGCAGTAAGAATTTATTCATCTCATTGTATTGTCTTTCAAGGCATGCATCCTTATTTATCTCAACATGATCTTCTGCTCACCAAAACTAGAATAAACCAAAGGCAGGGGTGGGCTTCTCCTGATTCCAGACCAGATCACCTCAAGGGTGGGCAGCAGGCAGGACGGGGTGGAATGCAGTTTCACTGGCAGAAATGAAGATACATGCGCAGCTCCATCTGATCGGTGGCTGTTACTTCCTGGATTACTGGTCTCGGCTCAGCTCTCCTTTTCCCCCCTGCTGCTGCTGCGTCTGTGCTCCTTGCTTTTTTCCTCTTTCCTCCTTCCTGGCCTCAGACGAGCTTCCCGCTCTTCTGCCTGGCTCCCCTCCAGCTGCACACGGCCACCTCCTGCCTGAGGTGCAAGCAGAAGGAGTGGGTGGAAGCGGCACTGGCAGCATTTATGCTTCTGGCAGCACCTGTTTGCCTAGTTACCCAGCCTGAAGTGGGGCGCGACCCAGGAAGGAGAGGGCAGGAAACATGAAGCAAATTTTCACCCCAGCAAGCAACACTGGTAAGGTTGTAAGTCGAGGACTTAATAATTCACTGGAACGATGATGATCGTTCAAGCCATTCCCACCTGGTCACATGGCCGGCAAGCCACTCCTACCCAGTCATATGACCATTAAGCCACACCCACAGTGTGGCAGTAAACATTTTTGGCTGCCTATTACTGGATCGCCTAAACCATTATCAACCTTCTCTTGGCACAATAAAGAAAAAGAATATCTTGGTATATTCGGGTTTCTTCCCGTGTAGGATTTAGAAATTTCTGGCAAGGTTTCAACGAGGTCCCACTCATCATCATCAGGCTGGTGCTTCTGTCCTTGTT
This sequence comes from Erythrolamprus reginae, assembly GCF_031021105.1. NCBI lineage: Eukaryota > Metazoa > Chordata > Lepidosauria > Squamata > Dipsadidae > Erythrolamprus > Erythrolamprus reginae. The sequence continues at coordinate 102,954,248 of NC_091954.1, forward strand.
CTAGGGCGAACACAGCGAGACCTGAGCTGCCTTCCTTCTATAAATACTGGTGGTTGGGTGTGGTTTGATGGCTCAGCAATTGCCTGCTGTGTTTCTACAAATAAATAAAAATAAACACATTAAGATTGAACAGTTCTCTATCAACAGAGGGGAAGGAATATGGCCCCGCCTGTTTGCAACACAGGCCTTTCAGCAATTTCCAAGAAGGCTGCACTCCCATTTGCATCACTCAGGTGACCCCAAGGGCACAGATAAACCTCCAAGTGGTCTCAAGGACTCTTAGAAAGAGTACTAATGATTAGATGACTGCAATTAATATAAATCCTTCCATTCTTCACCATTCAGTCCAGAACTAAAGAAACATTTTGGATGAAAAGTGAAATATCTTCAGGCAAAAACAAAGAAAAGTCCAATTGCCTTTTGAAAAAGCACCTTTGGGAAACCATGATTTGTATGATTGAGACTCTCCATGGATAAATAGCAAAGAATCGCTATAGGGAAGGCATGAAGTTGGACTAGAAGATCTTCAGGGTCCCTTCCAACCCTATTATTCTATGTTCTGTGCAAAGAGAAGGGAATGTTTTTGAGCAAGTCTCAATTATTATTCTTTGCAACATTTCTTCTACCTCCAAATTTCAAAGAAGGCATGGTTGTGATATCATCAAAGGAGGGAGGGCTGATATTTCCAATGTTTTGTAGATGGAGAAGATCTAAGATTTTTTAAAAAGCAAAATAATTGGGTCAATCGTAGTAGAATAGAAATGTACCCTTTTAGGCTTTGTTTTTTTAAAAAAAACATGAAAAAAAAATCAGGCAACTGAAAAACAGCTTTCTAATTTGGCTGGTGTAATTTTTACAGATTTGTGTAAGGATTCTCCCCAAAAATATGACAGTGGCTTGCCAAAATCTGAAAGGAATTGCCATACAATGCACCTAGCTTTTACTGTATCATATAAAAATCAATGCTAACCATTTAGTATTGATTCCAATTCTCTCTGCAAAGCTGCAGTCTTCTTTAAAATTGAACTTTGAGTTTGTGTCTTGCTTACATTATAGTACGACAAAGCCTCAGCAATTTGACTTTATATAAATAGACCAGATCAATATTTCTGAAGCTATATGGGTGGTTTGAAGCTCCCATCATGCCAGATTCTAGAAGGTATCGGCTTGAAGAAGATTGATAAAGATATAATAAATAATCAAAATGATTTCCTAAAACTTTGGATTTTAATGATGAGCTTAACATTTTTAAATGTTAGAAAGTGCTAGGTTTTTTTCTTTTCTTTTTAAACTAAATCTTAATCTTGTTACACACCAGAAACAAATTACTTGTGTGCAGTGGTGGGATTCATTTTTGATTACTACTGGTTCTGTGGGCGTGGCTTGGTGGGTAAGATGATACTTGGTGGGTATAGCAGGGGAAGGATACCATAAAATCCCCATTCCCTCCCCACTCCAGGGGAAGGTTATCGCAAAATCTCCATTCCCTCCTGATCAGCTGGGACTTGGGAGGCAGAGAATAAATGGGGGCCAGACCAGTCATAGATGGCATTTACCAGTTCCCTGAACTACTCAAAAATTCAACTACTAGTTCTCCAGAACTGGTCAGAACCTGCTGAAACCCATCTCTGCTTGTCTGTCTAACCACACTTGGCCAATAAAGAATTCTATTCTATTCTATTCTGTTTTCTGAACCTAATCAAGTCAAATTGAGATTATTCCCAGTCAGTTTGAAAAGTGTTCGGAAACTTCAGATCGTGCAGAATGCAGCTGCGAGAGCAATCATGAGCTTCCCTAAGTATGCCCATGTTACTCCAACACTCCACAGTCTGCATTGGCTGCCAATCAGTTTCTGGTCACAATTCAAAGTGTTGGTTTTGACCTATAAAGCCCTTCATTGCATCGGACCAGGATATCTGCGAGACCACCTTCTGCCGCATGAATCCCAGCGACCGGTTAGGTCCCACAGAGTTGGCCTTCTCCGGGTCCCATCGACTAAACAATGTTGTCTGGCGGGACCCAGGGGAAGAGCCTTCTCTGTGGTGGCTCCGACCCTCTGGAACCGGCTCCCCCCAGAGATCAGGATTGCCCCCACCCTCCTTGCCTTTCGTAAACTTCTTACAACCCACCTCTGCTGTCAGGCATGGGGGAATTGAAACATCTCCCCCTTGCCCATGTAGTTTTTGTATGATTCGATTGTGTGTTGTTTTTTTATATATTGGGGTTTCTTTTTTTGGACTTTTTAATTTAAAACTGTAATCTAGATTTTTAAATATTAGATTTGTTACTATGTACTGTTCTTCACCATTGTTGTGAACCGCCCCCGAGTCTGCGGAGAGGGGCAGCATATAAATCCAATAAATCTAATCTAATCTAATAGGAAGACATATTTTATACTAAATAGAAATTGTTTGAATTGGTTTGGTTTTAATGATTTTTCAGATCATGTACCAGTAAGACCTAGAAGAGATTGATGGAGGGGAAAAAATTGTAGTTTGGGGTTGAAATGAGAGATCATTGTTGCTTTCTGAGCTTGTTCGTTTTCTTGCAAACATCTCATTACCAAACTAGGTAACGACATTGATAACATTACCTGGATTGGTTATCAAATGTCTGCAAAAAGATCATCAAGTTCAGAGAGCATCAAGGACCTCTCCGATAGACGAAGCCAGTTTGGTATAATAGTTAAGGCATCAGACTAGAAACTGGGTGATCTTGAGTTGTAGCCCCCTCCTTTACCTTAAATCCAACTGTTTGACCCTGGGCCAGTCACTCACTCACTACGAAGGAAGCAATGGCAAACCACTCCCAGAAATCCCAAAAGTGCTTTTTCAAAAGACAAATGGTATGTATGTATGTATGTCCAGTCAACGAAGCAGTGGAAGTGATGTGCCGGTGCCTGGAGGCTGTTAGGGTCTGGATGGGTGTCAACAGACTCAAACTCAACCCCGATAAGACGGAGTGGCTGTTTTGCCTCCCAAGGACAATCTCACCTGTCCATCCATTACCCTGGGGGGGAAATTACTGACCCCCTCAGGGAGGGTCCACAACTTGGGCGTCCTCCTCGATCCACAGCTCACATTAAAGAAACATCTTTCAGCTGTGGCGAGGGGGGCATTTGCCCAGGTTCGCCTGATGGACCAGTTGCGGCCCTATCTGGACCGGGAGTCACTACTCACAGTCACTCATGCCCTCATCACCTCGAGTCTCGACTACTGTAATGCTCTTTACATGGGGCTACCTTTGAAAAGTGTTCGGAAACTTCAGGTCGTGCAGAATGCAGCTGCGAGAGCAATCATGGGCTTTCCCAAATATGCCCATGTTACACCAACACTCCCCAGTCTGCATTGGTTGCCGATCAGTTTCCGGTCACAATTCAATGTGTTGGTTATGACCTATAAAGCCCTTCATGGCATTGCACCAGAATACCTCCGGGACCGCCTTCTGCCGCATGAATCCCAGCGACCGGTTAGGTCCCACAGAGTTGGCCTTATCCAGGTCCCGTCAACTAAACAATGTCATTTGGCGGGACCCAGGAGAAGAGCCTTCTCTGTGGCGACCCCGACTCTCTGGAACCAGCTCCCCCCTGAGATCAGAGTTGCCCCTACCCTCCTTGCCTTTTGTAAGCTCCTTAAAAGCCACCTCTGTCGTCAGGCATGGGGGAACTGAGACATCTCCCCCTGGCCTATATAATTTATGCATGGTATGTTTGTGTGTATGTTTGTTTTTAAATAAGGGGTTTTTTAGAGACTTTTTAATATTAGATTTGTGATATATTGTTTGTATTATTGTTGTGAGCCGCCCCGAGTCTGCGGAGAGGGGCGGCATACAAATCTAATAAATAAATAAATAAATAAATAAATAAATAAATAAATAAATAAATAAATAAATAAATAAATAAATAAATAAATAAATAAATAAATAAATAAATAAATAAATAAATAAATAAATAAATAAATAAATAAATAAATAAATAAATAAATAAATAAATAAACAAACAAACAAACAAACAAACAAACAAACAAACAAATAAATAAGCAAGCAAGCAAGCACGCACGCACGCACACACACACGGATGGATGGATGGATGGATGGATGGATGGATTGGACTTATATGCCGCACCTCTCCGAGGACTTTGTTTTTTCCTTGAAGACCTTTCATTTTCCATCCAAGAAGCTTCTTCAAGAAAAAAACAAAGTTGCCTTTTCATAAAGCACTTTTGGCACAGCTCTGACCTGGATGAATGAGAATCTCCATAAACATTTCCAAAAATCTTGCCCAGAAAACTGCAGCGACAATATCAGGCAGTTGTTGGGAGTCAAGACCGACTCAAGGGCACCAGGGGGAGAAAAACAACAGAGAGTGAGTTAGCATAATATCCCAACTAGTACACTAGAATAGAATATCAAAACTAGTACATTAGTAAATAGCTTTGAGTTCAATTTCTACTTAACTTTCTGGTTGGTTTCACACATAATGCTTAATCATAAATGCATGCTAACACCACCCAGCATTTCCATTCTAACCATATTATGAATTAACATAATGACTTTTTTCACAGAAGAAAAGTCTAAGGTAATGACTGTTTTCATGCAATACACTAAACTGCAGATTATTTATCTTTATTTTAGCCTGGTTCAGCATGTTCTGAACTCACATTTAAATTACTTTGGACTGGTAATTGCATTTTGCCTAAATATAAGTATGTGGGAAGACCTAAGAGAAAGAAAAAGAAAAGTCCGTGTAGAATTTGTTGGAGGAAGAACAAATTAACAATTAAATAAGGAAAATAAACGTGCTATTTTATTTTATTGTTTTTATTTATAAAATATGTTGTAAATATGTGATGAGGAGTGTCTCTCTGTCTTGAAACGGAGTGATAAGGTGGGCAGGAACATCAGCTCTGAACCATTAATGTTGTGGTTGGCTCTGGCCCAGCTCCTGCCCCAGGGAATGTGGAGGTGGATGCAGGGGAAACTTCAACATGTCACAGGCCTGTGTTATTGCCGACAGAATCAGTTCAGAGTTTAGTTTCCTCGGACGAAGAAGAAGGTGGGAGTGACTCGGCAGAGGAGGGCTTGGCACACAGCCAAGGCAGTCAATCTTCCTTATCTTCTATAGCTTCAGATGATGACATGTTGGACCCACGCAAGCACAGAATTATGCGTAGAAGAGACCAAGTAAGAACATATTACAAGAAATAATGGAGTAATTAGGGCTGCTGCTATAAATAGCAGCAGCCGGGTTTGGCCATTGTGGAAGAATATCTGTTGCAGTTTCATCAGGAATCTTGTGTGCTGGACTTGGTTGCTTTTTCACGCCTTTGAAACCAAAGCAGAGTAACATGTGTGTGTGTGTGTGTGTGTCTCCCTTCGTTGGAAGAAGAAGGGGTGTGAAGTTTCTCCACAGCTGCTGGCTAAGTACTTAATGACTGCTTAAGGGAAATTGTACAGACTATCTGGTTGTTTTGGGAAGAGTGCTCTTTGCAATACAAAAGGAGTGCCTAGTTTATTTTGACTTTTGTGATTATTATTATTATCATTTATTGGATTTGTATGCCTCCCCTCTCCGCAGACTCAGGGTGGCTAACAACAATGATAAAAACAGCATGTAGAAATCCAATTAATAAAACATTGTTTTGAATTTTCAAACGTGTGTGTGTCTGAAATTTGTACCCTTGAATTTTCGGGAGGCTCCTATCAGAGAGCCCGGCAGAACAGTTGGCAACAATGAAAATACATGTGATCCCAACAGATTATTGTTCTAGCCTAGCTTAGCAGAGAATGTATAATTTGGCATCTTCTGCAGAAAAATAAATACACCGCAAAAATAAAATAAATGTAATGCAGTTTTAAATTACAACTGTATTTATTCTCCCAAATATTAAGGTCTGACCTCATTGCTCAGAATTGCTGAACTTTCTCCTTCAGGAATCAACATTTCCACAGATCTTACTATGGCTTGATTTGATCCAACATGCGAGTAGTCCTTACGACTAGTTGATTAGCGACTGTTTGGAGTTACAATAGACCTCCTCCAAAGCTACTTACAACTCAGGTTTGAACATCAAATGATTGCCACCCTCTTAGTTACATGATTCCATTTTGGATCTCTTGGCAATCAGCCTGAACGTTTCAGTGTCCCACGATGACATAGCAGTGATATATAGCAATAGCACTTAGACCAGTGTTTCTCAAATAGTGGGACAACCCCCCTGCAGAGGCATGGGAAGTGGGTTTTTTTTGCCGCAGGGTGTTCTGTCGGGCTCTCTGGTAGAATCCTCCCAAAAATACACAGGTACAAATTTCAGACACACACACGTTTGAAAATTCAAAACAATGTTCTTTATAATGAAAATTCACTTAAACCAAGCCCTCTTTTGGTATAGCAAAGAGCACTTGTCTCCAAACAAACTGGTAATTTATACAAGTCCCTTATCAGTTCTGTGATACTTAGCTTGCAGCTGTGAGGCAATTCACAGTCCTTCTTTCACAAAGTGAAACACATTTTGCTCTGGTTTAGTTTCAAAGCGGGGAAAAATCAGCACACAAAAAGTCAAAGTCAGTAAAGCAGTCATGAAACACAATGATCAGATAATCCTCCACAATGGCCAAACCCACAGGCTGCTATTTATAGCAGCCTCACTAATTACCACAGCCCCACCCAACCACAGGTGGCCTCATTTTCTTTGATAATAATCTCTCAGTTGTTGTTGCCTATGCATCGCTCTCCACATGCGTGGTTGTATCATTAACTCTTGTTCTGAATCCAAGGAGGAGCTAGAGTTTTCGGAGAGGGGCGGCATATAAATCCAATATAAATCCAATAAATCTAGATAATTGATCTCCTTCTAAGCTGTCTGCCACACTCTCCTCCTCCCTGTCACTCATGTCTTCTTGGTCAGAGGAGCCTTCATCAGCAGATTCCACCGGGGGCAAAACAGGCCTTCAGCCTGTGGATGTCTCCCCCACATCCACAGTCTTTGGGGCAGGAGCTGGGCCAGAGCTAACCACAACACAGGGAGTAGGGGTTTTTTTGCACCAAACAATAGCACACAGCACAGAGCAGGAGATATGAAGTGCAGATAACAAACCCTTAAGAGACACCATGGAAAAATATTACTTCTTCCTGGGAGGGGGGCGTAACAGAAAATTATTGAGAAACACTTAGACTTATATACCTCTTCATAGAGATTTACAGCCCTGTTTAAGCGATTTACAGAGTCAGCCTATTGCTCCCAATAATCTGGGCTCTCATTTTACCAACTAGGAAGGATGGCAGGCTGAGTCAATTTTAAGCCAGTCAGAATTGAACTGCTGGAAGTTAGCAGAATTAGCCTGCTGACCACTGCTAATGGCTCTTTATGTTTGTGGTGGTTTTTCTGGAAACCAGCATTTGCATAATGGATTCACTTAATGACTGCTGGTGGATAATGGGTTCACTTATTGACCACTGCAAAAAAGGTAATAAAATTGGATGCAGTCACATGGTGGAACTGCTTAACAATTGATATGACTTAAATCCCTGGTCAGTTGCAGTCATAAATCAATGACTACCTGTAATGTTGATTTTTCTTGGGACAAAGGTATTATTTAGTTCTATGGTGTTAGGAATATATTTGCATATTGCAATAATTTAGCTCAAGGTGAAGGCGGGTAGATGTAGAAGGGAAATCACATTGGTCCATAAGTCACAATGAAAGATATTTTTCTCAAACATTCTTTGGCAACCTTGTCACTTAATAAGTGCAAGGACACTACTTTTTCTCATAAGAACATATCTTCTCTTTGAAAAAACTTTTCAAAAGCAAATTCTCTTTCATCAAATAGCAGATAGGAAGAAAATGTAGGAGAATTTTCCTGTACTGCATTACTTTGAACATGAATTCCCCTTGGGTATAAGTCCATATTCCTCAAGTGCCTGTTTATCTTTGTGAAATTGTTAATTTTCCTGCTGTTGTTTTTCTTTCTTTTGCAAAGATTTCTATCTGTCCAAATCAGAACACAAGACAGATAGCAACCATCACAGAAGTCTCTGTTGCTGGACTTTTGTTTCATGTTGTTTCTTGTTTGACAAGGTCATAACCATCTGTTTCCTTATTTAGTTACTTATTTATTTATTTATTTATTTTTATTTATTTATTTATTTGACTTCTAAGCCGCCCAATCCCAAAGGACTCGGGACGGCTTACAATAATAATATAAATACAATATAAATAAATGCAAAGCAATAAAAAGAAGTTGAACATTATCTAAGACTAAAACCCCATAATAAAAAAACCCATTTGTTATAAAAAAAATGACAGTCATAATCATATACATGCAAAAATTCAATTTTTTTCTCTAATGGGGCATAGTGAGCATGGCAGGGGAAGGATACTGCAAAATCACCATTCCCTTCTCATTCCGGGGGGAAACATATTGAAAAATCTCCATTCCCACCCCACTCAGGAGCCAGCCAGAGGTGGTATTTACCAGTTCTCCAGAAACTGTCAGAACCTGCTGAATTTTACCCCTCATCATAACCCATCTTAAGATGCCCATATCACTAATTTCCTTTAAAACAATATATGGAATATCAAGAACATACTCCCTTCATGCTATTGTAGGTTGTTATCAATCATTGCCAAAGAATGTGGAATGCCTGTCTTGGTAAATATTGACTAAACATTCTGCTTAATGTAAAGATTATTTACTCAGCTCTCTGTCCTGTTTAAGGTAAAGATTATTTACTCAGCTCTCTGTTTATCTAAGGTAAAAGTCAATTAAACACACTTCTGTTTAGTAAGCAATCACACCTTGATATGATCTGTCTGTGTACTATATGTTATATATTAACTATTTATCCATTGTAACTAAATTAATAAAGTTAATCATTTTTACTTGTGTGCACAAGAAATTTCCTATAAAAATAAACACAGGTCTGAGAAAAAAGAGAGATCTCTGAACATCATACCCAGAGAGAAAAGGTCTCTGATACCCAGAGAGAGGATGTCTCTGAACACAAGAAGCTTCAGACCCAGAGAGAGATCTTCCTAGCTCAGAACAGTTTTGCTCAGAAAACTATGTCTCCATGTCTATGATTCCTACATGTTATATGAATAAAGGAAGAACACAACATAACATTACTGTAGAAGGGGATTAATCCCAGCTGTTCCCAAATGATTTCTGGAACAGTTAGGTGCCCAGGTGCCCTTTAAGGAGGACCATCTCTGGCGACATCATGGAGAAAATCATCTATGTAGTTGCTAGAAGTTGAAAATGTCTTGATGACACATAATCAACCAAACGATCCTTAAGAGAGTGTGAAGAAGAAAATGAAGACCTTTATGGAAGGATCAAGTCACATCCACTAATCACCAACTGTCCTAACCTTCCTCTAGAGTTGTTAACCTGATCCTATGCAGCTTCTGCTCAGGCAACCTCACTCTACTCACAAGAGCCTACCAAACTTTTGCCAGACCCATCCTAGACTACTGCTCATCTGCCTGGAACCCGTACCACATCTCAGACATCAACACCCTTGAAAATGTCCAAAGATATTTCACCAGAAGAGCCCTTCACTCCTCCACTCAAAACAGAATATCCTACGAAAATAAACAATCCTAGGCCTAGAAAGCCTAGAACTACGACGACTAAAACACGATCTGAGTATTGCCCACAAGATCATATGCTGCAATGTCTTACCAGTCAATGACTACTTCAGCTTCAACCGCAATAACACAAGAGCACGCAACAGATTCAAACTTAATACGAACCGCACCAAACTTGATTGTAAAAAATATGATTTCAACAATCGAGTTATCGAAGCTTGGAACTCATTACCGGACTCAATAGTGTCAACCCCTAACTCCCAACACTTCTCCCTTAGACTCTCCACGATTGACCTCTCCAGGTTCCTAAGAGGCCAGTAAGGGGCGTACATAAGTGCACTGGTGTGCCTTTTGTCCCCTGTCCAATTGTCTTTCCTTTCTTTCACCTATCTTATATATTCTCTTCCTTTCATATATCCTCTCCTCTAAGTTCACTTTCACCCTCTTTTATATTATCACATGTCTATTTTCTTCCTATGTATTTATGTATTGGACAAATGAATGAATGAATGAATGGATGAATAAATAAATAAATACTTGAATGCATTGTTTCTGATCACACTCATTGCATTTTCCTTTGCAGTTACTTACTGTTGCATGACAAGAGACTTCTGACCACAGAAAGCAAAGCAGAATTGTCAGTGACTCCCTATTTCTGTGAAGTACATGGAGTGAAGGCTCATTCGTCCTATTTTTCATCCTATGCCATGGAATAACCTCCCACTGTAGAATTATCAGCTTTTCCAGGTGAACCAGGCAAGAAACATCACCAGATGAGCTATTTCTATTTTAGTGTAAGGCTATATTAACAGAATCTTGCAAGTCTGAAAGTACAAATCTCCTGTTATCTCCTTAACAGCTTGAAAAATAGAGTGGCTCCCTTCTGAGTCTCTTTTTTCACCCATTATACAACTGTGAGCTGTATACCTCTCTTATCTGACTGTTCTGTGGGCAGTATTTCTTCCCACTGTCTCTCAAGCACTTTCTCATACTGTATACTATTACAGGAATCTCAAGCAGATTTGCCTTACAATCTTGAATTTATTCTGGAAGGGCTACACAAATGATATGATACTTGGGCTCAACAGATTCTATAATTTTTGAACTCCCGGGATTAGCATTTGGATTTTAGTTTAATTTTAGCTTTTACCCCGTGGGAGCTTTAATTTAAACACTATTTGTTGTTGTGCAAATGATTGAGGGTCTGTTTTGATTTTTTTGCAGCGGCTCTACATTAGATAGATAGTTAGATAGTTAGATAGATAGATAGATAGATAGATAGATAGATAGATAGATAGATAGATAGATAGACAGACAGACAGACAGACAGACAGACAGACAGATAGATAGATAGATAGATAGATAGAGAGAGAGAGAGAGAGAGAGATGCAGGCAGGCAGGCAGACAGACAGACAGACAGACAGACACTATTTTAGGGAATAAATGCATATAAATTGAGGTTTCATCTTCCTTTTTTACTCCATTTATTTAATGTTAAAGGATTTATTTATTAACTATGAATTATGTTAGGCATGTTTTCCATACAGAAATTAGCATATATATGCTGGTCATATTACTACTACTTTTGCTTCCCTGGAGCCAGGGGAAATTAAAAACGCCCTCCCACACACCCCCGGAGGCTCTCTGGAAGCCAAAAATGCCCTCCCAGAGCCTCTATATGAGCCAAAAATCAGCTGGCCAGCACACACCTGCATGTTGGAGCTGAGCTAGGGCAATGGCTTGCATGCCAGCAGATATGGCTCCGCGTGCCATCTGTGTCACTCATGCCATAGGTTCACCATCACTGCTATATAGAAACTCTGGCATATGAGCCCAACAATATGAACTCAAGCTACGGTATGCCTGTATGTGACTTAGCTCCTGATTGGGATTTTTCTCAGTCCTGCCTGTTGCTGGTCAAAATTGGTATCCTTTCCATGCAATGTTAGAGCCAGTTTATCTAGTGGTTAAAGCACCACACTAGAAGTCATCAAACATCTAGTCCTGCCTTAGCCTTGAAAGCCAGCTGGAGCCAATTCTGTCTCTAACCTTCATCATAGGATTGTTATGGGTGAAAATAGGAGGAAGAAGATATATGTTGTTGTGAGCCACTCCCAGTCTTCGGAGAGGGGCGGCATACAAGTCAAATCAAATCAAATCAAGTCAAATCAAATCAAATCAAATCAAATCATAAATGAAATGAAATGAAATGAAATGAAATGAATGAATGAATGAATGAATGAATAAATAAATAAATAAATAAGATGTGTTAGATATATTCGCCGCCTTATTTGTGAAAATAAAAGCAAGATATAAATAAACAAATAAATAAAGTAAGGTTCCTCCCAATGAGATAGCCATTGCACAAAAGGATTTGTGGTATACATTTCACCTTCTCTTGTTTCAGTATACAGAATCGCTCCATATATGTATAGTATGGGATACGGTCCCTTTCATTTAAAATGAACTGGGAATGCACAATGGGTAGAAAACATTATACCTGCACTTCATCTATATTCTATTTAATTAGTTAACTTCCTGGAGTTCTTCACAGAAATACTTTCTCAGAACTTTCCGTTCCTGGGAAAAGAAAGTTTACAATAAATGAAATATTTGGCTATAATTGGAAGGATCCAATCAAGACAATGATTGCACATGCAATCAAGAAATAAACATAATTAATCAACCTTCTACTTAGCAACAGAGGAGGCAACGTCCTATGTGAGAATTATGGTACATTTAGGGATTATTATTATTTTTTTATATTGTCTATTTGGGTCTATGTAAACTCAGAAGAATTTGAGTTTTTCTATTCCTTCCTTCCTTCCTCCCTCCACCCTTCTCTCTCTCCCTCCCTCCCCTCCTCCTCCTCCTCCATCCTCCTCCTCTTCCTCTTTCTCTCTAGCTCTTACAACATAGAGAATGCAAGTGGACAAATAACCACAGATGTCTGGGGTAGTTTCATGCAGATTACTATGAAGATGTATGTATTCATTGTTATAATCATGTGTTTATTATTTATTATTATTAATCGGATTTATATGCCACCCCTCTCCAAGGACTTGGGGTGGCTGTTAAACTACAAAGAAACTTGCTAAAATTGTAGCATGTAAAACTGCACCTTGTTCTAAGGCATATTCTTAAGACTTAGTTGGGTTGTTTAATTCACTTGAAAGAGGTGCTTGGTAAGATCAGGAGTGCAGCTGAAGACAGCTAGGAGACGAAAACCTTTGAAAGTAGCCCTTCAAAATACTTTTAAGTTTCAAAGGGAGGCATTGTTTGTCAAGCACCTCTTTCAAATGTTGGTACAGCCCTAGTTTCCAATACTTTTTAGCAAGCTAAGGGTATTCTTTTATGGCCTTAAAGATGTCGCCTTCTGTCAGAATATACTCAATCTTTTTACAGACAAAAACCTTATCTGGCTCTCCAAACAGAACAATTCAACCAGCTATTAAGAAGAGGCAGAAAACATTAGCAGAAGAAGAGAGGGCATCAGGAAGAAAATGGTTCTTCTCAACCACTTTGGACTTTAACCCCCACCTACTAATACTTTCATTCTCATTGTATATTTCTCTGAGTAAATTACCCAACATTTAGTTCATGAGAAAGGAAACCCATTTTTCCACCTTCTATGAAAAAGGCAAATATATATATATATATATAATGCACATTTGGTAGGGAGTAAATTGTTATGTCCTGAGAAGCTGGGAAGTTTTCACTCCAGTCCAACCAGGTAAAATCTGATTGGCTCCTGATTTAAAGGGCTCCCCATTTAAGCCCCTGCCTATAGCAGGGCCTTGCTGGTGTTTGCTAGCTAGGACCAATAAAGAGCTGAAGTCACTAAAACGTCTCTTGCCTCTTCGGTAGAGGAACTTAACACAAATTATTTCCTAAAAGTAAAGGGCAGAATTCAACACGGCACCAATTTTATCTCTTTCATATTTTTCTGTCGGGTTGTGGTTACAGAAATATCGTACTCAGTCTTGTTACTTGGAGAACATTGTATTTGCTTTCAGCCAGCCTGCAAGGGGCTCAGAACAAAGGCTCCAAACCAAAGGCTCAAGACTCTGTGGTAACTGTAGGATTCATTGCCTGATATTGCCACCTCCACCAATGCAAAGATTTCCATTTTTAGAATGATTGAGAAATAGGGGAAGTTTTAATCTTTGGTGTTCAGGGCCTTAGCTTTGAGCCAGCTCTGGCTTCAAGTTTGTTTGTTTGTTTGTTTGTTTGTTTGATTGATTGTTTGTTTGCTTGTTTGCTTGTTTGCTTGTTTGCTTGTTTGCTTGTTTGCTTGTTTGCTTGTTTGCTTGTTTGCTTGTTTGCTTGTTTGCTTGTTTGCTTGTTTGCTTGTTTGCTTGTTTGCTTGTTTGCTTGTTTGCTTGTTTGCTTGTTTGCTTGTTTGCTTGTTTGCTTGTTTGCTTGTTTGCTTGATTGATTGATTGATTGATTGATTGATTGATTGATTGATTTCTATGCCGCCCCTCTCTGAAGACTCAGGTGGCTTACAACATATAAAAACCTCAGATTACAGTAGCTAAATCCAATTGATTAAAAACTAAACTTATGCTATTGATGTGATCAATCACATCATGACTGCTTCAGCTTCAGCCACAACAATACAGTACAAAACTTAACTGCAGAAAACACGACTGCAGCAACAGAGCAATTAAGCCTGGAATGCACTACCTGACTCTATAGTTTCTTCCCCAAACCCCCAAAACCTAACCTTAGACTGTCTACAATTGACCTCTCCCTGTTTCTAAGAGGTCTGTAAGGAGTGTGCATAAGCGCACTATTGTGCCTACCACCAATGTCTTACAGACAGTACGGACCCGAATTGTGCGGGTTTGGTTCGCCCATCACTAGTTATCATTTCTGCTCTTTCCTTAAAAAATATGCAAACATCATTGAGCAAATGCATTTTCTACAATGAATGAAGGGCAGCTTGAATCATTTCCTCATTAGGTGGTTGGCAGGAGTTCCAGAGTGTTGCATGCCTTCTCAGATCTGGCTAAAGCTCCCATCCTCAATAAAACAGGCAGATGGGAAGAGTCTCTCTCTCTCTCTTTAAATCCCATCCCAGTTTTTACAGAGGCTTGCCAGCCAGAGTAGTTTAGTGAGTCCAGTGGAATTCAGTTGTGTGTGGTCCATGAACAGGTCAGTTAGTCACAGATTCTGGAGAGGATGAACCAGGCCCGTCTTGGTACCCTAGGCCAGTGATTTTCAATCTTTTTTGAGCCGCGGCACATTTTTTACATTTACAAAATCCTGGGGCACACCACCAACCAAAAGGACACAAAAAGACACTCTAAGACACTCTCCTCTCTTTTTCCATCCGTGTCTCCTCCCCCTCTTCTGTGTGTGTGTGTGTGTGTGCGTGTGCGTATGTACATACTCTTGAACCATTTCCAAAAACAGGTGAGGGCTGGGATTTTTTCTCTCTTATTTTTTGGGTGCTTTTTATCATATGCTTTAAATCAAGAGTCACTTCTCTCTCTCTTTTGTTTCTCTCTCTTTCATTCTCTGTCTCAATTATTTTCTCATTTCTCTTTTTTCCTCCCCTTTTTGCTCATTTTTTTCTCTCTCTCCCTTCCTCTCCTTTTCTTTCTCTCTCTCTCGCTTTCTTTCTCTTTCACTCTTTCTTTCTCTTTCTCTTTTCTCTCTCTCTTGCTTTCTTTCTCTCTTTCTCTCACTCTTTCTTTCTCTCTCTCTCTAAGCAAAAAGTTGTGAGACCAGAACCTGAGCTTCCTTCTTCGCGGCACACCTGACCATGTCTCACGGCACACTAGTGTGCCACGGCACACTGGTTGAAAAACACTGCCCTAGGCCAATGTTCTTGACAACTGAAACAGATATTGAGAGTGAGGGAGAGTTGGAACCTGAGAAACCTCCAGAGACTGTAGAAACCCCAATGATGGTAATTAGTGTTGGGCAAACTTCATGAAGTTCGGGTTCAATGAACTCACCCAAACTTTGCAGTGAAGTTTGGGTGAGTTCACCGAACCTGAACAGCAGCAGCGCTTTTTAAAACTTTTTTAAAAGTTCGGGTAAAGTTCGGGTAAAGTTCGGGTTCGGCATTTGGCCGAACGCCGCAAAAAGCCACCACCCAGGAGAAAAATGGGGAATCCCATTGTAGGATTTCCCACCTCCTTTTGCTTGCCGCAAGCAAAAGGAGGTGGGAAATCCCACGAGGGGATTCCGTGGGCGGGGCTTTGATGTTACGGAGACTCCTTCCTCCCAGTTATGGCCGGCCAGGAAGTAGTCTCTGTGATGTCAAAGCCCCGCCCCCGGAATCCCCTTGTGGAATTTCCCACCTCCTTTTGCTTGCAGTGCTGCAAGCAAAAGGAGATGGGAAATCCCATGATGGGATTCCCCATTCTCCTCCTGGGCGGTGGCGTTTCACGGTGTTCAGCCGAACACCGAACCCGAACCCAAACTTTACCCAAACTTTTTTAAAAGTTTGGGTTCAAGTTCAGCATGCTGAACACTGCAAAGTTCGGCACGAGCCCAAACTTTGCAAGTTCGGTTCACTCAATACTAATGGTAATGTCTGAGTCAGGTCAGAGGAGAAGGGGGACATGGGAGATCGGGAGCCCCTGTTAGATGCCCAAGTCACGAAGCAGACAGGAATATCTTAATGGGAAAAAAATTCAGAAAGCTTAGTCTATGAAAACAGTCTAGACAGTTATATCTCTAGAAAACAGTTGACCACACCCATATGGGATATACTAGCAGAAGACAAGAAAACTAATGAAGTTCTCAAAACCCAAATAACAATAAAAGGTCACACATATTACTGATAGAAAGAAAAGCAAGTGCATGTGGAAAAGTTCATCGCAATCTCTTGGTTGATATCGAAAAGTTAAAGCTCAGAATGAATTTAGGTTGCAAAAGGAGTTTCAGACCATAAAGAAAGCTTCTTTAAATAGGTTACTATATAATAGAAAACACAAAGAACATGTTTTTCAGCTGGTTGGAAATAAGTTGGAACAGGTGAGCTGGTAATAAAATAAGAGCAAAGCAACTCAACCTCTATTAGGCTCAATGATTTTTCAGCAAGAATATATGTGTTCCATCAGGAAATTGTGAAAAGCAGGATGAAAATGGTAGGCTTCCTTGAAGTTAATAAAACATGGGCAAGCTTAAATCTCCAAGGTTGGTGAATTGGCTTCTTTGCCCACAGAAGAAACCAAAGATGGTCTGGTTGAATTCATATTCATTGTTTTGAGGAACTTTAAAGCAGCACAAATGACTGGAGGAAAACAACCATTATCTGTTTGTTCAAAAAAAAAAAAGAATCACACTTAGAATACAGTATCTAGTTCTGGTCACCAAACTCAGCAGTGATTTCCTACTGCTGCGGTCCAGCACTACGGCTCTGGTCTTTCTTAGCTGGTCTGTGTTGTGATTCAGCCTGAGGCTCCTCAGGGACCGGCTGGAGCTCTGCCGGATCCATGCCCAGAGGAGGAGGACAGTGACCAGGAGGGGGAGGACCAGGCAGACGGGGGAGAGGAACATCAGGAAGAGGAGGAGGGAGAGCAGCCTGAGACCCCCGGGGGGGGCCTCTCCCCAGCTAGTAGCCTGGATTCATTGGATGAAGACGCACAGGCTATAATAGACATGAAGCAGAGACGTGCAGCTCAAAGAAGGTGCCAATTAGAAAGGTATTTCCATCCCTGAATTGGCAACAGCTGGGTTTGGGTGTGGTTCTCCTCAGCAGGGTTGAAAAGGCAGGCCCGCCCTTACAGTCTTGTGGAGAGTTATCAACTGGGAGTCCTGTGACCTTGCTTCGATTCTTGGCGTCTCTGATCTTGGCTTGTGGCCTAGAAGGCTGAAAGACTTGGGGGAGGCATGGGTTTTATTATCTCCAGTGTTGTTTTTGCCAGCAAGAATCCTGTTTTATTGCCTGGCCTTCGTGAAACCTCTGTGAAGCTTCATCGTGTTCCTGTCTGTAAGAACAGTTTTTGTTACCTGTGTTTGCTTTCCAGTATATAAACTGCCTTTGCTTTTTACCAGTGTGTCTGGATACTCTTTTTGGTTGGTGTTGGCGTCTGGGGGGACCCAGACAGAACAGTCTGTCATCTTTTTTATTTGATTTTCCATGATTTTTGGCTCTCTGAGCATGCACAGAAGGAAAATTGTCCTTCTGCACATGCGCAGAAGTAAAATCGCGCTGGGATTGCACACCCACCAGTAGGAAATGGTAGGTAAGCAACCCGCCACTGACCACAATATAAAAAGATGTCAAGAATCTAGAAAGAGTGCAGAGAAGAGCAACAAAGATGATTAGGGGACTGGAGGATAAAACATACAAAAATGGTTTCATTTTTGGCTACGTCTAGTATAATGAAAAGAAGGACTGGGGTGACATTATAGCAGTGTTCCAATATTTGAGGGACTGCCACAAAGAATAGGAGGTCAACCATTTCCATCCAACTCTGCTATTCTGAAAAGAGACTTTATGGAAAACTGCTCCTATAGAGATATAAAATTATAGAGATTTGTAGATACATCACTGAAAAGGGTGTATGGAAATAAAGCAGACCGCAAAACAAATAATTTATCATTATTTTGCAAATAAATGTTCAATTATTTTAAAAACAATGGTACATATCACCTTGGATTTGTCAACAACAGGTATTGGCAAGCTAACCTTTTCTTTTATTTCAACAAAACAATTGACAAAAGTACCTAAGAACATCCTAATTAGCAAGCTAATTGAATGCAGGCTGGGTGACAGGACAATTAAGCAGACACATAGCTGGTTCAAAAAGTGGCATCGAAAGTTCTCATTAATAGCACCTCATTGAAAGTTCAATCCTTGGTCCCATATCCTTCAATATTTTCATTAACAACTTGAATAACAAGTTTGAACATAGACTGATGTCACTTCATTGACTGATCTGGCTAGTAGGTCAAGAATCAGCAAAAAAATCAAATCAATTATTGATTTTTTAAAAAACAAAACAAGTCTCATTTCATCTGACGGTTCAAACTATTTTAAAATTTAATCCTTGAATCCAATTGCTTCAGCTGATATATCTTGATTCGAAAAGAAAACTCTTCATAAATAAAAACAGAAATGTCTGAATATTTCCAAATGATTCAAATGTATCCAATTGAACTCGATTATTTGAAATAATGTTTTTTATTCAGTTAAGAAAATCAATTTGATTTCGTGCTCAAAACTGACCTCCTTTCAAACTCAGAACCACATCTTTGCATAGACCTAATCGCTTACACTATGCAACACAGAAATCATGGTTTGGATGAGAGGTAGAAGGAACACTCATCCATTTTGTAGGCAACACCAAATTGGAGAAGATAGCAAAAGCCTTAGAGCACAGAAATGAAATTAAAAATTATCTTGATAGGACAGAGAAATAGACTGAAAATAAAAGTTTCTAACAGAAACAATGGCAAGAATTTCATCAAGGAATCAGAGATCAAATTGCAGAAATATTCATGGTGTGAGGGGAGAGAGGTAACTGGTAGGAATAACATGTCTGAAAAAGAATTTGGGCTACTGTTTCAAAGTAAATAGAATGGAATGGAGTGGAGTGGAGTGGAATGAATAGAGTAGAGTAGAGTAGAGTAGAGTAGAGTAGAATAGAATAGAATAGAATAGAATAACAGAGTTAGAAGAGACTCTGGAGGTCTTCTAGTCCAACCCCCTGCTTAGGCAGGAAACCCTACACCACTTCAGACAGATAGTTAATAGAATAGAATAGAATAGATTTTTTATTGGCCAAGTGTGATTGGACACACAAGGAATTTGTCTTGGTGCATATGCTCTCAGTGTACATAAAATAAAATATACATTTGTCAAGAATCATGTGGTACAACACTTAATGATTGTCATAGGGGTCAAATAAGCAATGAAGAAGCAATATTAATAAAATCTTAGGATATCAGCAACAAGTTACAGTCATACAGTCAACATGGGAGGAAATGGATGAAAGGAATGATGAGAAAAACTAGTAGAATAGAAGTGCAGATTTAGTAGAAAGTCTGACAGTGCTGAGGGAATTATTTCTTTAGTAGAGTGATGGCATTTGGAAAAAAACTGTTCTTGTGTCTAGTTGTCTTGGTGTGCAGTGCTCTGTAGCGTCGTTTTGAGGATAGGAGTTGAAACAATTTGTGTCCAGGATGTGAGGGGTCAGTAAATATTTTGCCCGCCCTCTTTTTGACTCGTGCAGTATACAGGTCCTCAATGGAAGGCAGGTTGGAAGCAACTGTTTTTTCTGCAGTTCTGATTATCCTCTGAAGTCTGTGTCGGTCCTGTTGGGTTGCAGCACCAAACCAGACAGTTATAGAGGTGCAGATGACAGACTACATCTTCTTAAAAACTTCCAGTGTTGGAGCAGTTACAACTTCTGGAGGCAAGCTGTTCGACTGATTAATTGTTCTGTCAGGAAATTTCTCCTTATTTCTCAGTGGTTCTCTCCTTGATTGGTTTCCACCCACTGCTTCTTGTCCTACCATCAGTGCTTTGGAGAATAGCTTCACTCCCTCTTGATTGTGGCAGCCCCTGAGATATCGGAACACTGCTATCATGTCTACCCTAGTCCTCCGTTGTACCAGACTAGTTATAACCCAGTTCCTGCAACCGTTCTTCATATGTTTTAGTCTCCAGTCTTCTAATCATCTTAGCTGTTCTTCTCTGCACTCTTTCTAGAGTCTCAACATCTTTTTTACATTGCGGTGACCAAAACTGGATGCTGTATGAGTCAGATATATGATACATGGCTGCATAAATGTCAAATGCAATTTCATAGTATCATTCTCGGGAGAAAATAGGAGGAGGAAGGTCGGTGTATAGTGTGAGTTCACTGCCTTGAGTTACTTATTAGTAAAAAATAAATAAAGAAAAGGTGCTGAGATTTACCTTCTGAGCAAATTCATTCCAAAGTGTATTCTCATGCATGTGAACAAATTAGATCCCAGGAAGTGGTCCTGAGGAAAAGATGTGAAGCACACAAAGTGACAAAGGCTGCTCAAGAATTCAGAAATCTTCAAAATGCAGCAACAGGAGGTGTCTGTGTGATGTGCCGCCCTTGCTTAAAAGAAGTGAAAATCATGGAGTCTTCTATTGTACAGAGCTGAAAATTAATACAGTACATCTATCAGGTACATCCAAACTGTTTGGATTATTAAATACCTTTGACACCTTGTGGTGAATTCATTTTCAAAATGGCTGCTAAAAGATTTCCCTCCTCCCAAATGTGAGGGGACAAAGCTTGTTAAAAAGTTATCACTTGCTTACTTACACCCCTAAGTAGGACAGTTGAATCCTTGCTGGAATGAAGGACTGCAATCTTGTAGTAAGTAACGGTTCTTTATTAAACAGGAAGTAACGGTTTACAGAACTAAACAAGACAAAACATGGCCGTGCCTGGCAGCTATATATATATACCGGGCTGCCAGGCTGAGCCAACCAATCACCTTGCAGTATTTTCCCGCCCAAGGAATATGGGGCGGGTACAAGGCTTAACTGTCCTCTGGACACAACAAGGACATTCTCTACTCTCTCTGGGCAGATGGAGAAGAAAAAAAGGTGGTTCATTCATTCTTACCTGAACTGTCAAGACCATTGATGTGTTACAATTCCCACAAGGATGACTTCAAAAAAGGACATTTAGTGTGATTGACATCTTTGGTTTAATTTAGGTGTCAAGATTCCTAACTTTCCATAGAGGACTGAAAAGTCAATTTCTTTGGGCTTGTATTTTCACTTATTAGATAAAAGGGTTTCTCGGACACCTGCTATTTGACTGCAGTCTATTTTTGCCCCCCACCCAGTGATGGGTTCCTACGGGTACAGTCAGGTTCACAGAACCGGTAGAATTTTTTTTTCTTTTTTCCTCCTGGCCTCTGGGTATGTTTTTCCTATGGCAGTAAATGAAGTTGAATGTGTATAATTTTAGAAGAGCTGTGTGTGAGTATGTACATACACATACAGTTTATATAGTAGATAATGTATATTTTTGTGTGCCTGTGTGTAATATATAGATACACATATGACATATATACATAGAATTAAATAGTATATTTTGGATGTTCAGTAATAGTAAATAGATAGGAAAATTGTATCTCTTTGAGGCGAGGAGAGGCCAGGCACCCTAACCCTAACCCTTGACATGAGTGACGTCAGGTTGGCCCCCTTTAAGCCAGTCACATGACATTTAAGCCACCCCCTGGTCACATGATCGGCAAGCCACTCCCACCCAGTCACATGGCAGGCAAGCCACATCCACAAAATAAGCCATGCCCACAGTGTGGTAGTAAATTATTTTGCAGCCCTTCACTGAACCCCGCCCTCCAGAAATTGACAAATCTATTTAGAATGATTCCTGCATTGAACAGGAGATTATACTCAACAGCCTAAAAGTTCTCTTTCACCTGAGTGAGTTTACAAGCCCATGATGTAGGATTTGAAATTAGCCATTCAATTTCAAGAACAGAAAAACTTGAGAAAACGATGTCGGACCTGAGTCTTTGTGAAACTAAAGATGAAGTGGAACTGAAGGAGCAGAAAGAATAAAAGAATGAAATATTCTGTTGTGACAGAATAATGGGAGGTCCTGGTTTAGAAATTTAAGAAAGGAGTATAATTGTTAGCTAGCAATTAAAAACCGAATTATATTATAATGCATGAATAATATCATCTTTTGTGGCTAAAGATGCTGAGACCATTCAAAATTGAGATAGCAAATAGATAGCATCAACGATAGCAAATTGCTTTAAATATCTCTCTTTCTCTCTCTTTTTCTTTGTCTCTCTCTCTCCTTCCATTACTTCCTCTCCTCTTGCCTCTCTCTCTCTCTCCCAAAATCTTAGTCACATATTCTCTCAAATTCTGAAGCCTGCTAATCCAGCAGCCTTTGTCCAATTATAAAACAACCTCCAGGTCACCTCAATTTAGTACTTGCTTTGTTATCACTTGGTGCCAGGAAAAGGCTGTGGATTCTCTCCGAGGCTTTAGACCTCTGTATATTTCTTCTCCTCTTTTGTGCTTTTTAAAAGTCTATTTATTGCTGCGATATTGTCAGATCTTGTAACGTCCAGTTTCACCTTTATCTTTAACTGATCCATCGGTGACACCACGATGCAGTTTATGCGAGTTTGCCATTTTCTGATCATTTTTTTGTTGAGAGTTATTACCTTGAAGATGTCAAAGCATTTTCAGAAGCTTTTTTTTTCAACAGTCCAAGGATTGCTGTGGATTGTTATCACTTGTGCAGCAGCCAAATTCGATGAAAAACGAATTGTAGTGGAATTTCTGCACCTTCATTATGCCTTATCTTTCGTTAAATGATTTTTGACCTCTATTCTAATTCATCAAGTTCATGACCCCTTGCTCTGGATACAATTCTGAAATTTTGCTGGCATTCTTTACAAACCATAATCTGTATTGTCCAATTAATTTGGGATTGAGGCAGTGGTGATATCCAATTTTTTTAAACTACGGGTTATGTGGGCATGGCTTAGTGGGCATGGTGTGGCTTGGGACATGGCTTGGTGAGGGTGGCAGGAGAAGGATACTGCTAAATCTCCATTCGCACCCCACTCTGGGGCCAGCCAGAAGTATTTTCTGGTTCTCTGAACTACTCTATTCTATTTTTTCTATTTATTAGATTTGTATGCCACCCCTCTCCGCAGACTCGGGGTTGCTCACAACAACAATAATAACAATATGACAATGTAACAAATCCAATATTTTTTTAAAAACATCTAAAACCCCCGTCATTTAAAACCATACAACACAAGCATACCATACATAAAACCAGGGGAAGAGCCTTCTCTGTGGCGGCCCCGGCCCCGGCCCTCTGGAACCAACTCCCTCCAGAGATCAGAATTGCCCCCACCCTCCTCGCCTTTCGTAAGCTCTTTAAAACCCACCTCTGCCATCAGGCAAGGGGGAACTGAGATGTTCTTTCCCCCTGGGCCTCTACAGTTTATGCATGGTATGTCAGTATGTATGTCTGGTTTTTATAATAAGGGTTTTTAGTTGTTTTTTTATTGGATTGCTACATATTGTTTTTATCACTGTTGTTAGCCCCCCCCCCCCCCGAGTCCACGGAGAGGGGTGGCATACAAATCCAATAAATGAATGAATGAATGAATAAATAAATAAATAAATATCTTAAGCAATTTACAAAAGACAAGGAGAGTTGGGGCAGTTCTAATCTCTGGGGAGAGTTGATTCCAGAGGGCTGGGGCTGCCACAGAGAAGGCTCTTCCCCTGGGGCCCGCCAGATGACATTTAGTCTATGGGACCCAGAGAAGGCCAACTCTATGGGACTTTATTGCCTGCTGGGATTCGTGTGGCAGAAGACAGTTCCGGAGGTATTCTGGTCCGATGCCATGTAGGGCTTTCTAGGTCATTACCAACACTTTGAATTGCGACCGGAAACTGACCGGCAGCCAATGCAAGCCACAGAGTGTTGGAGAGACATGGGAGAATCTAGGTAACCCCACGATAGCTCTCATGGCGGCATTCTGCACGATCTGAAGTTTCCGAACACTTTTCAAAGGTAGCCCCATGTAGAGAGCATTGCAGTAGTCGAACCTCTAGGTGATGAGGGCATGAGCGATTGTGAGCAATGACTCCCTGTCTAAATATGGCTGCAACTGGTGCACCAGGCGAACCTGTGCACACTCCCTCCTCGCCACAGCTGAAAGATGATGTTCCAATGTTAGCTGTGGATCGAGGAGGATGCCCAAGTCTCAAAATTTCTGCTACCAGTTCTCCAGAACCTGCTGGATTTCACCCCTAAATTGAGGATCAGAGTTGATATCTGGTACCAACTCCCCCCGGAGATTAGAACTGCCCCCACCCTCCCTGTCTTTCATAAACTACTCAAGACTCACTTATGCCGCCAGGCATGGGGGAGTTAAGATATTCCTCCATTACAAGTTATGCATGGTATGTTTGTGTGTATGTTTGGTTTTATAATAAGGGTTTTTAGTTGTTTTATTAATTGGATTGTTACATGCTGTTTTTATCATTGTTGTTAGCCACCCCGAGTCTATGGAGAGGGGTGGCATACAAATCCAATAAATAATAAATAATAATAATTAGAATGACATGCCACTGTTAAAAAATAAAAGCCTAGGAAAAAAAGTCAGTGAGGGATGAATCAGACTACAACTTAATAAAATTGTTCCAGCTCAAGGTTGTTAATATGATGATACCTTTATTCAAGTAATAATCCTCCCCTATGCCAAAATTTTAAAAATACAATTCAGCAGCAAAGTTTAGGAGCAAGAGATTATATTTTGGCTTCGTTGGCTTCATGGCAAATCTCCTAGCAAGCCATGCCACAATAGCAGGAGGGCTTCCTACGGGCATAAAGGATTCACCAGAGCACAAAAGTCTATTTCAAATAGAAATGATCCTCTTGAATCCAACTCAAAGCTTCTTAGCGCAATGTTCAGGATCTCACAAAGCCAACTAGACAGGCTTTGTAGTTCACAAACCTTGACCGAAAGGTGTTAAGTGAGTTCTTCCCAGGGACGGATTCCCATTTTCGCTGCTGCTGGTACACTGTGCATACTGATCTATGATGCCATTGTCACCTCACCAGGAGGTCTCTAATGGTTCGGATGATCTGGTCTGAACTGGGAGGAACCACCCCTGGTGTACTCATTGCAAACTCTGCTTTTTGCTGGCAGAAAGTTGCAGAGCACTCAGGCTATCACAGGTGCCCCCCCCCTGTTGTGGTTAGCTCTGGCCCAGCTCCTGCCCCAAGGACTGTGGATGTGGGGGAGACATCCACATGCTGCAGGCCTGTTTTGCCCCGCGGTGGAATCTGCTGATGAAGGCTCCTCTGACCAAGAAGACAGGAGTGACAGGGAGGAGGAGAGTGGGGCAGACAGCTCAGAAGGAGATCAATTATCTAGCTCCTCCTTGGATTCGGAACAAGAGTTAATGATACAGCCACGCATGCGGAGAGCGATGCATAGGCAGCAACAACTGAGAGATTATTATCAAAAAAAATTAGGCCACCTGTGGTTGGGTGGGGCTGTGGTAATTAGTGAGGCTGCTATAAATAGCAGCCTGTGGGTTTGGCCATTGTGGAGGATTATCTGATCGTTGTGTTTCGTGACTGCTTTACTGACTGACATTTTGTGTGCTGATTTTTCCCCGCTTTGAAACTAAACCAGAGCAAAGTGTGTTTCACTTTGTGAAAGAAGAAGGACTGTGAATTGCCTCACAGCTGCAAGCTAAGTATCACAGAACTGATAAGGGACTTGTACTAATTACCAGTTTGTTTGGAGACCAGTGCTCTTTGCTATACCAAAAGAGGGCTTAGGTTAAGGGAATTTTCATCATAAAGAACATTGTTTTGAATTTTCAAACGTGTGTGTGTCTGAAATTTGTACCTGTGAAGTTTTGGGAGGAGTCTACCAGTCCTTTTTTTTAAAAAAAATATTTTTATTCATTTTTAACAAGTTTAATGTACACACAACATAAAACAGTGCATATTGAAAATGTGCCCACCACCCCGACAAACACACATACCCCACCACCAAATCGGGGGTGTTTCTTGTATAGCCCACTTTGACCCAAGAGCAATATATCTATTTACATATGATAAAGTGATTCCAATTTATTTCTTGTAGCTTGCTCTCAGATTCTACTCGTCATATATCGTCTTACCTTGTCCCACTGTCCCATCAGTTGTTTCAATTCAGTTTCATTATCCAAATGTATCCTTTTATCCATAATTTCAAATTGAATATGGTCCACCATGTACGTATACTAATTTTGCATTGTCTATTTTGTCCTTCCAACCCAAAACTATTACCGCCTGAGCGCTTTCTATGGTTGCTTGTTTTATTTCTCTAAATTCTCCCATCGCATTACTTTTGACTAATACTGCCATTTCCTTAGTAATTGTCCATTGTATGTTTAACGTTCTATTAATGTCCTCTTGCACTTTTTGCCAAAATTCCTGCACTATTGAACATTCCCAAAACACATAAACACTCCTTTATCTTGACACCCATGCCAACAAATACCCCTGACATTCTGCTGAAAGTGTGCGAGTTGAGCGGGAGTATAATACCACTTATGTAATATTTTCCTTCTCATTTCCCTAATTCTTGTATTCTTAATTTTCCATATATTTTCTACTGCATTTTCCATCTCTTGTACCTCTACTTGTATCTCATTTTGCCACCATTTAGTCAGTCCTTGAATCGTGTCCCCGTCTCACTGCACTAGCAACTTATACATATTGGTTGTATGCTCCTTTATACCCTCACTTTTTTCTTGAGTTTGACACCCCGGCTCTAAACAATGGTTGTCAGTCAAGGAAAACTGTAATGCTCTCTACATGGGGCTACCTTTGAAAAGTGTTCGGAAACTTCAGATCGTGCAGAATGCAGCTGCGAGAGCAATCATGGACTTTCCCAAAAATGCCCATGTAACACCAACACTCCGCAGTCTGCATTAGTTGCCGATCAATTTCCGGTCACAATTCAAAGTGTTGGTCATCACCTATAAAGCACTTCGTGGCACCGGACCAGGGTATCTACGAGACCGCCTTCTGCCGCACGAATCCCAGCGACCGGTTAGGTCCCACAGAGTTGGTCTCCTCTCTCCGGGACCGCCTTCTGCCGCACGAATCCCAGTGACCAGTTAGGTCCCACAGAGTTGGCCTTCTCCGGGTCCAGTCAACTAAACAATGTCGGTTGGCGGGGCGTAGGGGAAGAGCCTTCTCTGTGGCGGCCCCGACCCTTTGGAACCAACTCCCCCCAGATATCAGAGTTGCCCCCAACCTCCTAGCCTTTCGTAAGCTCCTTAAAACCCACCTCTGTTGTCAGGCATGGGGGAATTGACATGTTCCTTCTCCCTAGGCTTATAAAATTTATGTATGGTACGCTAGTGTGTATGATTGGTTTTAACTTGTGGGGTTTTTAAAATTAATTTAAATATTGGATTTGTTGTACATTGTGTTGCTGTTGCTGTGAGCCGCCCCGAGTCTGCGGAGAGGGGCGGCATACAAATCTGATTAAACTTAAACTTAAACTCCGGGTTCCATCAACAAAACAATGTCGTTTGGCGGGCCCCAGGGGAAGAGCCTTCTCTGTGGCAGCCCCGGACCTCTGGAACCAACTCCCCCCGGATATTAAAATTGCCCCCACCCTCCTCACCTTTCGTAAGCTGCTTAAAATCCACCTCTGCCATCAGGCATGGGGGAACTGAGATATGTTTGTTTGTTTGTTTGTATGTATGTATGTTTGGTTTTACTAATAAGTGTTTTTTAATTGTTTTATTATTAGTTTTAGTATTGGATTTACATGATGTTTTATATTATTGTTGTTAGCTACCCCGAGTCTACGGAGAGGGGCAGCATACAAATCCAATAAATAAATAAATAAAAACTGGGATATCTGCTGAACGCAACGTATCCAAATGCAAAAGACCCAAAACAGATGAAACAAAGTTCGGTATAATTAATATATTACAAGCAAGGGGGGGAAAAGAGAGTAAATCTCTAGGAGGAAATGGCAGGATGTAGGTGGTGTGCTACTGCCAGTTGCCTAGCAATAGTATGTGTGCACTGAGTGAGACTGACAGATATCACCCACTCAAGATTGCTGGATGCCGACCTCCACCACAGTCTTGTCACAGGCAAGGAACCAAAGGGAAAAAAAGAAAAGAATAAAATTTTAAGAGAAGTGAAATCATGGGATCTCCCACACTTCAGCCTCTCAACAGCAGCCATAAAAGCCATCTTTAAAATAAGCTACGAAATAATGTATTGTCCCTTTTCTCCTTTTCTCAACGTTTGTAAATAGAAACATGCATTTTAAAATTACGATTCCTAGTCCTATCCCTATGGATTTTTGCAAGTTGAAGTAATAAGATCCTAGAATTAAAACGGCAAATTAGTTTCATAATTTTAATGACTCATATTGCATTAATTCCAAGAAGGATGAATAGAAAATTCTCAGGCATTATAACTAATTATGATGAGATTATAGTATTCTTGATCACATAAGCTAATATTAAGATATACCCCAGTCATTTTAACCATTTTTTTAAAAAAACCCACATTTGTCGCACTATTTCCATATCATATATTCAACTCTTTAGTCTTGATCAGAATATACCTAGGGAGAATAGTAAGTAGCAAAAAGGGTTCTTAACTTTGGTAACTGTTCTCTTGTGTTCAGCAGTTCATATATTTCTACAGAGGAAGAAACAGTAGAAGCAGCAGTTGTAGACATACACACAGATTAGGGGACTAGAGGCTAAAACATATGAAGAAAGGTCACAAGAACTGGGCATGGCTAGTTTAATGAAAAGAAGGACCAGGGGAGACATGATAGCAGTGTTCCAGTATCTCAGGAATTGCCACAAAGAAGGAGGAGTCAACTTATTCACCCGAGTTGGAATAATGGGTGGAAATTAAACAAGGAGAGAAGTAACTTAGAACTAAGAAGAAATTTCCTGACAGTTAAAACAATTAATCTATGGAACAGCTTGCCTCCAGAAGTTGTGAATGCTCCAACAGTGGAAGTTTTAGAGAAGATGTTGGATAACCATCTGTCTGAAGTAGTGTAGGGTTTCCTGCCTAAGCAGGGGGTTAGACTAGAAGACCTTCAAGGTCCCTTTACAACATTGTTGTTGTTGTTGTTGCTATTCCTACTACTACTACCTACTACCACCACCACCACCACCACTACTACTACTACTACTACTACAAACTGAATTTAGAAAGAGGATCCCATGGAGGGCATTTAACCTGAGGTCTTTCCAGGTCTCTATTTCATGATTTATTAAGCAGGTTTGATTAAAACATCTTCATAAAAATCAGGAAATTCATACGCTGCTTGGCCAAAGTATAGAAGAAGAGGCAGAGCTTGGGGGCAGTCAAGAGAGAACTCAGCCTAGAATGATTACAGGTTCACAAATGCTCCAAGCCCAGTCCTCTTTGAATTTCATCGAATCTTATATAGTGCCAATTTCGTGCTGACCGTTAGTTGACTAGATTCATTTGTATATGCTTCAATAAGTGGTTTATGCTGAAATCTTATCAGTGGTCCTGATTCCTCATGTCTGACACAAAGGTTTTCATTACTGCTGACTTGGCTATCCCTAAAATCCTGTCTGTGCCTGAACAAAAATAGTAGGTGTTAAAGCCACATGCAATTGAAGACATGAGCCACAGTAACAGTTCAGCACTTTATTTCACTCCAAGCTGTGGTGGTAGCAGAACTGTCGACAGGCTCCAGGGAAGCCAAAAATTTGCTTTTTCTGTATTCAGAGCCACAAACATTTTGATGACATATATTGAATTATTTTTGCTGTGTTTTTTTTTTAATCTAGGCTACTGGTTATTTAGGGTGCTATAAAGGATAAAGTGGCTGAGAACTTTAGCCTAAGTGAGAGAATTCAATAGCATCAGAAAGGAAACTTTTATTTATTTTATTATTTTATTAATCAGATTTGTATGCCACCGCTCTCCGCAGACTCGGGGCGGCTAACAGCAGTAATAATACAATGTAAACAAATCTAATTTTTAAGTGAATTTAAAAACTCCAATTTAGAAACCAATCATACATACTGGCATACCATGCATAAATTTTATAAGCCTAGCGGGAGGGAAAGTCTCAATTCCCCCATGCCTGATGACAGAGGTGGGTTTTAAGGAGCTTACGAAAGGCAAGGAGGGTGGGGGCAACTCTGATATCTGGGGGGAGTTGGTTCCAAAGGGTCGGGGCCGCCACAGAGAAGGCTCTTCCCCTGGGTCCCACCAAACAACATTGTTTAGTTGACAGGACCCAGAGAAGGCCAACTCTGTGGGACCTAACTTGTCGCTGGGATTCGTGCGGCAGAAGGCAGTCCCAGAGATATTCTGGTCCGGTGCCATGAAGAACCAACACTTTGAATTGTGACCGGAAACTGATCAGCAACCAATGCAGACTGCGGAGTGTTGGTGTGACATGGGCGTATTTAGGAAAGCCCATGATAGCTCTCGCAGCTGCATTCTGCACGGTCTGAAGTTTCCGAACACTTTTCAAAGGTAGCCCCATGTAGAGAGCATTACAGTAGTCAAGCCTCGAAGTGACGAGGGCATGAGTGACTTTTGATACACACTTATATTTCTTTAATTAAAAACAGCACAGAAACATTAGCAAACCTAATGAAAAAAAGGAACAAAGAAATATAAGAGGACAGTTAGACATCAAGCTGGAAACTAGAAGACTGGGAGTTCTAGTCCCATTTTAGGCTGAAAACCAGCTGGGTGAACTTGGATTCATTCCTCTTTCTCAAGCCCTAGGAAGGAGGCAATAGCAATCCACTTCTGAAAAATCAAAAAACAACAATAACAAACAAACACCTGCAGTAACCTTTCCAGAAAATTGGCAGGAGTCAAGATTGTCTTGAAGACACACACTCATACACATAAACAAAGTCAAGTTGTTTTCAGTTCATCTGTCTCAGTTGTCAAACAGATGAATGTTACCTCTTGAATAAATCTTCTCTAACTGACTTCCACTAGTATCCTGCATCTAAAACATACAGATGTCCTCCAGTATATGATATGGAAGCCAGTTTGGTCTAGTGCAGGGGTAAGCAAAGTTGGCTCTTCTATGACATGTGGGCTTCAACTCCCAGAATTCCTGAGCTAGCATGATTGGCTCAGGAATTCTGGGAGTTGAAGTCCACAAGTCATAGAAGAGCCAACTTTGCCTACCCCTGGTCTAGTGATTAAGACACCAGGCTGGAAAGAAGACTGTGAGTTCTAGATCTGCCTTAGCCATGAAAACCAGCTGGGTGACTTTGGACTAGTCAGTCTCTCTCAGCCCAACCCATCTCACAGAGTTGCTGTAGTGGGAAAAATAGGAGGATGAAATTGTGTTGGATACGTTTACCACATTGAGTTATTTGTAAAAATAATACAGGCGGGACAAGTAAAATTGAGACAAGATGAGAAAAGAAAAGAGATGAGAAATAAGGCAAGATAGGATACGATAAGATAAATATGGGCACCACATAGAAATTTCCTTCAACGCGGTGTCAGGCTAAAGTCATTGTTGACTTGGAGACTTTGGCCTGCCACACAGTATGCTGTAGAATGTGTTCCTGCGGTGATGATTTGAGAGGGGATGTTGCATGAGGGATGTAGAGATGTAGCCATAACAAATTATTTCTAGATTCTCAAGGTCATCCTTTGTTCAGTACCTGCCCGGAAGCTGATGGGAATAATGGACACGTTGGCAAAAGAAGAATGGTCAATGTTATGGACTGGTGGGTGTGGGAACAAGGGAATGAACTTTAAACTGGGTGGAGAAATCCTTGTAGCTCTAGATTTGGGTTTCTCCCAGATGTTTATTTATTTATTTAC
This sequence comes from Erythrolamprus reginae, assembly GCF_031021105.1. NCBI lineage: Eukaryota > Metazoa > Chordata > Lepidosauria > Squamata > Dipsadidae > Erythrolamprus > Erythrolamprus reginae. Next base: position 102,986,214 of record NC_091954.1, read on the forward strand.
TGTTAGAGTTGAAAGGGACCATGAAGGCCATCAAGCTCAACCCCCTGCCCAAGCAGGAACCCTATAGCACACCAGTCAAGTGGCAGTTCAATCTTCTCTTAAAAATGTCCAGAGTGTTGGAGTTCACAACGTCCGCTGGTAGGTTGTTCCATTGGTTGATCGCTCTGACCATCAGGAAGTTCCTCCTTATCTCCATGTTGAATCTCTCCTTGGTCAGCTTCCAGCCGTTGTTTCTTGTCCGGTGCTCTGGTGCCCTGAAGAATAAAGTGATCCCCTCTTCTCTGTGACATCCCCTCGTATACTTGTAGACTGCTATCATGTCTGCTCTGGCCCTCGTTTTCTCTAGGCTATCCATGCCCAGTTCCCTCAGTCTCTCTTCGTAAGTCTTGGTTTCCAGTCCCTTAATCATCTTGGTTGCTCTTTTTTGCACCTTCTCCGGAGTTTCAATGTCTCTGATGTGCCAACATGGCTCTGCTAATAAATTGGAACTTTGAAGAATACTTTGCCTTGGACTTTTATTTAGTTGTGGGTGCTATTTGGAACCCTGACACACGATTCGAAACGTCACCGTGTATTGATGTGAAATAGTAACCAAACTTTCAATTGGAAGACAGATAATTGGAATGATTTGTGTCTCTATCAGTTCTGATTCCCAGTCTTTTGCTCCATCAATGCAAAGATGTGCACAGCCAATAGCTCAGATAATGGGACATTAGTTGGCCATCCCAGTAGCCAAGTTCGGTAGCAAAGTAGCCAAGGTCAGTAGCAGAATTTTAGGGTGGTGATTCTGAAGTCAAAAGGAAGGTGGAAAATTATTATTATTTATTAGATTTGTATGCCGCCCCTCTCCGTAGACTCGGGGCAGCTCACAACAATAACAAAGACAATGTAAGAACAAATCTAATAATTTAAAAAACACTAAAAACCCCATTATTAAAAGCAAACATACACACAGACATACCATGTATAAACTGTATAGGCCCGGGGGAGATGTCTCAGTTCCCCCATGCCTGACGGCAGAGATGGGTCTTAAGAACTTTACGAAAGGCAAGGAGGGTGGGGGCAGTTCTAATCTCCGGGGGAAGCTGGTTCCAGAGGGTCGGGGCCACCACAGAGAAGGCTCTTCTGGGTCCCGCCAAACGACATTGTTTAGTCGACGGGACCTGGAGAAGGCCAACTCTGTGGGATCTAACCGGTCGCTGGGATTCGTGTGGCAGAAGGTGGTCCCGGAGATATTCTGGACCGATGCCATGAAGGGCTTTATAGGTCATAACCAACACTTTGAATTGTGACCGGAAACTGATCGGCAACCAATGCAGACTGCGGAGTGTTGGTGTAACATGGGCATACCTTCCTTGCTCTGTAATTCCAAATTAAGCAAACCTTAGTTACTGTAGCTGCAGCTCAGCAAATATACATTTACATATCCTTCAGTCAAAGCAGACAATTAAAGCTGTGAATTAATGGGAATGTGTGGAATAAATGAGGTTGGGAAGATTATTGATACTTTAGCGAGGACACAAATGATGGTAATGCCACTAACATTAATCAGGAATGTGATGAACTGATTGCTTCTTCCATGCCAGAATGTTACAAAGACATGCACAACTAAGCATCACTGACAGTAGGGCCATAAATTACAGACTACCAGCAGTGTATTCTTTTTGAATCCAATACATTTCCCAACACCTGTGTGCCTCTTAGAAATCACACCTGCCTTCTTTCTAAATTATTTCATTCTTTATTTTCCATTTTTGGCCGTGGTGTATTTTAAGACATTCATTTCTGAGATTTCATTTCAGTTTACTTTTTATGTTGTATTTTAAGACAAGTAAAAGAAAAAAAGAACAAATGAGTGGCTACATGGGCACTTTTTAAAAAGGTAATTGTTAATTCTATTCACACACTATTGAGCCATGAAATGGGAATATGCAGAAATGTTAATTTGGTTTAGCAATAGCAAGTGACAGCACATCATCATATACAACCCTAAAAATGAGGATCTCATTCAAGGTCATAATGTTTCCTAATTTTCTGTTCTAATTCAGACCTGGCAATCTTTCTTCGTTGATATGGTTGGGGATGATGGAAAGTGTAATCTGCTTGGCAACAGATTAGGAACGGCTGTGCTAAAGTATAAAACAATATAGAAACATAGAAGACTGACGGCAGAAAAAGACCTCATGATCCATCTAGTCTGCCCTTATATTATTTCCTGTGTTTTATCTTAGGATGGATCTATGTTTATCCCAGGCATGTTTAAATTCAGTTACTGTGGATTTATCAACCACGTCTGCTGGAAGTTTGTTCCAAGGATCTACTACTCTTTCAGTGAAATAATATTTTCTCATGTTGCTTTTGATCTTTCCCCCAACTAACTTCAGATTGTGTCCCCTTGTTCTTGTGTTCACTTTCCCATTAAAAACACTTCCCTCCTGGACCTTATTTAACCCTTTAACATATTTAAATGTTTCGATCATGTCCCCCCTTTCTCTTCTGTCCTCCAGATTATACAGATTGACTTCATGAAGTCTTTCCTGATACGTTTTATCCTTAAGACCTTCCACCATTCTTGTAGCCCATCTCTGGACCCGTTCAATTTTGTCAATATCTTTTTGTAGGTGAGGTTTCCAGAACTGAACACAGTATTCCAAATGTGCCATAGATTTTCCATCTCTGAACTAGACTTACATTTCTCTGTAGCCCATCAGATGATGCAGATTACATGGTTCAGAGCGATCTGGAAGCAGAAGTGTTCATTTAGCTCCAGCTCACACATGGCCGTGATTTAGGAACATTATTCATCATGCCCACCTCTCCTGATGCTGTACCATTTATCTATCTATCTATCTATCTATCTATCTATCTATCTATCTATCTATCTATCTATCTATCTATCCATCCATCCATCCATCCATCCATCCATCCATCCATCCATCCATCCATCCATCCATCGGTTGTCTGTCTGTTTGTTTGTTGTTTAATTTAATTTAGTTTAGTTTATTTAGATTTGTATGCCGCCCCTCTCCGAAGACTTGGGGCGGCTAACAACAATAAAAAACAATGTAACAAATCTAATATTAAAAAGTAATCTAAAAAACCCCAATTTAAGAGACCAATCATACCAACAAACATACCATGTATAAATTCTATAAGCCTAGGGGGAAGGGAGAAAAAATTTTCAATTCCCCCATACCTGACAACAGAGGTGGGTTTTAAGGAGCTTGCGAAAGGCAAGGAGGGTGGGGGCAACTCTGATATCTGGGGGGAACTGGTTCCAGAGGGTCGGAGCCACCACAGAGAAGGCTCTTCTCCTGGGTCCCGCCAAATGACATTGTTTAGTCGATGGGACCCAGAGAAGGCCAACTCTGTGGGACCTAACTGGTCGCTGGGATTCGTGCGGCAGGAGGCGGTCCCGGAGATATTCTGGTCTGGTGCCATGAAGGGCTTTATAGGTCATAACCAACACTTTGAATTGTGACCGGAAACTGTTGTACATTGATGTAGAGTAGATACGTAGATCAGGGTTGTCAAACTTGCATTGTCATGGCAGCATCACATGATGTATCGAGACATTTCCCCACTTTGCTAAACCGGGTGAGGGCGGGACCAGCAAGTGATATATCCATCCAGTTTCCCTTCTGAGAACTAGTTTTGTAAGATGGAAATGCCCCCAAGTTTACCTGTGGTTAGCTAATACATACATTTTGTAAAACATAAATCCTCCCAGAGGGTTTTTTTTTCTTTTTCTTTATCAGCAATTGTGAATGAGGGAAAGAAAAAAAAATGCTAGACTTGTAGAAATCATTGTTTCTTTGATGTAAGTTGGACAGTCAAGATTTGATGCGATTCCAGTTCGCAGTTTCAGAATTCATGCTTATTTGACTCAAGCTGCTTTGAGATTTAATTTGAAAAAAAAAAGATTTCTCCCTATATTATAATAAGGAATAATTCAACAAAAGAAAGAGTCAAAATTCCGACCACGCCTTTATTTATTTATTTAGCAGATGGTGATGAAAATAGCAGAGATGGTAGATTATTTAGATGGTCTTGATGTTGACCACTTTCAGTTGGGTAAACTTCTGTTATACTTCTCCCCCACACACATACTGTAATTAATTCTGGACATATTCCTCCAGTTTTTCCATAAGTCAGAAATAGGAAGGCTGAAGAAAGACAATGGAAGAGTCTTCTCTTAAGTCTCCAAGTCTACTAAGAAGTTCTGTGGAAGCAATACAGAAAGTTCTTATTCAATTTTAAGTTTAAAAATTTTGAAGATATTTTTTTAGACAAGCCCTAACTTTTCTGTTTGCTTATCTAGGCTGTCAGACTTGACATGGCCCTGCAGGTTGACAGAGTTGATTGATAGTCTCTAATCTTCAGTATGGTGACAAGCTGATGAAGATTGGCCCCTGGAGAAGACTTTGAAGAATGAGCATTGATTTGCTTTGGAGGGTAGTGAAATTTGCTGCTTCAGTTCCTTGTTTTCTGGAGTCCTGAGAAATTTGGCCTACTTGTTGGGCATGTTTGGCCCCTATTTGAGAAGGATTCCTCATTGCTGGCTTTGATAGAGATGCCATGGCAGTAGGACATACTGGAAATCTTGGCTTCTTCTGGAGAAGAAGAAGCCCTTTTGACTTGGAATGTGTGAATGGGCCAATACCTATGGATGTTAGCTTGGCTCCTTTGCTTCTTCCTGAGATCATGCATACTTTAATTTTATAATTTAATACAAGAGTGCCTATTGCATGTGGCAACTCTGCACTGATATTCAGAGTGATGAAAACTAAATTGGTTCTTTTCCTTAACATAGAAGAAATAGAAGGATTGACGTTTGAGGCTGACAACAATATCTCCGGGACCGCCTTCTGCCACATGAATCCCAGCGACCGATTAGGTCCCACAGAGTTGGCCTTCTCTGGGGTCAGATCGACTAAACAATGCCGTTTGGTGGGACCCAGGGGAAGAGCCTTCTCTGTTGTGGCCCCGACCCTCTGGAACCAGCTCCCCCCTGAGATTAGAACTGCCCCCACCCTCCTTGCCTTTCGTAAACTCCTTAAAACCCATCTCTGCCATCAGGCATGGGGGAACTGAGATAACTTCCCCAGGCCTATATTGTTTATGTATGGTATGTTGTGTGCATGTTTTTTAAACTATGGGTTTTTAGTTTTAATTATTAGATTTGTATTGTACATTGTTTTTTCTATTACTGTTGTGAGCCGCCCCGAGTCTACGGAGAGGGGCAGCATACAAATTTAATAAATAAAATAAATAAATAAATAAACAAGCTTGAGTTGAGAAAGTCAATCCAATGTTAACATTGTTGTCCCCCCCATTCCCAAGTAAGTTAGGTGATAAAACTCCTTGACTGGCCCACCTTGTCAATGTCAGAGAGTCCATCACACTGTTCAACACACCCTTCTCTATGTATGGAAAAGAACTTACTTCATTGTACAGCATCCATAGTGACCCTACTGATGCACAAGAAAAGCCATTAAATCTGCCAAGCTCTTTGCCAGGCTACCAAACTCTTTGTAGTCACCCGAAGTGATTTGCTATATTTGAAGCCACCTCTGCTTTGATTCACAAATCAGCTTGGATGGGTTGATCCAGTCGAAGGTTCATTAATTCCAAGCAACACCTTTGAAGCTTTGCACAGTCTGGATAAAACGCTGTTTCTGCATTTTTACTTTCTGCTACATCTTCATCGCTCTAAGAGCTGCTCTTCTTTTTCTGCCATTTCCATACGCAGATTTGAAACAGATGTCAATCATTAATGTCTCAATCAGTATAATGTTTTATGACTGTAACTCAGAAGAGAACTCAACAGCCAATTCTACAGAGTTAATTCCAGATTGCAGTCTAAAATTCTTGCCATTGATTGGCTATTTACCATATACACTCAAGTATAAGTTGACCCGATTATAAGCCGAGGCACATATTTCAAAACCTGGGAAAACTTATTGACTCGAGTGTAAGCCTAGGGTGGAAAATACAGTGGCTACTGGTAACTTATAAAAAATGGAATATTCTTCTACTGTAGCTTCTTAAAATTGTGTTTGTAGAAGAATTTTTTAAAAAGGCATATGAAGAATGGTTGCAGGAACTGGGTATATTTAGTTTAATGAAAAAAAGGACCAGGGGAGACATGATAGCAGTCTTCCAATATCTCAGGGTTTGCCACAAAGAAGAGGAAGCCAACCTATTCTCCAAAGCACCTGAGGGCAGAACAAGAAGCAATGAGTGGAAACTAAACAAGGAGAGAAGCAACTTAGAACTAAGGAGAAAATTCCTGACAGGTGGCCTTTTTTATCATTTGTTTGGGGGTTTTTTTGAGGGTGCAGAGGTCACAGAAGAGCATTCTCCAAAGCCACGTCATTAACAAAGACCTGGTGTAATCTGAAGCTGCCTCAAGTAGGCCTCGGGAGTCTGTCAAAAGAAGAAAAACAGTGTTTGGGAGTCAATTCTCAAACATTTTTTTCCACACAAGAATACATTTATTACACCTTACATATACACCCCTTATCATGCTACTGTACCATGTTGTACCACCTAAAAATGTCTGCGTCACACACAGATTTATCTCCCTCAATACTTCTTAATCTTTTCTCCTTTAAATAAATTTCAATTTTCTTCAACTATTCCAGTTGAATATCAATACACTATCTTTCCTTACTTATATTCTTTTTTACCGATTTTTTCTTTTCACAAATCACTTTCTACTAACTAACCAATATATATATATGTACGCATTGGAAATTAAATTTCCGAATTACAAATATAATATAAGATATAAATGGTAATAACAAGGATATCTTTTACTTACATAGTTTGAGAAATATATTATTGATATAAAAAAATTATGTATTACTATGTAATAATTCTACTATTTTCCTAAACTATTTGATTCTGTATCCTTTCCCCTTTCCCTTTTTCTTTTCCTGTTTATATTCCCCTCCTTTTTTTATTAATTTAATAAAAAAATTATTTATTTTTAAAAAAAAACAGTGTTGGGAGAATTGGCGCTAGACTTATGGTTGGAGGTCACCACAACATGAGGAACTGGGGTCGCGGCATTAGAAAGGTTGAGAAACACTGTAGGGTAAGGAATGGCAGAACCTGAGGCTAGAGTTAAAAAATAGAATCCCCATGTAGCCACAAATGGACTAAGTCTAACACACACACACACAAATTCTATTGACCCTTATCTAACTCTTAGCAAGTACTAACCATTAGTTGAGAAGATTCCTATACACAAACCCTTTAGCAATAAATCAGTTTAACTGGGCCTTCAGGTGTGAACCTGATCTTTTATGCCTGACAAACATATATACAGTGTGTGAGTATCTTTTCTGTTACAGTCATCAAACCTGCTTCACAAATTGTTGCTTAGATTAGAACCTGCTCTCCAAAATGCTCACAACACTTCAACATCCATCCATTTTCACACTGAATAATTTGTAACTGGCTTTGGTTGCGGAACAGGTGGCCTCTCTGATGTAGAAAGAAGTCATTTTGATTGCATTTATTATCATCTATCTGTGCCATGCTTAAAGAGAGGCTAGCAGATGCCATACCTGTCAATTTTTAAAAGGATTTTAGCATTATACATTCAAAGGGAAAAAAAGGTTGTACATCAAAATGAAGATGCCCATTTGTGGAACACAATATATCGATTGCGGGTATACTCTCTGTGTGTGTGTCTCTGTCTCTCTCTCTTTCTCTCTCTCTGTCTATCTGTCTGTCTGTCTCTGTGTGTGTTGGTATGTCTCGGTATAGGTAGGCTATGAGACCTTTGACATACACTGAGCAGAGAATTTTAACAGAGTGTGGATGTGTGGTAAAGCCAAAGAAACAAAAGACACAGACTTAGTTATGCTTAATAAGTACTATTTACATATATACAAAACAGAAACAATCCATAACAAGCACTAAGCCATACAATATAATAAGCACTAAGCAAACACACTCCCCCCTCAAGGCAAAGCAAAAAGGAATGAGCGTTAAAACATCATTGAGGGAAGGAGTACTGGCGCCCTCTTATGGCGAACCAGCTCAAAATATTTAAAGTGATAGTACAAGAGACTACAATATGTAGTTTACAATGGCAAACCCTAACAACCATGTACCTCGTACTAACAGTGTGTGTGTGTGTGTGTGTGTGTGAGAGAGAGAGAGAGAGAGAGATTCTCTCACACACAAATTGTTTTCTTTGATAGGTTAAATATAAATATGTACAGTAATCCCTTGCTACTTCACGGTTCATCTTTCACGGATTCACTATTTCATGGGTTTTCAAAGGAGGCTTAAATCCATAAAAAAATTTAAATCCATTAAAAATTCATAAAATTCTTCTATAGTACTACTGTACTCTATTAAAGAAACTGGTAGGATATCACATGTAGTTCCAGCTGAGAAACATTATAGAATGATTGTTTAATGCAATCCATCCATCCATCCATCCATCCATCCATCCATCCATCCATCCATCTACGGTATCTATCTATCTATCTATCTATCTATCTATCTATCTATCTATCTATCTATCTATCTATCTATCTATCCAGTGATGGGCTACCAAATTTTTTACTACCACACTGTGGGCATGGCTTATGCATTTTGTTTCAACATCTGCCTATTTATGGTTTTTTCTTTCTCTCCCTCTCTCCCTGCCCTCTAATAATAATAATAATAATAATAATAATAATAATAATAATAATAATAATAACAACAGAGTTGGAAGGGACCTTGGAGGTCTTCTAGTCCAACCCCCTGCTAAGGCAGGAAACCCTACCCTACAGATGGCTATCCAACATCTGCTTAAAAACTTCCAGTGTTGGGGCATTCACAACTTCTGGAGGCAAGCTGTTCCATTAATTAACTATTCTGACTGTCAGGAAATGTCTCCTTAGTTCAAAATTAATTCTTTCCCTGTTTAGTTTCCACCCATTGCTTCTTGTTCTACCTCCAGGTGCCTTGTTCTACCCTCTCTTGTTCTACACCCTTTCTCATCTATCTATATTATAGTCACAATCATGACTGTGTATTTATACCACAATCAGAAATAACAAGCAGAACAGATTTTTTTAACTGAGATGTTCTTTTCTATCTGGAATTGTGTTTCCTTTTGCTCAATGACAGTGTCAGCAGGAAAGAGGGGAAATAAAAGTGGGAGGGAGGGGGATTCTGTAGATCACATCAAACAACTTTGAGTACTAACTTAAATCAGACTCAGAAGATGAAGTTATGGGTACATAAGTACCTTGTTGTGATTGATTAAAAAAAAGGTCACTGAAGCGAAGTCACACAGCTTGGCATAAATATCCCTGGGATTTATAAAGAAGGAAGAAAATAGAAAAAAACTTTCTCAAAAAGTTGATGTACTACAGCAAAGCAGGATTAAGGTTTTTATGGCTAAGAGAAAGATGCTTATCTTGTTTCCTTGTCCTATTTTAAAAGAGTCCTCATTTAATGACTGACTCAGATAGTGACTATTGTAATTTATTTATTTATTTATTGGATTTATATGCCGCCCTTCTCCGAAAACTCGGGGCGGCATATCAATCCAATAAATAAGGAGGGTGATGAAAGACTGAAGGCAACCAATGTCTGTATTTAAGACAATAAAAGCTTCCAGTGTGAAACTGATTAAGGCCTGGTCAGTTTCAGACAGCTTTCTTCAGGTATTCTAATCAATGATATAAAGTCAGAGGACTGAGCTTGTTAACTTGCAGTTAATATTTTGTGCTACTCTGAAAGAAAGCAGTACAGGAAACATTAGCTTATTTGAGAGATCTCTTTGTCCTACAAGGAGGACAAGTGGGGTGGGGGTGGGGGTATAAAGGGTCAGGCTTAGGGCACTGTACAAGACAAAAATATTTGAATGACAGAAGCAGTAATAATAATAATAATTTATTAGATTTGTATACCATCCCTCTCCGAAGACTCGGGGCGGTTCACAGCAATAATAAAACAATATTACAATGAACAATGAAACAAATCTAATATTAAAAACATATAAAACTCCACCATTTAAAACCATGCAACACACACATACCAAACATGAAATATAAGAGCCTGGGGTAGGTGTCTCAGTTCCCCCATGCCTGGCGATACAGATGGGTCTTAAGTAATTTGCGAAAGACAAGGAGGGTGGGGGCAGTTCTAATCTCTGGGGGGAGTTGATTCCAGGGGACCGGGGCCGCCACAGAGAAGACTCTTCCCCTGGGGCCTGCCAAACGACATTGTTTAGTCGACGGGACTCGGAGAAGGCCAACTCTGTGGGACCTGATCGGCCACTGGGATTCGTGCGGTAGAAGGCGCTCCCGGAGTTATTCTGGTCCGATGCCATGTAGTAGCAATAGCAATAGCATTTAGACTTATATACCCCTTCACAGTAATTTCCAGCCCTCTGTAAACTGCCCCCAACAATTTGGGTCCTCATTTTACCAACCTTGGAAGGATGGAAGGATGAGTTTTATCAGGAAAGACTTAATGAACTCAATCTATATAGTCTGGAGCAGTGTTTCCCAACCTTGGCAACTTGAAGATATTTGGACTTCAACTCCCAGAATTCTCCAGCCAGTGAACGCTGGCTGGAGAATTCTGGGAGTTGAAGTCCAGATATCTTCAAGTTGCCAAGGTTGGGAAACAATGATCTGGAGGACAGAAGAGAAAGGGGAGACATGATCAAAACATTTAAATATGTTAAAGGGTTAAATAAAGTTCAGGAGGGAAGTGTTTTTCATAGGAAAGTGAACACAAGAACAAGGGTTAGTTGGGGGAAAGATCAGAAGTAACGTGAAAAAATATTATTGTACTCAAAGAGTAAATGCTTGGAACAAACTTCCAGCAGACGTGGTTGGTAAATCCACAGTAACTGAATTTAAAACCTGCCTGGGATAAACATATATCCATCCTAAGATAAAATACAGAAAATAGTATAAAGGCAGACTAGATGGACCAGGAGGTCTTTTTCTGCCATCAATCTTCTATGTTTCTATGTTTCTATGTTTCTAACTCTGTTCTCTGTTCTTCTGTTCTGTTGTGTTACCCACCAGATGCAAGTAGGAAGTGGGCATCACAAATCTTCCAGAACTGCTTGAGTAGCATCTGATGTCGGAGGAGGACATTCGCCAGGGCTATTAAATCTTCCACAGTGGCTTTAGCATACACAGAACAGCCGCGAATGTTCTATTCACAAGTGGTCTGGCAAAGCCATTGAACTGGGATTTTTTTCCCCAGCATCCAAAATGGGTAAGCTCCGAGGATGTTTTTTTTCCAAATGCAGAGTGAATCCCAGGGCTATGATTTCACATTGGAATGCTCATATTTACAGGTTGCTACCTAATGTATTCTTTTTTTCCCCCCCGGGTATAAATTCTTAAATTTTAAAAGAAAAAGAAGGAGGAGGAGGAGGAGGAGGAGGAGGAGGAGGAGAAGAAGAAGAAGAAGAAGAAGAAGAAGAAGGAGAAGAAGAAGGAGAAGAAGAAGAAGAAGAAGAAGAAGAAGAAGAAGAAGAAGAAGAAGAAGAAGAAGAAGAAGAAGAAGAAGAAGAAGATGATGATGATTCTGCTCAGGCAATCTCACACTACTCACAAGAGCCTACAAAACTTTTGCCAGACCCATCCTAGACTACTGCTCATCTGTCTGGAACCCATACCACATCTCAGACATCAACACCCTTGAAAATGTCCAAAGATATTTCACCGGAAGAGCCCTTCACTCCTCCACTCGAAACAGAATATCCTACGAAAATAGACTAACAATCCTGGGCCTAGAAAGCCTAGAACTACGGCGCCTAAAACACGATTTGAGTATTGCCCACAAGATCATACGCTGCAACGTCCTACCGGTCAATGACTACTTCAGCTTCAACCGCAGCAACACAAGAACATGCAACAGATTCAAACTTAATACGAACCTCTCCAAATTTGACTGTAAAAAATATGATTTCAACAATCGAGTTATCGAAGCGTGGAACTCATTACCGGACTCAATTGTGTCAACTCCTAACCCCCAACATTTCTCCCTTAGACTCTCCACGATTGACCTCTCCAGGTTCCTAAGAGGCCAGTAAGGGGCGTACGTAAGTGCACTGGTGTGCCTTTCATCCCCTGTCCAATTGTCTTTCCTTTCTCTCACTTATCATATATATTCTCTTCCTTTCATATAACCTCTCCTCTAAGTTCACTTTACCCTTAGATATATTACTACATGTCTATTTTTCTTCCTAAGTATTTGTGTATTGGACAAATGAACGAATAAATAAATAAATAAATAAAATAAAAATGAAGAAGAAGAAGAAGAAGAAGAAGAAGAAGAAGAAGAAGAAGAACAACAACAACAACAACAACAACAACAACAACAACAACAACATCAATGTTGGAAGGGACCTTGAAGGTCTTCTAGTCCAACCCCCTGCTTAGGCAGGAAACCCTACACTACTTCAGACAGGTGGTTATCCAACATCTTCTTAAAAACCTCCAGTGTTACAGCATTCACAACTTCTGGAGGCAAGCCATTCCACTGATCAATTGTTCTAACTGTCAGAAAATTTCTTCTTGGTTCTAAGTTGGTTCTCTCCTTGTTTAGTTTCCACCCATTGCTTCTTGTCCTACCCTCAGGTGCTTCAGAGAATATTTGGACTTGTTCTATTAGGTATTCTGGGTCCCAGTTATTTAGAAAATTTAACATCCTACATAAAATCCAGATCCTAGTTTAGTAGCTAATTAGTCACCAGCTAGTAAATCATTTAATTGTTAAATACATAGGTGAGGAGCGAGCTTATTAACTGAAATCAAATTGAACTTTGTCCTGAGCTCTTGATTAATCCCTTATGTTTTCAGAGTGTTTCTCCTATTTTCATTCAAGAAAGACATCCCAAATCCTGCAGCCTTTGACTCAAAATTGAGTCACACTGAGGAGGTATAAAATCAAGAAGGGGAATCTATACATTTGTGTGCCTGTACACGTACAATGTGTTACTGCTTTTGACCTCTCATTTTTGGACGTTTTTTCTTCCTACTGCGACATTTAGCCTAAATGTTGAGGCAGGGGAAACAAAACAGCAACAACACAACAATGAATGAGATTGGTAATGAAAGATAAACATGAAGCAAGAAGTAGCAATATTTCCAAGCGTTATTTCAGCTTTCTGCTCTATCTCACGGGTGACAAAGAAGCATTTAAAACCAAACAAACATCTCATTTACACATTTAATACTTAAGTTTTAAAAATTCTAAATGGCTGTGTATGAGCTCACATGAGAACATAGGAAGCTTGCAGATTGGATTATCTTGCAAGATTTTTTAAAACAATTCATGTTTGTTTGTCTTCCTGTCTCCTGTCTGTCTGTCTCCTTGTCTATCTGTCTCCCTGTCTTTCTTTGTGTCTTTGTGTCTTTGTGTCTTTGTGTCTGTCTGTCTGTCTGTCTGTCTGTCTGTCTGTCTGTCTGTCTGTCTACCTATCTACCTACCTACCTACCTACCTACCTATCTATCTATCTATCTATCTATCTATCTATCTATCTATCTATCTGTTCTGTCGGGCTCTCTGGTAGAATCCTCCCAAAAATTCACAGGTACAAATTTCAGACACACACACACATTTGAAAATTCAAAACAATGTTCTTTATAATGAAAATTCACTTAAACCAAGCCCTCTTTTGATATAGCAAAGAGCACTCGTCTCCAAACAAACTGGTAATTTGTACAAGTCCCTTATCAGTTCTGTGATACTTAGCTTGCAGCTGTGAGGCAATTCACAGTCCTTCTTCTTTCAGAAAGTGAAACACACTTTGCTCTGGTTTAGTTTCAAAGCGGGGAAAAATCAGCACACAAAAGGTCAAAGTCAGTAAACACAACGATCAGATAATCCTCCACAAGGGCCAAACCCACAGGCTGCTATTTATAGTAGCCTCACTAATTACCACAGCCCCACCCAACCACAGGTGGCCTCATTTTCTTTGATAATAATCTCTCAGTTGTTGTTGCCTATGCATCGCTCTCCGCATGCATGGCTGTATCATTAACTCTTGTTCTGAATCCAAGGAGGAGCTAGATAATTGATCTCCTTCTGAGCTGTCTGCCACACTCTCCTCCTCCCTGTCACTCATGTCTTCTTGGTTAGAGGAGCCTTCATCAGCAGATTCCACCGGGGGCAAAACAGGCCAGCAGCATGTGGATGTCTCCCCCACATCCACAGTCCTTGGGGCAGGAGCAGGGCCAGAGCTAACCACAACACTATCTATCTATCTATCTATCTATCTATCTATCTATCTATCTATCTATCTATCTATCTATCTATCATCTATCATCTATCATCTATCTATCATCTATCTATCATCTATCTATCTATCTATCTATCTTATCTATCTATCTATCTGATCTTGGTTACAACCCCCAGTTTAAATACACAAAAAGCTGAGCTGAGCACCTCATTCTGTAAAATGGGCAAACATGACATGATGAATATCTGCTATTATTTGTGACATGCTCCCCAAAGTCAAATCTGGCCTTAGAACAGGGAATAGAAAGCTTCAGTGAAGCACTGCACACCTGCAAAATCAGCAATCCACTTACAAGGAGGAGAAAGACAAGGCAATTTGATGCACATTTCAAGGAAGAACGATGCACGTTTTAAAGCTATGCTTCCACTAAGTTGAGGCATTAATCCTCAAAAATAGACTTTGCCAGATTACCTGAAACTATGTGAGATGCTGCAGTGATATGGTCAATCAACAGCACATGCCAGCATAAAAATCAATCTTTTTGTACAAACCATAAAACTAAAGGAAATCAGAAAAAAAGATCAACCAAGAAAGTGGAAGAAAAAAACACTGGATAATTTCAAATGCCTGAATGGCGAAGATGCTTACATGATAATAATGATGCCCAGAACTGATATCTAATGCTATCAACTGACGGTAACACAGCAACTACAATTTGGTTTGCTAAACCCTCGAAAAGAAGTAGGTGCTGAGCATAATCATTTGGCATCAGACAAGCTTGTAACTGATCTTATCATTCTGAGATACTTTTTCAGCTCTTCAGCTCTTCAAAATGTGTGGCAAACCAGAGTGTGAATTCTAAACCACTTTATACCTGAAATGTCTCCAGTTTCACATTTGGATTACATTTTACTCTATATCTGAAATTTGCACAAGTTCTCACTACAGCCCTGTATGGCAACCCCAATGAGTCAACAATGAATCCTCGGAGAGGGGTGGTTGGTAAATGAATGAATGAATGAATGAATGAATGAATGAATGAATGAATGAATGAATGAATGAATTTTTATTTTTATTTTTATTTTTATTTTTATTTTTATTTATTTTTATTTTTATTTTTATTTTTATTTTTATTTTTATTTTTATTTATTCATTTGTCCATTCATTTATGGAAGAGAATAGACATGAAGTAATATATATAAAGATAATATGTAAAAATAGAGGAGAAGATATATTAAAAGAAGAAAATATATATGATATATGAGATAAAGGAAAGACAATTGGACAGGGGACGAAAGGCACACTAGTGCACTTATGTACGCCCCTTGAATGAATGAATGAATGAATGAATGAATGAATGAATGAATGAATGAATGAATGATAGATAATATTTTGGCACCACCAAGGCTAACTTTTCATATTCCTGAATGTGTACCTGTTCGCAGTTCATACCAGAGCTGCTTCTAAAATCTATTTTAATATTTTAAAAAACATTTTAGTATTTTAAAAAACTCATAAGGCGACAGGATGGTGGAAGATACAGGACAGATGAAAATAAAGACTTGGTTCAAGAGAAGGAATGAAAGTTCAAATTAAAACACAATAATAACAATTTGTTATCGGTTTTTTTCTTTGGTATAACAGATTTGGTACGATATGTATACAGTAGTTATATGGAAACAAAAAATTTAGGAAACTAAATACCGGTATTTAATAAAGAGTGTATAGAAGGCGACTAAGAAATAAATGATAATAAATAAAATATGGATAACCAAAATGATTAATATGAATACCGATTGTATTTACCAGAAAATAATTTGGATGGATGGATGGACTGACGGATTCTGTGACCATGAAACAAGATGCAGCTGTTCTATAAATTATAGCCATGTAGAATACATCCTCTTATTCAGTAATGGGCAGCCAAAATTTTTACTGACATACTGTGGGTGTGGCTTATTTTGTGGGTGTGGCTTGGTGGACATGTGACTGGGTAAGAGTGGCTTGCCAGCCATGTGACCAGGTGGGAGTGGCTTGAACAATCAGCATCGTTCAAGTGAACTGTTATTGCCGCACAATGCATTTTCATCTCAGCTGTGGGCAAAATGAGGGCTTCGCAAGGGGAAAAAGGCCGCAGCCCAGACTGCTTCGACATGGCTCTCCTAGCCTTGGGAGGCTGGAGGGGAGCCGGGCAAGAGGGAAGCTTCTCTGAGGCCAGGAAGGAGGAAAGAGGAAAGAGGAAAAAAGTGAGGAGTGCACAGCAGCAGCAGCCGGGGGGAAAAAGGGCAGCCAAACTGAGACCGGTATTCCAGGAAGTTACTGCTGCTGGTCAGCTGGAGTTGTGCATGCAGCTTCATTTCCACCAGTGGAACAGCATTCCACCCCGTCCTGCCTGCTGCCTACCCCTGCTCTTATTCCATGTGTTTATAGTGTCATAGATACAGGATCATGAATACTATGTATAGACAAAGTTGGAGAAGATTTTTATACCCTTGGTGAGCATAGATGATGCAGGATCAATGAATTCTTAGTTGTCATGTTTTAATTACAATGATTATTCTGAAGACATACGGAGTATGAACTGGTCTAGCTATGGAGGATCTGGCCTTTTTATTTCACTTAACACAACTGGAAAATTTAACTTCAAATTTACTTCCGGTCACAATTCAAAGTGTTGGTCATGACCTTTAAAGCCCTACATGGCAATGGACCAGATTACCTCCGGAGCCGCCTGCTACCGCACGAATCCCAGCGGCCGATAAGGTCCCAGAGTTGGCCTTCTCCGGGTCCCGTCGACTAAACAATGTCGGTTGGCGGTCCCCGGGGGAAGAGCCTTCTCTGTGGCGGCCCCGGACCTCTGGAACCAACTCCCCCCGGAGATTAGAACTGCCCCCACCCTCCCTGTCTTTTGTAAACTACTCAAGACTCATTTATACCACCAGGCATGGGGGAGTTGAGATGGCTCTTCCCCCTAGGCCATTACAAATTATGCATGGTATGTTTATGAGTATGTTTGGTTTTATAATAGGGGTTTTTAGTTGTTTTTTTATTATTGGATTGTACATGTTGTGTTTATTATTGTTGTTAGCCACCCCGAGTCTACGGAGAGGGGCAGCATACAAATCCAATAAATTATTATTATTATTATTATTATTATTAGTAGTAGTAGTAGTAGTAGTAGTAGTAGTAGTAGTAGTAGTAGTATTAGTATTAGTATTAGTATACTTTTCCATCTTAGGTCCCATTTACACGTGCATCATGTAATTGCATGGCACCTGATCCACCTGAATTGTGTAATTGATCATGCCCATGAAGGGAATATGATAATAACCAACATCTGCTAAAAGGCTCATTGTAAACCTAAACATTTTCTATAATTATCTTTTAAAAAAAATATGTTAACATCTCCCTTTCTGTTTCATAAAACAATTTAATCAAAATTTCCTGTCTTTCTTACTTCACACATTAGCATATTAATGCCCTACTACACACACACATAGACATTTATGAAAAAGAGAGAGAGAGAGAGAGAGAGAATGATTAGGTAAAGCTGAACCAGAATGGCAATTGACTGGGCTTAAATCCTAGCCTCACCTTCTCATTTGGCATAAATCACTTAGCAGATGGGAAGATAATCCAGGTTCATCACACATTCTGTTTTGGGGGATCCTCCCTTGTTGCTTGCAACATTATCTTTGCAACAGAATGAATTGTAGTCTATTCCACTGGTTAAGAGAGATAAAGCCAGAAAGCTAAATGTTATGATGACGGTTATTGCAAGAATTGATCTCATGCCCATATCAAACACTGATCAGTGCCAATGAAAGCCACAGAATGATGAGGGAGGCATAGAAGTAATTCATTTGGAGAACTTCATTGCCAGGCAGTGATTGACAACAATGCTTTTTATTTTTCCCCTCTACTTATTTGGGCTTACTAACGGATTTGGCAGAGGCTGTTTTCAGGAGTTTTAGACTCTTTAGCAAAATAGCTTCAGTGAATCCTAATTCTCCATTGATGCATCACTAGCTCTTCCAAATACTACATCATCTCGAAAGAGGACAAATATGTACCTTCAGTCTAGATGTGTAGGTCTGAATCCAGAGCTAGCATATACTGGATTTAATGGGATTTACTTTAGTCAAGAGGTATTTAATGGGATTTATTTTAGTCGAGAGGTATTGACGTTGCTCTAAATATGAGTAGTCTGGATCCAACCTTAATTTAAATAGATTTCTCCATAATGAGAAGATGATAAGTAGACATTTAGCATAAATGCTTCATTTTCTGCAGCCAGCCTAAGCCAAAAAAATGAATGGTTCCTCAATTTTTGTGTGAAAGATTTGGTTTGAATAGAACTTCAGATTGAAAAGCCTCCAGACCAGGAGTGAAATCCAGCAGGTTCTGACAGGTTCTGGAGAACCGGTAGCCAAAATTTTGAGTAGTGTGGAGGACCGGCAATTACTGCCTCTGGCTGTCCCCAGAGTGGGGGGGAAGGGAGATTTTGCAATATCCTTCCCCTGCCATGCACATCAAGCCACGCCCCCTAAACCACACCCACCAAGCCACGCCCACAGAATCGGTAGTAAAAAAAATGAATTTCACCACTTCTTCAGACAGTGGTCTATTTGAAAGAGAAAACAGTCTATGGCAGTTTTTCTCAACTTGAAGATGTTTGGTCTTTAATTCTGGAAGTGATTGATTGATTGATTGATTGATTGATTGATTGATTGATTGATTGATTGATTTTGTCCATTGCACAATGAGAATTTTATTGGGTATACATATAGTAAATATATAATGAAGGTTATAGAGGATATATTCATAGTAAAGTATATCTAAGAAAGAATAGAAGAGAAAAAATAGGAATTAAATATATCAATGAAAGAATAGAATAAATATAGCAAAGAAGAATGGTATAGGAGATATAGGAGAGCAATAGGACAGGGGATGGAAGGCACGTTGGTGCACTTATGTACGCCCCTTCCTGACCTCTTAGGAATCTGGAGATGTCAACCATGGATAGTCTAAGGGTAAAGTGTTGGGGGTTTGGGGATGACACTACATAGTCCGGCAATGACTTCCACGCTTCGACAACTCGGTTACTGAAGTTGTATTTTTTACAGTCAAGTTTGGAGCGGTTAATATTAAGTTTAAATCTGTTGTGAGCTCTTGTGTTGTTGAGGTTGAAGCTGAAGTAGTCGCCGAGAGGCAGGACACTGCAGCATATAATTTTGTGGGCAATACTTAGAACATGTTTAACGCATCTTAGTTCTAAGCTTTCTAGACCCAGGGTTGAAAGTCAAGGTTGAGAAACACTGGTCTATGGCAGTGGTGAATTTATTTTCCTTCCCTACTGGTTCGAAAGTGCTTGCTCTGTTCGCATGCGTGCGGGCTTTTTTGTCTATGCTTTAATCACATGCATGCTTTTTTAACCCTCTGCGCATTCACAGAAGGCTTTGTGCAAGCGCAGAGCATTAAAAAATGAAAATGGTGATGACGGAGCGGATGGGCGGAGCCTCACCCTGCCATTGCTGTCGGTTCTCCAAACTACCAGCAGCATGACCGCCGGGCATCTGTGTATATCCAGAGTATGTATCAAAGCAAGATTTGGATTCTGCGCATACGCAGGAAGCGAATCTCATGAGAAGACATGTGGGCACATGGGATTTTAGTGGGGTTTTTGCTTCTGCACATGTGCCATTCTATTCTATTCTGTTATGTTCTATTCTATTCTATTCTTCACAGTGTGTATATATATATATTTCCTTCATATGCTTTAGTGCAGTGTTTCCCAGCCAGCGAAGTTGGGAATTGAAGTCCAAATATCTTCAAGTTGCCAAGGTTGGGAAACACTGCTTTAGTGCAATGTCAAATATCTTCTATTTCCAGTACAATAAAATGGTACTAATTTTGTTAGTAACTCTTGTATAATCCCAGAACAAAAATCATAAAACAAAATTATTAACTTCTCTATAGATCTTTTGTCCCTTATTGGAAAAAAAAATCTAATCTTGTCATCCAGCAATCACAATCATCATGTATTACCTCTCTTCATTAATGTTCCCTGAAATATTACTGACCAATAATATTTCTAACATTCTAATTAACTGATAGACCACAGTGCCTCCTATTTCTATTTACACATTTTACTTAAATCTAAAAACCCCTATATCAAATCACAAACATTGAAAATACCAAAAAAGGGGAAAAGGGAAAAGAAAAGAAAAATAACCAATTTCTTACATTTTTTTCAGTACACCATAAAGCATCCATTGTTCATTAATTTCATTTTTATGAATCTTTCAAAACCATCTCTGTTCTTATATGCCAATTTTACTTATCAAATTCGACTTGCTTTATAATATATTTCTTTTAAAATACTGTATCTCTATTCTTATATTCCAATTTTGCTTATCATATTCAATTTGCTTTATTTGTACATTTCAATAAGAATAATTAAGCTTATTTTAAAATAATGAACCAACCTAATATTTCCTTAATATATTCATTAAAATTGTTCTATTATATTCTAACGTCCATGGTTTGTTTTTTGAATTGGACAGCATTTATCCTCTACACTATAAGTTTCTTCTTCTGTACATGCAAAGCTTCTGCTAAGGCATCAGGACTAAATAAGAAATATTACAAATGCTTTAATTGTATATATGGCCTCAAGTTTTTCCAGTAATTGAGCAGGAAATCCAGATAGTGTTTGAACTGAGCTATGATTGTCATAATATTGACCCTGCCATGTACCTTCCAGCACTTATGGATTTCCTAGGGTAAAGCAGCTTTACATTTGTTAATATAACTCATGGCTAAATATCGCCTATGATCAAATAAATACTGCAACTTTTTAATGCCCTCCAGATGTGTTGGACTCCAATTGCTACATTTCAATTTTTTTGCTGCCTGAAATTTGCTATAAAATTGAAATCCAGCACATTTAGAGGATTCAGGATGGATGAGGGCGGATTTACAGTAGCTTTTCTCCTTTTAAATAATACGCCCAAATTCTGGAAAATAGCATTTTTATTATTTTTTTATTTTTACGCTTTTATCACAGTTCATAGAAGTAAGTGAATTTAGTTTGGGTATTGAGTTTTCATTGACTTACAGCCATTGTTTTAGTGATTGTTTGAAGTTGCAACTGTATTGAAAAAAAGGGACTTAAAATTGTCATAGAAACATAGAAGATTGACAGCAGAAAAAGACCTCATGATCTGTCTAGTCTGCCCTTATACTATTTCCTGTATTTTATCTTAGGATGGATATATGTTTATCCCAGGCATGTTTAAAT
Organism: Erythrolamprus reginae; assembly: GCF_031021105.1. Lineage (NCBI taxonomy): Eukaryota > Metazoa > Chordata > Lepidosauria > Squamata > Dipsadidae > Erythrolamprus > Erythrolamprus reginae. The sequence continues at coordinate 103,007,748 of NC_091954.1, forward strand.
TCAGTTATTGTGGATTTACCAACCACGTCTTCTGGAAGTTTGTTCCAAGCATCTATTACTCTTTCAGTAAAATAATATTTTCTCACATTGCTTCTGATCTTTCCCCCAACTAACCTCAGATTGTGTCCCCCTGTTCTTGTGTTCACTTTCCTATTAAAAACACTTCCCTCCTGGACCTTATTTAACCCTTTAACACATTTAAATGTTTCAAGCATGTCCCCCCTTTCCCTTCTGTCCTCCAGACTATACAGATGGAGTTCATGAAGTCTTTCCTGATACGTTTTATGCTTAATTAAGACCTTCCACCATTCTTGTAGCCCATCTTTGGACCCATTCAATTTTATCAATATCTTTTTGTAGGTGAGGTCTCCAGAACTGTATTCCAAATGTCTATAGAGGTTTGTCTATGGAGATTCCCTGTTATCCAGTTCATGATTGTCCGCAAGGCGCTCTTTCAAAATGCAACTGGCCTTTCTTTGTTTTTCCTTGAAGACGTTTTCAATGAACTGAAGAAGCTTCTTGGATGAGAAGTGGAATGTCTTCAAAGAAAAACAAAGAAAATCTAGTTCCCTTTTGAAAAAGCACCTTTGGAATGACTTAAAATTGATTATATCACACTTATTTATTTATTTATTTATTTGTTTGTTTGTTTGTTTGTTTGTTTGTTTATTCAATTTTTATGCCACCCTTCTCCTTAGACTCAGGGCAGCTTACAACATGTTAGCAATAGCACTTTTTAACAGAGCCAGCATATTGCCCCCACAATCCGGGTCCTCATTTTGCCCACCTCGGAGGGATGAAAGGCTGAGTCAACCTTGAGCCGGTGATGAGATTTGAACTGCTGACCTTCAGATCTACAGTCAGCTTCAGTGGCCTGCAGTACAGCACTCTACCCGCTGCGCCACCCTGACTTCTTACGATTGTCACAACAGCCCCATGGTCACATGATCAAAATTTAGATGTTTGGCAACTGGCATGTATTTACAATGGTTGCAATATACCTGGGCCATGTGTTCTATGTGTGCAACCTTTTCACCTGGTTCTGTCAAACAAAATCAATGAGAGAAGTCTATTGAGTTTCTTAATGACTTAACCTTAACCACTGTAACAAAAATATATTATAAAATCATGTATGACTCACTTAACAACCCAACTGTGGTTACAATTCAAGGCTTGCCCATATTTTTAAAGTAATTTGATGTACTTTATTACAAATGTGAACTTTGGATTAGGTTCAGCTAATATGAGAATCATGTTCCATTGTCAGGACACATTGTGATGTATACTGTACTAAGCTTTGAGACCAATATTTCAGGACCAAGGACAGCAGCTTGTAATGTTCAGGAAACAGGCATGTCTAATGGGGAGAAATCATTGATATTCGTTACAAGGCCTTTGCTAATAAGATTTCCAAATCAAATCCACACAAATTAACCTTTCACTACTGAACACAGCACATGAGGATCCCTTCATAAGAACATCTGACCATTACAGATATGAAGATATTGTGTGTTTGAGCATGAATTCCCTGTATCAAGGCAAATGGTTTGAAATGTAAAAAGTATATCTTGAAACCACTTATTTCATAGCACTTTAGGAACTATATTTTATTCATTCATAAATGGTTCTCCAGAGATATGGTATTATCACATCCAATCCAATTGCAAACCCAGTACTAATTGGGTGACTCAAAAGATTTGAAAAATATTCAAATCAAAGTGTGAGTCTTTGAAAGCAGGCAAAATCCAAACTTCCACCAAATGATCCAGTACGATTACAAAATTGATACCTTTCTCCCCAAACTCTCTAGTGAAGGAAAACAGAGTGGTCATGATTTAGTAACTGACCAGTCTGGCCATTACTCTCAAGGAATGATTTTAGCCATTTTAGCAATAGTGCAAATGGAATCTTCTTTAAACTTCTCATCCAAGTGGATTCAAGGACTCTCAGAAAAAGTGCTAACAACCAGATGACTGCAAAGAATATAAATCCTTCCTATTCTCCACCATTCAGGCAGAACATGATTAGTTTCTTGAGTTCTTCAAGGAAAAACAAAGTCCAGCTGCCTTTTGAAAAAGAATCTATGGGACAACCATGAGCTGGAGGATTAAGAATGTTCATACACTTATAGTCAGTGCAAAGTCCTGTTAAACAATAGCTTGCCTTCAGAAGTTGTGGGTGTTGCATCACACACAAGCAACACAGTTACAAATAATTTCAAAATGTTTACAGTCTAATATTGTAAGCTAACTCTTAAATGCTGAAAATACAGGATAAAAATGGCATGGGACAAGATTACTTGTGGGACCACCTTCGGCCGCACGAATCCCAGCGTCTGCTTATGTCCCACAGAGTTGACCTTCTCCAGGTCCCGTCAACTAGACAATGTAACCTGGCGGGTCCTAGGGGAAGAGCCTTCTCTGTGAGGGCCCTGGCCCTCTGGAATCAGCTCCTCCTGGAGATTCATACTGCCCCCACCCTCCTTGCCTTTCGTAAGAATCTGAAAACATATTTATGCCACCAGGCTCGGGGTCAGTAGACCCCAACCTCTAGCCAGTGAATGTGTAGGATGCTGTGGTATGTTTCTAAATGTTTGACTTTTAAATGTTTAGCTTTTTAAAAATATTTTAAATTAATTGTTTTGTTAATTGGATTTATATTGTACTTTTATTGTCAGGAAGGAGAGATTCAACCTAGAAATAAGGTGGAATTTTCTGACAGTAAGAACAATCAACCAATGGAACAGCTTGGTATACAGGTATTTGCAAGTTATTTGTACTAAAAAACATAATACTTCTCTTTCTGTCTTCACCTTCTTTTAAGAAAGTAATACACACCACTCTATTCTTGTTAATATCTATTGTTGTTAGCTACCCAGAGTCCGTAAGAAGTTGGGCGACCTACAAATCACATAAGTAAATAAATACATAATATTCTTTTATTTTATGAATCCAAAGTTTCCTTCAACTTTCACAGATTTAACCTAGAAAGGAGGAATTTTCTGACCACGGAAACCATCAACCAATGGAACATCTGGCCTTCCAAAATTATGGCAGCTTTATCACTGGAGGCTTTCAAGAAGAGCGGGGTCTTCTGCTTGGTTGAGGGGTGCAGGATGGACTAGATAACCTACAAGGGTTCCTTCCAACTCTGTCAATCTGTATGACCTGTAAATTTATATTGTTTCTGTGCTCGCTGCATTCCTGCGGTTTTGTTATTGCAACTAAGTATTCACCTGCTAAATGGTTATAGGCTGTTTGCTGGGGCTATTAGCTGAAGGGAGAGAAAAGTAGGGGGGGGGACTTTCTTGTACTTTAAGCCTGAGTTTTAAAGGAGCTAGAATTTTTCTTTTTCTTTGCCTTTCCTTTGGTTAATTACAAACAAATAGGAACATCTGAGGTGTGTGTGTGAGCTACTGGAATCGTTAGGCAGGCAGGCAGGCCTGGCTATTCAACTGGTTGGCAAAACTCAACAAAGAGTTAACAAACAGTTCTTGTGCACCCGTGTGAGCTGGTTGAATCACACCACTGTTTTTAAATAAAGATCAGATTATATCTCATTGGCTTTCTATTCACAACAATGTCTTAGTAGTTATCTTGTCAAATTGGATTTCTTAGTGTTCATAATGCAGATTCAAATCCATAACTTAATTTGCTGGCTGTCAGACACTCCTAACAACACTGAACATTAATACCCCTTTTCTATTTTAAAAATAAAATAGAAGTGAAGATGTGATTGATCATTTTTCCAATGACAATCTCTACTTTCAACTTCCTAATCAATAAAATTTGAATGCCTCATTGGCGTCCAAATCATATTTTTAACAGCAGACATTATGTGAGTGTATACATATATACATATACACATGACATTGGCATCCTTCTGTCTCGAAAGACCCTGGTATCATATATACTGCTCAAAAAATAAATAAATAAAGAGAACACTCAAAGAACACATCCTAGATCTGAATGAATGAAATATTCTCATTGAATACTTTGTTCTGTACAAAGTAGAATGTGCACAACAGCATGTGAAATTGATTGTCAATCAGTGTTGCTTCCTAAGTGGACAGTTTGATTTCACAGAAGTTTGATTTACTTGGAGTTATATTGTGTTGTTTAAGTGTTCCCTTTATTTTTTTGAGCAGTGTACATACTTATTATTATTATTATTATTATTATTATTATTATTATTATTATTTAGATTTGTATGCCGCCCCTCTCCGCAGACTCGGGGCGGCTCACAGCAGTGACAAAAATAATATATACAGTGGTCCCCCGATTTTCATGGGTTCGAACTTCACGAATAGCCTATACCACGGTTTTTCAAAAAATATTAATTAACGAAAGGCAAGGAGGGTAGGGGCAGTTCTAATCTCTGGAGGGAGCTGATTCCAGAGGGTCGGGGCCGCCACAGAGAAGGCAATGGGACCTGGAGAAGACCAATTCTGTGGGACCTGACCGGTCGCTGGGATTCGTGCGGCAGAAGGCGGTCTCGCAGATATCCTGGTCCGGTACCATGAAGGGCTTTATAGATATTAACCAACACATACATACATACATACCAAAATTGGTCAGCACACAGGATTGGAATAACTTCGGTGAAAAGAAGTCATCGTCCTGTAGATATAACTATATGGATGATCTTTTATTTGGTATTGCAAAAGACTTTTTATCAACATATATACATTACTATGAGCATTTTAACTGGATTTAGAAATAGGAAAGGAATGTAAAAGTAAGACAAGAAAAACCAAATGTACAGGTACAGATTAGGTGAAACCCAGCTCAATAGCAGTAACTGTGAGATAGACCTTAGAGTCCTACTGGACAATCATTTAAATATGATCCAATAGTGTGCGGCAGCAGCTTTAAAAGTCAACTCCATCCTAGCTTGCATTAACAAAAGGATAGAATCAAGATCATGTGAAGTGTTAATACCACTTTATAATTCCTTGCTAAGACCACACTTAGAGTACCGCATCCAGTTTTGGTCACCATATTATAAAAAAGATGTAGAAACTCTGGGAAGAGTGCTGAAAAGAGCAAAAATATGATTAGGGATGAAGGCTAACACATATGAAGAATGGTTGCAAGAATTGTCTAGTTTAGTGAAAATAACGTGATAGTGGAGACATGATAGCAGTGTTCCAATATTTAAGAAGTTGACACAAAGAAGAGGAGGTCAACCTATTTTCCAAAGCATCAGAAGGCAAGACCAGAAATAATGGATGGAAACTAGTCAAGGAGAGACGCAACCTAGAACTAAGGAGAACTTTCCTACCAGTGAAAACAATTAATTAATGGAATGGCTTGCCTTCAGAAGTTGTGGGTCCTCCATTACTGGAGGTTTTTAAGAACAAACTGGACAACCACTTGTCTGGAATGGTATAAGGTCTTCTGCTTGAGCAGGGGATTGGACTAGAAGACCTCCAAGGTCCCTTCCAACTCTGTTATTCTGTAAGATGAATACGTACTTTAAGAATTAAAAAGAAATATTGTTTTCTGTTTTATTTTGAAGTGCACTTCCCGACTTATTGTGAGATAAAGAATTGCTATGGCCAGAAAAAAACCAACATATGTAGTAGAATGCCCCCCCCCCCTATTTTAATGCAAATATATGCTTTAAAGCTGAAATGTGATAAACATAGTATTTACATCTAAGCACAGCTTAATAGGCACATACTGGCGAGCTATTAAAGTCAGTTCTGGAGTATGCTTTCAAATAAATATGCTTAGGATTAAGTGCAAGCAAAGCCCCTAATTAAATTCTACCCACCCATCATTTTTAACATAATAAACTGCCTGGAGTTAGCCCATGGTAAGATAGGCAACTAAAAAATTTAATAAATAAATAAAAATAAATAAATAATAATTATTATTATTATTATTTATTAGATTTGTATGCCGCCCTTCTCCAAATATTAAATTTGTTTCTTCAATGGAACAGATATATTTTAAAAAAAAATTTTAAAAAAAATACAACACAATGCTATGTCAGTGTTTCCAAATGTGTATATCTTTCAAGATTGTGATGTAGCTGAGTTTAAATTTGAATTTAATGTCCTCTGTGCCAAATGCCCTTAGTTCAATATCTGCCACTTCCAGTTACAATAAATGAATCCTTAGATTTTTGCATGATACAGAGCTACCATAGATCCCAATACTGGATTTATAAGTCGAAGTAAGACAATTTCTTCAATTCCTTTATTCTTTGGGGCAACTCCCTTGAAAGTTCTTGGCATGCCAAGTTTTATGGAATTCCTTGTTCTTTTCACACCTTTTCCTCCTCCGCTGTTAATGGAGAGCAACATTGTGTATTTCTACCCTACATCAATCTCACATTTTGACAAGGAGAGGTGTAAAATAGCTTGAGTTTGATGCCGCCCAAAATAAACCTTTGTGCTAGGTGCATCATATCTGCAAACAACTTTGTTTGGCTCCATGGTATTTTATTTAATGTTCATTGCAGATAAACACTGGAATCTTGACACACTCCTAGATACCATCTGTCACTTGATATGTGAATAATTGACTAAAGGCCAGAAGCACTTTTGTTGTCTTCTGTGGCTGTGTGATGTAACTCTTCTTCATCCGACAAGCATACAGGAGTGGTATAAAGGCTATTTTCAATATGTCAATTTTATGAAGACAATAAAGCTGTGATCTTTGGGACCTGAGGAGGTTAATTCCACCACCTGTCTTCTCACACCTTTCTTTTTCCTGCAGTTCATCTGTTCCGAATAAATCGACTGTACCCACAGCTCTGCTCATTCAACATTATTCCAAAGGCCAAAAGGATCAACTCATTCTCTTGAAAGAACAGCACATCTGGATGGGACACTGTTAAGGAGCAAAAACAATCAAGACAAACTGACATGAAACAAAAATCAAATTAGTTCAATATAGGAAGGGACTAGGACTACAATGGTACCTCTACTTACGAACTTAATTCGTTCTGTGACCAGGTTCTTAAGTAGAGAAGTTTGTAAGAAGAAGCAATTTTCCCCATAGGAATCAATGTAAATGTAATGTGTGCGATTGGGGAGGGTGGAGGCCGTTTCCTCCCAGGAGATTCCTAGAGAGGCCCCACAGAGGCTTCTCTTCGCCTTTTCCAGCCCTGTTTCCTCCCAGGAGATTCCTAGAGATGCCCCACAGAGGCTTCTCCCCACCTTTTCTGGCCTTGTTTCCTCCGAGGAGATTCCTAGAGAGGCCCCACAGAGGCTTCTCCCCACCTTTTCCGGCTGTTTCCTCCCAGGAGATTCCTAGAGAGGCCCCACAGAGGCTTCTCTCCATCTTTTGCAGCCCTGTTTCCTCCCAGGAGATTCCTAGAGAGGCCCCACGGAGCCTTCTCCCTCCTTTTTCTGGTTACAGTTTTGGAGGCTTGGGTTTGTAAGTGGAAAATGGTTTTTGAGAAGAAGCAAAAAAATCTTGAACAGTTCTTATCTAGAAAAGTTCGTAAGTAGAGGCGTTCTTAGGTAGAGGCATCATTGTATGATGGTGAACCTCTACCACAGGTGGCACCCGGAGTAATATCTGAGGGCATGTGAGGCTTTGCCCTATGTCAGCTCACACGACTGGCCAGCTTATTTTTGGCCTTCTGGGGATGGGGGGATGGAGGAGGCCATTTTGCCCACCCCAGGCTTCAGAAAAACCTCAGAAGCCTGTGGACGGAAATAAATGGGAGAAACTCCGAAGGTGCTTTTCCTTTAGAACTGAAGAAGCCTCGTGGATGAGAAGTGTAAGGCCTTCAAAGAAAACCAGAAAGTTCAGAAAGTTATTTAGCTAGGCTCTTTGGGATGTATATCTAGAGAACTTTATTCAATAAGCTTTACCTGTCTAGGGTTTCTCTGTTTTACAGCAGCTCCAATGAAAACCTATGCATCCTATGTAAGAATTCAGTACAGTGGTACCTCGACATATGAGTTTAATTTGTTCCAGACCCGAGCTCGTAAGTCGATCAACTCGCATCTTGAACGAATGCCTTTAGACTTTGTTTTTTGCACTGAGATAACTGGAAGCAAGGAGATTCTTGCGCCACCTAGTGGAAGCTCGGCTCGTATGCCAAATTTGAGCTCGGGTGTCGAACAGAAATTTCGCTCGCGTCATGGCTTGTAACTTGGAATACTCGCATGCGGAGCAGCTCGTATCTAGAGGTACTACTGTATATAAGTTGGATCATGATAAATGATAAAAAAAACCTTTACTTTGACCAAGCATCAGCAGGGCACTTATTACATCTTTTTTTAAAAAAGTCTGTTAACATTGAAGTTAGGAATCTCAAGAGGCAAGGAATAATTACCAAACCTTTTCTCCAATTTAACTTACCCATTTGAAGTTGAAGCATTATAAAACTTATTATTAATGTATTTATTTTGATTCGACCTGATATAGAGGAGGGTTTTTCAAACACCATGGAGGTCTGTGAGAAATTGCTAGCATTCCTTAAGAGACTGAAGGCATAATCAGCAACAAAGGTTCATTCTTCAAGTACAGACAATTTTCTATGATTAGAAAATGCCTCTTGACCAGGATCTTTTTTTAAAAATTAACACCATGAAAAAAAAACCACCCACGAAACTCTGAATACAGAAGACTGAATTACAGGTGATTCAAGATACCATAAAACAATGTGACAAGCACATAATCATTATCATCATCATAAACAACAACAATAATAATAACAACATCTGGTTTATTGAAAGACCTATATTTGCCTGCAAGCAAGAATTGTTAGAACCACAAAATAGACAAAATAATAGAAAATGAAGCAGCTAAAGCAGGGGTGGGCAGCAAGCAGGACGGGGTGGAACACAGTGGAAATTTATTTATTTATTTATTTATTGGATTTGTATGCTGCCTTTCTCCGAGGAATCAGGGTGACTCACAACATAAATGAAGCTGTGTGCCCAGCTCCAGCTGACCATCCCACCTCCCATTCTCCTCCTTTATTAATTATTAACATTAAAAAGAAGACAAAACAAATACAGAACAAAAACTAAAGACAAAAACAAAACATACAAAACATAAATTTGCCAACCTACTTGTTGGCATTGCAACTACAGCTTTCTAACGATTATTTTCTACATTCATTTATAAAAATCTTGGCCCTCTTAATTTCACACTTATGTCCAATATTTTAAAAAGAATAATAAAGAGTAACAAGATTGCTAAAGATAATATATTTGACGGCAATATGAATATGCACTGAACTTTTATAGCAATTAAAGAAAATTGAGCTATTTGCCTAGTCTGTTATCATACTGAACCTTTTGGGTTCAGTACAAAACCTTAAAATGTTATTGTGCTCCTCAACAAATAATGCTGTCTATCATTTGTCCTTTTTGTGACTATGTAAATAATGTGACTTAATCAACTGAAAAAGAGTCCAAGCACCTATTTGAAAACTTATCTTGGTTGGTAAGCCACTCCCACCCAGTCACATGATCTTTAAGACCCCCTGGTCACATGGTTGTCAAGCCACTCCCACCTGGTCACATGGCTGGCAAGCCACTCCTACCCGGTCACATGACCATCAAGCCACACCCACACAATAAGCCATGCACACAGTGTGGTAGTAAACATTTTTGCAGCCTTTCACTGGACACAGGAGAATCAATCTGGCACTTGGCTCACTATCTCCATGGGGCAAAGCTCTGCTTGGCTCAAGTATGCCATGGCTCAGCTAGGAGAAACTTATCAAACTGTTCATAACAAGTTGTTATGAAACAGGAAACCAACTGTGTTCCTCTTTTATTTATTTATTTTTTAACAGAAAGAGGGAGAGAGAAAGTGCACGCGAGGTCAGTACATGAAGCAATTAATATAAATTACACAAGAGGTTCAAACTATGCCATTATCCAGTCCTTTAAATATAGGCAGACTAAATACATACAAGCAGGACAGGTACTATGGTTCAGAAGAGTTCAGTGCGCAATTTCCCACTACCTTGAACTTCAGAACCTCCCGGGCTGTTAGAAACAAATGTATTAGCAATCTCTCTCCATAGCCCATAATATCTACTCCTTAATTGCAATCCACCCACCTCCAACTCCTTCACCTTCATTCTGTGCAGTCCTAACATTTTTTTCTATTGAGACAAGCTAACCATCAGCAGAAAAGACAGAGGCAACGCCCCTAATTGCAAAGGGATGAAACAGCTTGAGCTTATGTCCGGTACAGGATGTTCTTCATACCTGTCAGACTAATTGATGAAGGTTTTTTTTCTTTTGCTTCCCCCCATCCCCTCCCCAAGATCAAAGTTCTCTGTTTAATTACATTAAAATGTGCTCTTTTTCCTTTTACGGATGTTGATTTGGCTGACATTTATCATTTATTGCAAGTGAGATCATTTTCCATTAAGGACAGCTGTGTTGGTTTTGAACAGCTTACTCAGTATTTTTTTCCCCGCACAAAAATAGTACTTCTTGTCTCTGCAGGAGGAGAAATTGGGGCCCAGAGCAATGTGAAACAACTATGGTGTGAAGAGCCTATCATACAAGATGAATGACAGCTGGATCTGCTGATGTCCTCACGGGGTGGTCTTGTCTGTGTATATAGGCTGGTGGACAGACAGAATTTGAGCTCCTGTTGCTCCTTGGAATTATGATTCACATCCAATCTTCCTCCCTCCCTCCCTCCCTCCCCCCTCCCTCCCTCCCTCCTTCCCTCCTCCTTCTTCCTTCCTTCCTCCTTCTTTCCTTCCTTCCTCCTTCCTTCCTTCCTTCTTCCTTCCTTCCTCCTTCCTTCTTTCCCTCCTTTCCTCCTTCTTTCCTCCTTCCTTCCTCCTTCCTTCCTTCCTTCCTCCTTCCTTCCTTCCTTCCTCCTTCCTTCCTTCCTTCCTCCTTCCTTCCTCCTTCCTTCCTTCCTTCGTTCCTCCTTCCTTCCTTACTTCCTTCCTTCCTTCTTTTACTTTTATTCTTAAAACCCGTGATATAATTTCCTGTCACATGGTGTCAATACCCAGATTAAAAAGCACAGAAGCCAACAGCCTTCAGTCTACCACATCTGGTCTTGCTTTGCAATCTTTGCAATCCTAAACCATAAATCTCCAATTTCTCATCTTTTTCCAGTTCCTCATCTTTTCAAATTTCTCACTTTTTCCTCATTAAATGAAGGCCACTAAATCTTTTAACCCAGAGAGTTCAAGAGAGCAGTTTGGGGGAGTGGGTGAAGCATCAGGCTAGATTATTTCTATACCCACAATTGGGGGACCTTCCGCCAATCCCTCTGTCTCAGTCCTAGAAAGTAGGCAATGATGAACTATTTTTGAAATCTTGGCTAGAAAACTGCTGGGACTAGTTCACACAAACACACACCAACTCTTAAAGACTGTAAGTTCCTGAGCCCAGTACAGCACAGTATGAGTCAATATAAGACATTAATAGAAGCTGAAGGTTTTGTTTCGAACGCATTTTAGCAAGGATCTAAAATTCACGGAGAGAAGTGAATGGATCAGCATAAATTTTCCATAGTCCATTCTGGTGCCTTCTCACTCGCTTCTACATGAAAAAAAGAACGAGCAATCAGACCAACCCATTACACAAACTGCAGGTCCAGTTGCAATACTTTGTTTCATGTAGAGATTCTTGACAAATCTATATTTTATTTTATGTACACTGAGAGCATGTGCGCCAAAGACAAATTCCTTATGGGTCCAATCACATTTGACCAATAAAAAATTCTATTCTATCCTAATCTATTCTATTCTATTCCATTCCATTCTATAGATGGGTTCCTATCAGTTCAGACTGGTGTACAGCTCTGATAGTGGCCCACTGATGATGCAATTTTGGCGCATCGGCTCCGGTGCTGTCTTTGGCAGTCCGTGTGTACCACCATCCTTTTTTTCTAATTTTCATCCAATTTTTAGCTCTCTGAGCATGTGCAGAAGCAAAATCTCACAAGAGGACACACGTGTGCAAAACATCGCAGTGCGCACCGGTAGGAGGAGGTAAGAGGACCCCGCCCCTGATTTTATGGTATTAAAGGCAGAACGGAAACGAACAGAACAAAGTAGAATTTTATTGGCCAAGTGTGATTGGACACACAAGGAATTTGTTTTGGGGGCATATGCTCTCAGTGTGCATAAAAGAAAAGCTACAGCCATCAGGAATCATAAAATACAACACTTAATGATATCCCAGGTACAAATAAGCAATCCAATCGTATTTGGAGCCAGTCAATTTAAATTGTAAGAATACAAACAACAAAGTTACAGTCATACAGTCATATGTGGGAGGAGATGGGTGATGGAAAAGATGAGAAGATTATTAGTAGTGGAGACTTAGTGAATAGTTTAACAGTGTTGAGGGGATTATTTGGTTAGCAGAGTGATGGCATTTTGGAATTTTGTTTGAAAGCAGAAATAATTGCTTTTAAAATATCCCTTTTGGGACTTCAGCAACGGCTAATTTATTGTTCCCCAAACCCTCAGATTTATTTACCGATGTTAGATTTTGCTCAGCATGGAAAGCTTGGCTGGGAAGATACAGAAGCTCGCCAGCTTCACAGAGACAATGTTCTGTCCTTGAATCTGAGTGATTCTGTTGAGTTGCTTAAGAAGTGAAGCGCAATGGAGAGACACTAAGAGTTATCAGGACTAAAACTCACAGTCCCCTGGTTTCTACCTCATTGTCTTTACTGTCTCTGTCTCTGAATGTCTCTGTCTTCTTCATCTCCACATGGACATAGATATGGTTTTCATCAATGAACCAGGACTGATAACTTTGTTTGGACCTTTTACTTTTTTGGTATAAGTGTTTTTTAATATATGATAGTCAGGCAACAAATTGTAACAGGCAAAGCACTCTTGGAGACAACATGGCTGTGAGAATGCCAAGACAACCCAAGATAAAATACTTTTTCCAGATAAAGGACACCAGACGTAAGTCTCCTTTTCTCTTTTCTTCCATCCCTCCAAACAAACCTAGGCCCTTACTGGAATATAGACATATATGTAGATATAGACATAGATGAAGATCTAGACCTAGACCTAAACCTAGATGAATATGAATATGTAGTCCTTAGACCTAGAGTTAGATGTAGATTTAGACAAAGATGAATGTGTAGACCTAGGCATAGACATAGATATAGACATACACTACACCTACATACTTGTGTGTAATCATGGAATGGAAACTGCAGTTTAATGTTTCCAAATGTAAAATAATGCACTTGGAGAAAAGGAATCCTAAATCTGAGTATTGCATTGGCAGTTCTGTGTTAGCAAAAACTTCAGAAGAGAAGGATTTAGGGGTAGTGATTTCTGACAGTCTCAAAATGGGTGAGCAGTGTGGTCGGGCGGTAGGAAAGGCAAGTAGGATGCTTGGCTGCATAGCTAGAGGTATAACAAGCAGGAAGAGGGAGATTGTGATCCCCTTATATAGAGCGCTGGTGAGACCACATTTGGAGTACTGTGTTCAGTTCTGGAGACCTCACCTACAAAAAGATATTGACAAAATTGAACGGGTCCAAAGACGGGCTACAAGAATGGTGGAAGGTCTTAAGCATAAAATGTATCAGGAAAGACTTAATGAACTCAATCTGTATAGGCTGGAGGACAGAAGGAAAAGGGGGGACATGATCGAAACATTTAAATATGTTAAAGGGTTAAATAGGGTTCAGGAGGGAAGTGTTTTTAACAGGAAAGTGAACACAAGAACAAGGGGACACAATCTGAAGTTAGTTGGGGGAAAGATCAAAGGCAACATGAGAAAGTATTATTTTACTGAAAGAGTAGTAGATCCTTGGAACAAACTTCCAGCAGACGTGGTTGGTAAATCCACAGTAACCGAATTTAAACATGCCTGGGATAAACATACAGTGATCTCTCGATTAGCGCGGGGGTTACGTTCCAAGACCTCCCGCGCTAATCGATTTCCGCGTGATAGTGGTGCGGAAGTAAAAAACACCATCTACGCATGCGCACCATTTTTTTCATGGCCGCACATGCGCAGATGGTGGAGTTTGCGTGTGGGCGGCGGGGAAGACCAAGGGAAGGTTCCTTCAGCCGCCCAACAGCTGATCTGCTCCGCAGCGCGGAAGCAGCGAGGAGCCGAAGATGGGGTAAAGGCAAAGGGGAAACCCCATCTTCGGCTCCTCGCTGCTGCCGCGCTGCGGAGCAGATCAGGTGTTGGGCGGCTGAAGGAACCTTCCCTTGGTCTTCCCGCCGCCCAGGCAAAGGGGAAACCCCAAGATCGCTTGCCGCTTGCCGCTTGCCGTATTGCAGCTTGGAGCCTTGCTTCGCCTCCTTCGCTGCAATACGGCAAGCGGCAAGCGATCTTGGGGTTTCCCCTTTGCCTGGGCAGCGCTGGGGCCATGCGGAGCCGCTCATCTAGGGGGGCGTGGATCGGCAAGGTGCCCTCCGCTCTCTCTCTTTCTCTCCCTGTTACCGGTGTGGTATAAGAGAGAGAAAGAAAGAGAAAGGAGGGCGACTTGCCAGTCCACGCCCCCCTGGATGAGCGGCCCCGCATGGCCCCAGCGCCGGACTCCGCCGTTGCCTCCGCCCTTGTTCGGCTCTGCAGCTGAGAGGCCACGTCCACCCCCTCCTCGGTGTCCCCGGCACCCAGCGTCCCCACGCTGCCTCCACCTCCCGGTAATGCGCCCGACCTCTGCCTCTCTCTTTCTCTCTCATATACCACGCCGGCAACAGGGAGAGAAAGAGAGAGAGAACTAGCGCGGACTTATTTTTTAATTAATATTTTTTGAAAAACCGCGTTGCAGCGTTTCGCGCTAATCGAGACCGTGCTAATCGAGGGATCACTGTATATCCATTGTAAGATAAAATACAGGAAATAGTAAAAGGGCAGACTAGATGGACCATGGGGTCTTTTTCTGCCGTCAGTCTTCTATGTTTCTATGTTTCTATCATATATCCCATTTCTACAACAAAGGCTTCTGTTGAGCATTGATTTTTTTTATTTACTCCATAGTCCTATATTTTTGGATCCCACCCCCATGGAATGCTGCTTTTTAAAACCTATATAACAAGAATCATTTCTCACTTTGGCATCAGCAGGTAGATGCTCAGAATTTCCTGAAATATGAGCAACAGAGGTCTCGTTGATAGAATGGAATGATGTACTTTTATCCAATAATTCCATTGGTAAGCACACCAAATGAGCCAGCAGGGGTAATACTGGAACGGCCCACCAAAGACCTTTTAAAATACCAGTTTTAGAATGGGCATGGATTTTCTTTTCAACTGGGGAGCCTGCAAAGTATACATCCTGACTTTTTATTGTCATGTAATATTTTGTTGCTAAAGTAGTAGACTTTTTTGACTAGCAAAACGCTGAGTGGCTGATCACAAGGTGTAAAAATAATATAAAGTTTGATCTAATGGGTTCAGTTAGAAGGTACATCACAGTATTTAGTACAATGATGAAACAGGGACCTGGCTGGAAAGAGAACATAATTTGTTCTGATAAGTTGACATACGTTTATTAGTAACTTAGTTGTGAAGTGCTGTATAAAAACGCTTGCAAATAACTAAGATAATATGTATTTGTGTGTGTTTCTGCAAAAATCCGTGCTATCTGGAAATACTTCATGACAGCATTGTCTATCCCTATATCTTTCTTCTATTCTCTCATTGATTATTTTATCCTATATTCTCTCTTCTATTCTTTCTCTAATTCTATTTCCTCAAAGCTGTCCTCTATTACCTTCATTGTGTATTATTGTGTATTGGACAAACAAACAAACAAATAAATATTGAACCCTAAAATACCATTAATACCACATTTTGTCAGACACCGATATGACTTTGAGAAGGGATGGGGAAACTGTGATCTTCTAGAATAGATACTCATAAACATCACCTCCAGTTTCAGCAGGTTTTTATTTATTTGTTTACTTACTTACTTACTTACTTACTTACTTACTTACTTACTTACTTACTTACTTACTTACTTACTTACTTATTGTTAGAGTTGAAAGGGACCATGCGGGTCATCAAATCTAACCCCCTGCCTAAGCCGGAACCCTATAGCATCCCAGCCAAATGGCAGTCCAATTTCCTCTTTAAAATGTCCAGAGTATTGGAGTTCACAACGTCCGCTAGTAGGTTGTTCCACTGGTTGATCGTTCTGACTGTCAGGAAGTTCTTCCTTATTTCCAGGTTGAATCTCTCCTTGGTCAGCTTCCAGCCGTTGTTCCTCATCCGGCCCTCTGGTGCCCTGGAGAATAAAGTGATCCCCTCCTCTCTGTGGCAACCCCTCGTATACCTGTAGACTGCTCTCATGTCCGCTCTGGCCCTCCTTTTCTCTAGGCTATCCACGCCCAGTTCCTGCAGTCTCTCTTCGTAAGTCTTGCTGTCTTCGTAAGGTTGATGAAGAACGATCCAGGAGATCTAATATAAGGTCACCAAGAGGGTTTACTGATTCTATCCCTCTGCTAACTATTTTGATAAACTGTAGTGAAACAGCAGGAGTTTCTAACAATCATTTATCACCAACTTCATCAGTTAGCTGGCTGTTACCACCATGAATAGTGCTGCAGAGAATATTGTTTTCAGAGTGCTGTGCCTCTTTTCACAAGGTCTTGAAACCTCTTCTTGCTTGCCTGTGTGACCACTGTGCCACCCCACCTGGTGATGGGCTCCTAGGGTTACGGTCAAGTTTGCAGAATTGGTAGAAAAAAAATTGATTTTTTTTCCCTTTTTTTCTCCTTCTGGGCTATGGGTATGTTTTTTCTATCGCAGTAAATTAATGTGTATAATTTTAGAAGAGCTGTGCTTGCGTGCGTGTGTGTGCATACACATATGGTATATAGTACATATTGTATATTTTTGTGTGCCTGTGTGTAATATGTATGTACGAATATATCTAGATAGAATTAAACAGTATATTTTTTGAATGTTCAGTAATAGTAAGTAGATAGGGAAATTGTATCTTTTTGAGGCAAGGAGAGGCCAAGCACCCTAACCCTAATCAAAAACCCTTGATGTGAGTGACGTCAAGTTGGCCATCTTTAGGCCAGTCACATGACCTTTAAGCCACCCCCTCTGGTCACATGATCATCAAGCCATTCCCAGCTGGTCACATGGCTGGCAAGCCACACCCACAAAATAAGCCATGCCCAGTGTAGCAGTAAACATTTTTGCAGCCCTTCACTGATCCCACTCCGAGTACAGGATTTGAAGCCAGAGAGAGGAAGGCTTTTCTCATTTGGATTTTTAGCAATTCATTATAAATCATTTCCTGTTTTCCACCAGGCTTGGGGTCATTAGATCCCAGACTCTGGCCACTGAATTCCTAGTATGTTTGATTTATATTGATTGAATGAATGATTTTTGATATTCACCTTTTATACTGTTTTATACTATTTATGTTAATTGGATCTAATTGTATTTTGTACACCATTTTATTGTTGACATGTTGTGAGCCAATCGAGTCCACGGAGAGGGGCGGCATACAAACCCAATAAATAAATGAATGAATGAATGAATAAAGAAAGAAAGAAAGAAAGAAAGAAAGAAAGAAATCAAAGTTAATTAAAACAGCTGAAAACACTCTAAAAACTTTAAACATTATAATCAGTGCATCACATACAACTCAATCACACTTCCACCAACCAAAGAGTAAAAAGAGTCTGGGGCAGAGTGACCAAGCTCAACAGCCCCAAGCCTGCCGGCAGAAGTATGTTTTTAAGCTTCTTCTGGAAGGCTGGAAGAATGGGGACCATGTGAATCTCCGGAGGGTGTTGATTCCAGAGGGCAGGGGCTGCCACAGAGAAGGCTCTTCCGCCAGGGTCTGCCAGCCGGCATTGTCTATGTAAAGTGGGCCAGGTTCCTCTCCCTTCTTCCAAATGTCTAGCACTATCTCCTTTGTCTTGCTGATCTTCAGGTGCAGGTTGTTTCTTATACACCATGTGGATAGTTTTTGAACCTCCCCCCCGTATGCTGCTTTGTCTTCATTTCATTGGGAGATATATGAACTTTGATTTTGTTGCTGTTCATATTTCTCTCTCTTTCTTTGTAACTGACAGTCAGTTCATGGCACTGGACCAGAATATCTTCGGGACCGCCTTCTGCCGCACGAATCCCAGCGACCAGTTAGGTCCCACAGAGTTGGCCTTCTCCGGGTCCCGTCAACTAAACAATGTCGTTTGGCGGGACCCAGGGGAAGAGCCTTCTCTGTGACGGCCCCGACCCTTTGGAACCAACTCCCCCCAGATATCAGAGTTGCCCCCACCCTCCTAGCCTTTCGTAAGCTCCTTAAAACCCACCTCTGTCGTCAGGCATGGGGGAATTGACATGTTCCTTCCCCCTAGGCTTATAAAATTTATGCATGGTACGCTAGTGTGTATGATTGGTTTTAATTTGTGGTGTTTTTTAAAGTAATTTAAATATTGGATTTGTCTTACATTGTATTGCTATTGCTGTGAGCCGCCCCGAGTCTGCGGAGAGGGGCGGCATACAAATCTGATTAAACTTGAAACTTGAAACTATGCTCTGTTTCTATAGTCCCCGTGGATAATAAAGCTACTGTGATGCATGGTCCTTTGCTCATAGAAGCCTCTTCTAAATTAAACTTTAGAAGTTAGGGAACTTTTTTTCTAGGTGAGGCAGAGGAACTGTCAATCAGGGCAGATTTCCAGAAGAAAGCAATGTTTCTGCCCAACAAGAAGCTTGGGAGTTGTGAAAGGAACTACAGCAATTGGAAGAATTGTTGCATCAGCACATAAACAACAAAACAACTGCAGCTCCATCGCTTCATGGAGCTCACACAGATTTTGGTAAAAATCACTTGTCACTGTGTGCTAAACGGGGACTTGCTTCATCCAACAATAGAAAATTAAATAAAAAATTAAATTAAATAAAACCATATTGCATCAGGAAGCAACCCACTAGAAATATTAAAGCTCTATTTTATTGATCTATGTTATATTAACAGAATATTGACACTATGCAATATTTTTCCTTCCCTCCCTATTATAACACAGATCGTCAAAGTGTGGCAATCTTGAATTTCTTTCTCATGCTTTCCTGTTTTCCTGAGCTAAGCACATGTTTCACCAATGGCCACTACATATTTTTTTCTGAGATCATCTCTATAACCCTCTGTACCAAGATATCTATCATCTGTCTGTCCGTCGGTCCGTCCATCAGTCCATCCCTCCCTCCCTCCCTCCCTCCCTCCATCCCTCCATCCCTCCATCCATCCCTCCATCCCTCCATCCCTCCATCCATCCATCCACCCACCCACCCACCCACCCACCTACCTACCTACCTACCTACCTACCTACCAACCATCTGTCTGCTTATAATCTCTGTCTCTATCTTTGTCTCTTTCTATATCTCTGTCTCTATCTCTACTTATCTCATCTATTCCTGCCTCCCTCCCTCCTTTCTGCTTTTATTGGCCATCCATCTTACCATAGGGTAAGGATATTAAAGAGAGAAGAATGTCATATTAAGAAGTTGAGACCTTGTTCTAATCATTTAAAAAAATGATTTTGCTTATATGCCAAATCTCATTCAGAAGCTCAAGTTGAATAATTCTCCCTCCTCTTATGTTTCCCAAAACAATAATTCCATTAGGTCCATCAACTTCACACTGAGCCTGCCAACAGCCATTTTTCTGTTCCTAATATATAAATAAGACTGGCTCAAAGCCACTTGGAGAATTTCAACCTAACTCTCTTTGTTTCTTATCCAACATCTTAATTCTTATACTATGTTTGAGTCAGAAGTGGGATCCTCCTCGTTCGGATTGATTCTATAGAACCGGTAATAACTTGGTGGCCCCGGTTGCTGGAATTGGCAGCAACCCAAGCCTGCCATGACCCTGAACCGATTCTCACTGCCATCTTGTTTTTTGCTTTTGCACAACGTGCAACGCAAACTGATGGGGAAGGTAACTAGAACACACACACACACACACTCACACACACAGAGAGAGAGAGTTTGACTAGATGGGATCTTGCTAACAGGAAAATTCTTCCATTTGCATCTTATGGTGATTTCAGCTTAGCCTCTTTCATTCTTATCTAATTGCCCAGAGCAGTGCCCCAAATGTATGTTTTTAGGCTACTGGTGGTCCACAAGGATACTTTAAGTGAATTGGAGGTGGGGGAGACACGGAATAACAGTAACACAAAACAAATATAATTCCAGCTGCCTCTTTCATACAAAAAAACACCCCCATAGTGATAAATTATTAATGTAATTTCCTTTAGAAACAGCATTTTGCAGTACTGTGTAATATTCTTTATATTAAAACAGGGGGCCCTTTGTGGAACACCAAGAAGAACCAATGCATTTAATGCGGTTGGCAATGAAAATGAGAGACTTCAAAGCAGGGTGAGTGAATTTCAAGAGACACGTTGCAATGAGAATGTCTCAAAGCAGTTTACTCCAGTAATGGTCTACATACCGTAAGTTTGTGGAGATGAGGTCATGGGTCTGCAAAAATGGGGAGATTAGGAACTATTGAAACTCAGCAGATTTCTTGGGAAATAGTATATGAAAAGAGAAGTTTCATGTACAGTGGTACCTCTACCTAAGAACGCCTCTACTTACAACTTTTCTAGATAAGAACCGGGTGTTCAAGATTGTTTTGCCTCTTATCAAGAACCAGGTGGTGAAAAGCCTCTGTGGGTCCTCTCTAGGAATCTCCTGGGAGAAATAGGGCTGGAAAAGGTGGGGAGAAGCCTCCGTGGGGCCTCTCTAAGAATCTCCTGGGAGGAAACAGGGCTGGAAAGGTGGGGAGAAGTCTCCGTGGGGCCTCTCTAAGAATCTCCTGGGAGGAAACAGGGCCAGAAAAGGTGGGGAGAAGCCTCCGTAGAGCATCTCTAGCAATCTCCTGGGAGGAAACAGGGCCTCCACCCTCCCTGTGGTTTCCCCAATCGCACACATTATTTGCTTTTACATTGATTCCTATGGGAAAAATTGCTTCTTCTTACAAACTTTTCTACTTAAGAACCTGGTCTCGAAACAGATTAAGTTCGTAAGTAGAGGTACCACTGTATGCTGATTCTTTCTGATATGGCGATTTGTATAATAGCAAAACAACTCTTTCCTCCTTGTCTGATGGATGGATCATTTTAAAGTTCTATTGAACCCATGAAAAAGAAAAAAAAACATATGCGGGCACTGGGGGTGGGTTCTAACTTACCACATCACCAGTTCCCTTCCTCCCATGCCATGTAGGTGCACATGCATGCGCAGTGCTGAAAATCAAGCTCCTGAGCATGTGCAGAAGCAAAAAACAAAATGGCGTCACCATTACAACCGGTTTAGGGCCATGGCCAACCCAGTTTGATGAGCAGGGAAAAATTCCTGCTACCGATTCCATAGAACTGATCGAAACTGGGAGTAACCCACCTCTGGTGGGCACAAAACACGAATGAACACACATTTACGGTTACCGAATGACTTCATAACCATTCATTACTGCAAATGAGAAAGTTTTTCACAAAGCATCTTATTCCCTAGATCTGGGTGATCAGGCTATTTCCAATTTGCATGGATGAAAGAAAGACAAATATAGATTAATGTTTCCTTATTAAATATCTGTGTCTGGTGTTCGGTGTTTGAAATCCTTAATCAGTGTTAAATTTAAGAACGCAAAGAGATATAAATTGCCCCAGTGTTTGCAAGTTTCATTCTGATTTCTTCATAAATTTGAGACATGAAAGAACTTAGCAGAGTTTTGGGGAGGAAGGGAGTGTCAGTTCCTTCAAACTGAATCCAGACATCTGTTCACAGGAAGAGTTGAGAACAATGTACATACGGGAGAGAGTATCTATAACTCAGGGATAAACTGGGGAGTCCTTGGTGTTGTTTTCTTGCAGAGGTTTCATTATCCAGTTAGGTGTCACTGTCACTGTGGTTAATAGCAATAGTAATAGCATTTAGACTTATTTATTTATTTATTTTGTCCAATACACAATGAGGGTTTTATTGGGTATATATCTATATACACATAGTAAAATACATGATGAAGGTTATAGAGGAGATACTCATAGTAAAATACAGTATATCTAAGAAGTAATAGAAAAGAAGATATAGTAATAGAACATATCAATGAAAGAATAGAAGAAGAGATATAGGAATAGAAGAAAGGTATAGGAGATATAGGAGAGCAATAGGACAGGGGACGGAAGGCACTTTAGTGCACTTGTACTGACCTCTTAGGAATCTGGATAGGTCAACCATAGATAATCTACCCTTAGATTGTTGGGGGTATGGGGATGACACTACAGAGTCCGGAGATTAGAACTGCCCCCACCCTTCCTGTCTTTCATAAACTACTCAAGACTCATTTATACCGCCAGGCATGGGGGAGTTGAGATAGCTCTTCCCCCTAGGCCATTACAAGTTATGCATGGTATGTTTGTGTGTATGTTTGGTTTTATAATAGGGGTTTTTAGTTGTTTTTTATTATTGGATTGTATACGTTGTGTTTATTATTGTTGTTAGCCGCCCCAAGTCTGTGGAGAGGGGCGGCATACAAATCCAATAAATTATTATTATTATTATTATTATTATTATTATTATTATTATTATTATTAATGAGTTCCACGCTTCGACAACTTGGTTACTGAAGTCATATTTTTTACAGTCAAGTTTGGAGCGGTTAATATTAAGTTTAAATCTGTTGTGTGCTCTTGTGTTGTTGTGGTTGAAGCTGAAGTAGTTGCCGACAGGCAGGACGTTGCAGCATATGATCTTGTGGGCAATACTTAGATCTTGTTTAAGGTGTCTTAGTTCTAAACTTTCTAGGCCCAGAATTGAAAGTCTAGTCTCGTAGGGTATTCTGTTTCGAGTGGAGAACTGAAGGGCTCTTCTATACCGCTTCACAGTGCTTTATAACCCTTTCTAAGCTGTTTACAGAGAGTAAGCATATTGCCCCCAATAATCGGCGTCCTCATTTTACTGACCTTGGAAAGATGGAAGGCTGAGTCAACTTTGAGCCTACTGAGATTTGATCTGCCAAACTGCTGGCAACTGGTGATCAGCAGAAGTAGCTTGCAGTACTGCACTCTAACCACTGCACCATCAAGGCTCTGAAATACTAGCACTGATGTTACTTGGTTGGGTAATGAAAGGTTTGCCATCTTGGCCATTTCCTGCACAGTTATTGTCTTCTCTAGACCAGTGTTTCCCAACCTTGGCAACTTGAAGGTATCTGGACTTCAACTCCCAGAATTTCCCAGCCAGCATTTGCTGGCTGGGGAATTCTGGGAGTTGAAGTCCAAATATCTTCAAGTTGCCAAGGTTGGGAAACACTGCTCTAGACAATCAAGAAAAACAATATATGCCATTGATTTGCCACTTGGAGAAGTGTTGATGGCTACATTTATGTAGTACTTCCTATTATATGGGGCTGTTCTGCTTTGGCTTCTCTGGATCAGAACAAAAGGAAGAATTCACATGCTCATATTTCAAATAACACACTTTTATATAACAAGCAGGATTTATACAAGCAAACCATGCCTTTCAGTCCATCTTGGCAGCTTTCCATGTTAAATTGAATCAGAGATAAAAGTCCAGCCAGCCGCCAAGAGTCAAAGCTAATTTCACATTTCTCAGTAAGATAAAGGTTCTTTGGTTACACACAGGCACGATTGTCCAGGCTTTGCTCGCACAGCTGCATTTTTGCCCAATGATTTGAGAAGAATAATAGCAGATTGCCAGCGTGGCATTTCTAGAACCCCAGATCAAGGACTGCCACCATTGCAAATGTTGCAACACCACGCCCTGTTACCCAGAAAGCCTCCTTTATATCCTGTCTGGCTGTGGTCAACTGTTGCCTAGAGATATAATTGTCTAGACTTACTTTCATAGACTCACTTTCTGAACTGTTTCCCATAAAGATATTCCTGTCTGCTGCAGGGATTTATGTGCATAGAATTGCATAATAAAATCAGTAATATAATAACAATAAAATAATATCTTAAAAAAGAACCACACACACAGAGCAGTCAATCTAATAGAAGCATAGAAGTCCAATAAATAAATGAATAAATAAATAATTCCAGGCCTGCCAGAAAAGCCAGGTCTTAACAGCTTTCTGGAAAACCGCTAGGGAGGAGATGGTGCAAATCTCTGGGGGGAGTTGATTCCACAGGGTTGGAGCCGCCACAGAGAAGGCTCTTCCCCAAGTTGTTAACCTGATCCTACGCAGCTTCTGCTCAGGCAATCTCACACTACTCACAAGAGCCTACAAAACTTTTGCCGGACCCATCCTAGACTACTGCTCATCTGTCTGGAACCCATACCACATCTCAGACATCAACACCTTTGAAAATGTCCAACAGAAGAGCCCTTCACTCCTCCACTCGAAACAGAATATCCTACGAAAATAGACTAACAATCCTGGGCCTAGAAAGCCTAGAACTACGGCGCCTAAAACACAATTTGAATATTGCCCACAAGATCATATGCTGCAACGTCCTACCAGTCAATGACTACTTCAGCTTCAACCGCAACAACACAAGAGCATGCAACAGATTCAAACTTAATACGAACTGCTCCAAACTTGACTGTAAAAAATATGATTTCAACAATCGAGTTATCGAAGCGTGGAACTCATTACCGGACTCAATAGTGTCAACCCCTAACCCCCAACATTTCTCCCTTAGACTCTCCACGATTGACCTCTCCAGGTTCCTAAGAGGCCAGTAAGGGGCGTACATAAGTGCACTGGTATGCCTTTCGTCCCCTGTCCAATTGTCTTTCCTTTCTCTCACTTACCATATATATTTTCTTTCTTTCATATATCCTCTCCTCTAAGTTCACTTTTACCCTTATATATATTACTACGTGTCTATTTTTCTTTCAATGTATTTGTGTATTGGACAAATGAATAAATAAAAAATAAAATAAAAAAGGTCCTTCCAACCGGCATTATTTGGTGGATGGGGCCTGGAGAAGGCCGACTCTGTGGGCCCTTACTGGCGGTAAAGAAGTAGGAGGTAGGAGGTGGTTCCGTAAATAGCCATTTAGGGCTTTAAAGGTGATAACTAACACCTTGAATTGGGTTCAGAGACCGACTGGCAACCAATGCAGCTCACGTAAAGATAGAGCAACACAGGCAAAGCTTTGCTTTTTTAAAAAAAACAACAACCTGTACACATATAAATAGTTCAAAAGATCCAAGCAGGCAATCAGGTAGAAAGCATGTAAACTATTCCTCTTTCACAATTATTAATCTAGTAGCTCAGCAACAACTTGACAACAGAAGTAAAATGCTTCCTAAGAGACTTGGAGGAGGGGGGAGAGGGGAAAAGGTGGGGGGGATTATTCCCCACCCTTGTTCCATTATCTCCAGAAAAGATGTTTAACATTCAAAGCCATTCCTTGCCTAAATTAATTGGCAGTTAGATAAGCAGGGCTTGTGCATGTATATTTTGTGTTTGTATCAATGGGCTTCAAGTGTGTTAACTATTCAGGAGAACAACTCAGGTTAATAGGGTATGTGCTCTAGGATCAGCAATGGCTTTTCTCACTTATGTTGTGTACTGAGCCTTCCAAGATAAATTGAGCCTGTAAATGGCTGCCTAATAATGTGTTCTGATGAATTAATTCACTCCAAAGCATAATCCATATTTGACATTCAAGCATGTGGCAAGGTCTCAAAAGATATTGCCTGTTTCCCAGCTCCCTTGTTGTGTTTGCATTTAGTTAAGTTTGAATCTTTGGGAAAATGGGAGAAGTTGCATTTGATTTGGATGCCAGGAAATCTTGTAATGGTATGTGGAAATGACCTTGGGAGACAGGATCCTAAACAATGTCTGGCAAATGAAATCTGATTTTCTTACAATAAAGATAGCGTTATTACCTACAGCTGGTGCTTCTTGTCTGGTAGACCTTGAAGGGCTCCCAAATCTATAGGAAAAATTCTGCTCAGGATCAATTATCTTTTCATATATACAGTGGTACCCCTACCTAGGAATCAGTGTTCCCTCTAATTTTTTACTTTGCTGTGTTGCTACATTTTGCGATTTGGCTTTATTTTCATGCTTCTTTATATCATGAAGTGCCCTAGTCACAGTGATGGGCTCCTACGGGTACAGTCAGATTCACAGTACAGGTGGAAAAAGGTTGAATTTTGTTCTTTTTTTCCCTTCTGGGCTCTGGGTATGTTTTTCCTATCGTAGTAAATGAGGTTGAATGTGTATAATTTTAGAAGAGTTTTGTGCGTGTGTGTGTGTACATACACATACAATTTATGTAGTAGATAATCTATATTTTTGTGTGCCTGTGTATATTATGTATTTACACATATGGCATACATACATAGAATTAAATAGTATATTTTGGATGTTAAGTAACAGTAAAAAGATAGGGAAATTGTATCTCCTTGAAGTGAGGAGAGGCCAGGCACACTAACACAAACTGTTGAGGTGAGTGATGTCAAGTTAGCCACCTTTAAGCCAGTCACCCTGGTCACATGATCATCAAGCCATTCCCACCTGGTCACATGGCTGGCAATCCACACCCACAAAATAAGCCACACCCACAGTCAGTGTTCCCTCTAATTTTTTTTTGGGGGTGGGCGGAAAAGTATAGTGTCTGAGCGGCAGTCCCTTCGGGACTGGGCGGCACAGAAATAATAAATAAATAAATAAACAAACAAACAAACAAACAAACAAAAAACCCACCATGTTTTGCCTCAGAGAATTTCAAAATAAAATACTGTACTGTGTGTCTATAACAGTGAGCTCATAATAGGGCAACTCTATCAATATCAAAATGCCACTTAAATAGTTGAGCTAGTTTCAAACTAGATTTTGATTTTCTTTCTCTCTTCCTTACTCCCATTCTTTTTCTTTCTCTTTTCCTTCCTCTCTTTTTTCTATCTGTTTCTCTCTCTTCCTCTCTTCCTCTCTCTCTCCTTCCCTCTCACTCTTTCCCTCTCGGCTTCTGGGCAGGTTTGGAAAACTCTGAGTTGATGATGATTTTTAAGTGAGCGATTGCTCACTGCTCAGCTTAGAGGGAACTATGCTAGGAATATCTCTACTTAAGAACTTTTCTAGATAAGAACCGATTTTTTTGCGTCTTCTCAAGAACCATTTTCCCCTTACAAACCCGAGCTTCCAAAATTGTAACGGAAAAAGGCGGGGAGAAGCCGCTGTGGGGCCTTTCTAGGAATCTCCTGGGAGGAAACAGGGCCCGAAAAGGTGGGGAGAAGCTTCTGTGGGGTCTCTCTAGGAATCTCCAGGGAGGAAACAGGGCCGGAAAAAGTGGGGAGAAGCCTCCATGAGGCCTCTCCAAGAATCTCCTGGGAGGAAACAGGGCCTCCACCCTCCCTGTGGTTTCCCCAGTTGCACACATTATTCGCTTTTACATTGATTCCTATGGGAAAAATTCTTCTTACAAACTTTTTTTCAGCCTGTGAAACCTCCATTTCAGAGGCATTTTTCAGCCTGTGAAATCTCCATTACAGGGGCATTTTCCAGCCTATGAAACCTCCATTACAGGGGCATTTTCCAGCCTATGAAACTTCCATTTCAGAGGCATTTTTCCAGCCTATGAAACCTCCAATCCAGGGGCATTTTTTCAGTCCATCAAACTTCCATTTCAGAGGCATTTTTCCAGCCTGTGAAACTTCCGATGTAGCCCCACGCAGCCTCTCAAATAGAGGCTTGTTTTCAGCCTCTGAAACCTCCTTTTGAGAGGCTGGGCAGGGCTACATCTGGTGCATAAGACACACCCAAATTTTCACCCTCTTTTAGTGGGGAAAAAGGTGTGTCTTACACTCTGCAAAAATACGGTAGTTAAATTATGTTTTTCACCTTTTATAAACTATATTTGTTCTTTAAATTTTATTAACTGCCTTGAGTACAACAGAATGCACCTTGGGTGCACCTATTTGCTCTCATTAGAGCCAATAGGTAGGTGGAGAGATCAAAGAAATATATGTATTAGCATTCAATCCAATATGAATCTGCCAGGGATATAATGCCCAATTGTTTTCATCCAAACGTAGCTTTCTGCATAAAGACATCTTCTGTTTTAATAATTTCTTTATTTAACTTTTACAGCCAGTCATCTCATGAGAAACGCACAGATCTAGGTTAAAAACAAAGAACTTTAAGAAGAGAAAACTGGAGTCTTAAGTTCCCAATAGGTACATTTTACTTTACTTGAAATTATAGAGTTATCTTCTTTCCCAAATGAGCATTTACTCCTATAAATGAGCCCATAATAGAGATATTTCTGTTCTTGTTTGCTTATTCCTTGGTGATACATAAGTGGTCCACTTTAAATAATAGTTGTTTCTTCAGATACCTTTTTTTTGACATATTGCTTCACAAGTAGGGAGAGAAGAGATGAGAATGTGAGAATGAGACAGAGTTATAAGCTGGCTTTGTAAATGTAAGAAAATCAGCCTCAGAGTGGGAAGTGTATCTGGGCTGATTCCAAAAAGATGTTTAAAACAAGATGCTTCTATAATACCAGGGCTTTCTCACCTATATACTCAATTTATCACCCATTTCTTGGAGCTATTCCATCCGAAAGGAACAAAGTGAAGTTATATCCTTGCAGAAGGGAAGAAGAAATGAGTCCATTCAGCTTATTTGTACTGAACTGTCTCTCCTCGTTTACTCTCCTTAACGTCATTGCGACTGCTTTAACGTTTCCAGTTAAGGCACAGATTGGCCAGTGCTTAGCTGGACATTTCGTTCCTTCAAACTATTTCCCATCCACCAGAAAGGGAGGGGTGGGCTGAAATGTTTATGCCAATGCAAAGAAAGAATCACCCTCCAGCTTTCTTCCCATGTAGATTTTGCTTGTAACTGAAGCATTGTTGTTGTTGTTATTATTATTATTATTATTATTATTATTATTATTATTATTATTATTATTGCTACTACTACTATTATTATTATTACTACTATTATTATTATTATTATTATTATTATTATTATTACCACTACTACTACTACTACTACTATTATTATAATATTGTTATTGTTATTGTTGTTGTTGTTGTTATTATTATTGTTATTATTATTATTATTATTATTATGTCAATACAACAGAAAACGAGATCACTATGCTGGATTTCGTATTTCATCACCATTCAGGCGCTTCCCAAGCACCTAGGACTGCGTGATGTAGCGTCGAATTATGTTTGACGATCCCAGTAAAGCGGCCTTTTGCAATTGACAGATGGAGATTGTGTCAATTCCGATGGTTTTCAAATGTCCGCTGAGATCCTTTGGCACTGCGCCCAGCGTGCCAAGTACCACTGAGACCACTTTCACTAGTTTATGCCAGAGTCGTTGCAGCTCGATTTTTAGATCTTTGTATTTCACTAATTTCTCGAGCTGCTTCTCCTCAATTCTGCTGTCTCCTGGGATTGCGATGTCGATGATCCATACTTTATTTTTCTCCACAATCAGGATGTCTGGTGTGTTATGCTTCAGAATTCGGTTATTATTATTATTATTATTATTATTATTATTATTATTATTATTATTATTATTTAGATTTGTTTGCTGCTCTTCTCCGGCAGCTCACAGAATGGATTTCTTCAACTATATTTTCTTTCAATGTCTTTCAATATCCTTTGCTTAACACTGAAGACTTTATGTTGCTCTTTTGGATGGATTATAAAACAAGACAAAAATATTCAAATGTACTGATGATGATGATGTAATGTAATGGTTGGTGTAGTGATAAAGGTAGTGTAGTGGCTGTTGTAGTTAGGATGTAATCAGCAAAGGGCTCCACTTATTTTTTCCTACCAGTATAGGATCCAGAGGCTTGCATGTGCATTTGCCCGACATGTGTGCACGCACTCTGTATGAGATTTCACTTCTGCGCATGAGCTGGATGCGCAGAAGCAAAAAAAAAAGGGGGCAAAAAGGGGCATGCACAGAAGCAAAAAAAGGACCAAAATTGCCAAAATCCCATCCATGCTAACATCCTCGTGTGAGATTCATCTTCGGGCGCATGCCCAGAAGCAAAATCTTATGGGGGGGAACGCACACACATGTCGAGCATGTGGTTGGCCAGCCTCCAGAGAACATTAAAAAGTCCTAATGGATCACCGATCCCATTTGTACTGGGTGGGGCCTGTCAAGTGATGGGCTAACAAATTTTTTACTACCACACTGTGGGTGTGGCTTATGCATTTTGTTTTAACATCTTTCAGTTGCAAATTGGATGCTCTGGTGTGGAGCTCCATTTTCACTACCCCACTGCGTTTTCCCCCCGTCCAGGCAGCAGCCCACTCCTGATTATCTACTATATAAAATGTATGTACATGCACTCACAGCTCTTCTAAAATTATACACATTCGACCTCATTTACTGCAATAGGAAAAACATACCCAGAGTTCAGAAGGGGAAAAAAAAATATCAAAATTTTGCTACCAGTACTGTATATCTGACCGTACCCATAGGAACCCATCACTGGGCCCATCACTAGTGATGGGCGAACCCAATGGTGTTCAGGTTCAGCAAGTTCGGATGAACTTTTTGCAAAATTCGGCCGAACCCGAACTGAACCCAAACCCAAACCCAAATGGGGAATCACTCCCATGAAGAGATTCTGGGGGCAGAGCTTTGACGTCACCAGCAGGTTGCTAAGGATGCCAAGGTGATCACTTCCTGGATTCCACTGGCATCCTTAGCAACCTGCCAGTGATGTCAAAGCTCCACCCCCCCAGAATCTCTTCGTGGGAGGGATTCCCCAGCTCCTTCAAAGGGAGGTCTTACATGCTTATTTTTACGTGAAAGGACCGCCCTTTGCTTGCAGCGCCACAGTGGTGTCCTTTTTTGTAAAAATAACAATGTTTATTCTTACTTGAAGACCTCCCTTTGAAGGAGCTGGGGAATCCCTCCCATGAAGAGATTCTGGGGGCCGAGCTTTGATGTCACCGGCAGGTTGCTAAGGACACCAAAGTGATCACTTCCTGGATTCCATGGAATCCAGGAAGTGATCACCTTGGCATCCTTAGCAACCTGCCGGTGACATCAAAGCTCCAAACGCCAAACATGACCCCGAACTTTGCCTGAAGTTTGAAAAAATTTTGGGTTCGTGTTCGGCATACCAAACACCGCAAAATTCGGTACGGACCCGAATTATGCGGGTTTGGTTCACCCATCACTACCCGTTACTGGATGTAGTATAGTAATTGGTGTAAGTGATGCTGTAATGTAGTGGTTAGTATAGTAGTTAAGGCCCCAGGCTAGAAACTGAGAGACTATGAGCTCTAGTTCTGCCTTAGGCACAAAGGCAGCTGGTTGACCTTGAGCTGGTCACTTTCTCTCAGTCTCAGGAAAAAAGGCAATAACAATTTCCTGAAGAGTTTTGTTCAACAGATACATTCTCAGTGTGCCCACAGAGAGAAATATCTGCCTCTACCTAGGATTGAACTCACAGCCTCCTGACTGTGAAGTAAAAGTTTCAACTCTAGGCCACTGCAGCACTCCTGCAAGATCTTGAGGAATGCTGGGGGTTAATTGTGCCAAATAAAACAGTTAACCATTTGCTTTGTGCCTATGCCCATGGCCTGGAAGAGGAGATAAGGTGTACATAAACTTTGCATTTAATGTTATAACTTGACCTTCTTGTTTGCAGATGTAAGACTTGGAAATGCATCAGGTTAGCGAAGACATAATATAATTATACTTGAATAAGGCATGTTTATCATAAAATTCTCAGCTGGTAGGAACTTTCAGAGGAGTTTTTTCAGGTTGAGATTGATTGTAATATATTTACTGGTGAGTATCTACAACTCATGTTAACAGTTGAAACTGTGGATCTAACAGTTTTTACATATCTATGCCAATTCTTCCCCAAAATGGAGAGTGAGTATACATTGAGAATTAGGTTCTGTCATACTTGCTTCAGATATTTTAAAATGTGCATCAACAAAAATCAAAAGCCAATTCATGGAAATTAGTAGGATTACACTAACATAGAATATATGTGGCTCAAAAATCAAGCCTTTTAGCTTTAAACTTTGAAATGGCAAAATAAATCAGAGCTATTTTAACAGGACAGATGTTAGTTTTTCTTCCAAAAATTATGTTTTAATGGTTTTCTTTTTAAAAAATGACTTTACATTTTCTGTTGGAAGTCATCCCATTTTAGGAATGACTTCAAAAAAGGAACATATAGAAACTACATTGACAGATTCACATGGTTTTCTTGGCAATAATACAAAAATGATATACCACTCGATTCTTTCATGATTTTTTTTCAACTTCCCAGTCTAACTGACATCTTTCTGGGGTTTTACCAAACAAGATTCTACCAATCAAGAAGAGCCTTCTCTGTGGCAGCCCCGACCCTCTGGAATCAACTCCCCCTGGAGATTAGGACTGCCCCCACCCTCCTTGTCTTTTGCAAACTCCTAAAAACCCACCTTTGTCGCCAGACATGGGGAAATTGATTCCCCTCAGTCGCTTCATTTTATGTATGGTTTGTTTGGGTTGTATGAGTGGTTTTTTTTGTTTTTTGTTTAACTGTTTTGTTTTTAATCATTGGATTTGTATTTTATATTCCTGTTGCGAGCCACTCCAAGTATAAATAAGTAAGTAAGTAAGTAAGTAAGTAAACAAACAAACAATCAATCAAACAAACAAATAAACAAAATGTAATGAGGTCTTAATGTTAGTTAAGGGCTTATCTCTCTCTGTCTTTCAAGATAGGCCAAATTCAGAAGTCTGATTTATAGGATTAAAACAGAAGTCTATTTTATAGGATTATACTAGATAGTTAAATAGACACTAATATACCAGCGGATATCATTATTAAATAATGACTGTAAGTTATATACAGTGAAGATCGGAGGTGAGTTCCTACCTGTTCTAACTAGTTCTTTAGAATCATTAGTAAACTGGTGATGGAATCATGGAGCTGGTTCTGTTTGTGCTGGTCTGTGGGCGCTGCCATCTTATTTTTTGATTCTGTGCATGGACAGAAGCTGAGTTTTGACACTGTGCATGCACGGCATAGCTGCATGGCACACAATGCATATGCAGCCACATGGCCTGGGAGTAAGTGAACCAGAAGTGAGGTAAATTAGAACCCATCCCTGGTGAAGATCAATGCAATTTTTTTTTACCCCCAAAAGAGTTGATTATTAGAATGTATTGGGCATTTGGAATTCTTAGAACAACACAACAAAGAAACAAGCTGCATTGATGAAGCAATGGTGAAATAACTGATAAAGGTACTTGGATGAGAACTGAAAATGTCTTTTTCCTCAGAAAGCAGTCCAGTAGCCCTTTTGTGTGTGTGGGAAGCAGCTTTGAGACAACTAAGCCCTGGATGACTGAATGAGAATCTCCAGAGAAGCTGCATTGATCTTTCTAGATAGAGAAAAGGCATTTGACAATTTAAATTGGATATATTTTTTGTTTAAAAATTTAGAAGCTTTGGACTTTGGTATTTTATTAAATAGGTAAAAATTTATACTTTAAATGGGCACCAATAATCGTAAATGGAAAACTAACAAAAACCTTGGGACATACACAAGAACTCAACAAGGATGTCCTTAGCTTTGGAAATGTTGAATAGAGACAATAATTTTAATTTCCATGTGTTAACTGGATTTAAATTTTTTTAAAATCAGTTAACAAAGTTGTTAACAAAAATCATGAGGATGGAAGAACAACAGAGTTGATGGGGGAAAACTGGTTTTAAGATTAAGAAAAAACCAAAATACCTGGGTATTGACTAAAATAATTGTATTTCATTTCAGAACAATTACATTAAGTCAAGGAATGAAATTAAGAAGGACATGCTAAAATGGGAGAAAGTACAACTGTCATTACTGGGGGGGGGAAATCTATGATAAATGGAATGTATTAGCAAAAACAATGAAGTTTTTGTTTCATATAATTTCCATTTTGACAAATGATGTACAATTTAAGCAATGGCAGAGTGATATGTCTAGGTTTTTGTAGCAGGAGAAAAATCCAATGGTTAAATATAAAATCCTTCATGATGCAAAGAAATAAAGATTGGGATTATCCAATTTTAAAAATGTATTTTGCAACCTGCTATTTAGTCTGGATAAAAGACCTGGTAAATAAAAGGATCTTAGTATTAGAAGGATATAATTCAATCTGAGGTTTGGATGACATAGCTTTTTATGGTACGATAAAGTAAAGAGCTGGATTAGTGTATATGGTCGTGGTCCAGAATTTAGGAGACTGTGAATTATATTCCCACTTTAGACACAAAGCAAGTGATTTTCAGCCTGTTGTGGAATCAAATGAGTCAGCGGAGATGGAGGCAGTATTGGGCCACCCCCAGTATGCCTGGCATCGCCGATCCGATAGTGGAAAAGGCGATGTATGTGCATCTGCACATCCCTGCCATGCCCCTGTGTACCCCGTGCAAGAATTTGCTTTTTGCATGCCCAGAAGCAAAGAAACCAATTTTTGGTGATTTTCGGCCTTTTTTGTTCATGTGTGGAAGCAAAGAAACCAGCAAAAATTGCCAAAATCTCACACGTGCGAATGTCCTCATGTGAGATTTTGGCAATTTTCACCAATTTCTTTGCTTCCGCACATGCAAAGAAGCAAATTCTCACATTAGGGCTCATGTGCCTGTTGCCACATGTGCACACATGCATGCGCCGGCCTCCAGAACCGATCTGGTAGGGAAAGGTAAGTGCAGAGGAGATGCCTGGGTTACTATGAGTGGGGGTAGTAGGTTTATGCACTATTTATTGAATACTTAATAGTTTTTTTATTGCCCTCCATTCTCTAGTACCTTAATATGATCCTTAATTACTTTTAAAATTGGAAACTATTAAATAGTATGTTTTTACCCATAAATGCTTTAATCATTATCTAGAACTGAACTTTTATAGCAATTAAAGAAAATTGACCTACTTGCCTAATCCATTATCATACTGAACCTTGTGGGTTCAGTGCAAAATCTTAAAATATTACCATGCTCCTCAACAAATAATGCTGTCTATCATTTGTCCTCTTTGTGGCTATTCAAATACTGTGTCTTAATCAACTGAAAAAGAGTCCAAGCCCCTATTTGAAAACTTATCTTGGTCGGTAAGCCACTCCCACCCAGTCACATGACCTTTAAGCCACCCCAATTCACATGATTGTCAAGCCCCTCCCACCTGGTCGCATGGCTGGCATGCCACTCCTAGCCAGTCACATGACCATCAAGTCACACCCACACAATAAGCCACGCTCACAGTGTGGTAGTAAAAGTTTTTGCAGCCCTTCACTGCCTGTATCCCTGTCTTTCTAAATAAAAAGGAGTTTCTCCTCATGTGTAAACTGTTGAGGGGGGCTCATGAAAGCTGGGTCACAACACAGCCCTTGGGGGCAATGTCAATGCAGGCAGTGGTAAACCCTTTCTGAAAGACAGAGCAAGCAATGTACAAGAATCGGACCAGATTGAACAGAAGAGAAGAAAAGTTAAGGCTAACGTAGCTTTTAATGTTGGAAGTGTAAAAAGAAACGAGGAGCGTCTACTACCATTTGTGGTGGACATGTACATATGCCACAAAATTTTGGGCAGATATCAAAAGCCATATCGATAACAATTATAATTAAATCTGAACTATTCCTCTTAGGCATTTTCCAACAAAAAATTACAAAAGAAGATAGATACCTCATTATACAAATATTGACCGCAGCTAGAATAACATACGCCCAACACTGGAAACAGGATACTATCCCGATGACCCTAACCATCATCACCAAAATTATGGAATGTGCATAACTGTCTAAAATGATGATGGAACTACAAAACAAAAATGATTCAGAGTTTTATGAGGCCTGGGAGAAGTGGTTTCGATGATTATCCAAAATCAACAACAACAAAATAAAAAATAATGACCAAACTACTCACTTTTCATTCAATACTTGACAAAAAAACCCTAAACTAAACATCAAAAAAGAAAACCAATAACACTAACATACAACCGAAAATATTGATTTCCATACACTGGGTTTAATCCTGCTGATACTCATTCATAAATACTAACAACTTAACTCTGACTCATCTCTATCTCATACATCCACCACACACCACAAACAACAAGTCATCAAAACACCAATGCCTGCTAATCTGCCGGTACCTCTCCCCCCTGTCCCCTACCCTTCCCTTCCCTTCCCCCACCCAAATCTCATCTCTTCACATATCTACTAATTACTATAGTACTTTACTTATTCCACATTCAAATCAATATATGTATTAGATAAAAATATAAACAGTTTAAACTTTGAATGTAATACGGCTATGTATAGTTCACTACTTTGAATTGACAAACATTAAGTAATATATGCTATCAATTTTATTTGGATATGTGTCTTTTCCCATTTCAATTGTAAATCTTGAATGTACTAATAGGATTATCCTTAGTCTAATATCATGAACTGATATACATTAAGCTATATATGCTACAGATACTAATTGGATATGTGCTTTTTTTTACCCTTCTTATTTTTCTGTACTCCCTGTTCCCCGTCCCCCTTTCAATAAATCAATAAATTATATATATATTTTGTTCTGTCTGGGTGCCCCCAGACTTCAACACCAACTGAAAAAAGCAGCCAGACACGCTGGTAAAAGCAAAGGCACTTTATAGTTGGAAAAACAAACACAGAGAAAAACCTGTTCTTCCCAACAGACAGGCTATGAGGCTTCACAGCAGAGTCATGACGGCCAGACAATACAGCAGACTTCTTGCTGGCACACACACCACTGTAGAGAATAAGACCCACGTCTTTCCCCCCAAGGTTTCAGCCTTCAGGGCCATAAGCCAGAGTCAGAAACGCCAAAGATCACAGCCAGGTCCCAGGACTCCCAAAGATAATACTCCACAATACAGGAAGGGTGGGTCTGCCTTTTCAGCCTTTCTGGGGAGAACCACACCCAAACCCAGCTGTTGCCTATTTAGGGCTGGAAATACCTGGCTAATTGTCCCCTTCGTTGTGCTGCTCTTCTCTGCCTGAGATCGATGATGGCTTGTGCATTTTCATCCAAGGACTCCAGGCTGCTTGCTGGGGAGAGCTCCACCCCGGGGGACTCAGGCTGTTCTCCCTCTCCCTCGGCCTGATATTCCTCCTCCCCGTCTGCCTGGGCCTCCTCCTCCTCCTCCTGTTCCTCCTCCTCCCCCTCTGAGCATGGAGCCGGCAGAGGTTCAGCCGTTCCCTGAGGAGCCTCAGACGGAATCACAACAATTTTTTAAACTCAATATATTGGAAGTGCCATATTGAGACTATGGAGAAGATATAAACCCAGATTGTGGCTGAAAATGTCTTTATGGGTCTCGGCACAAGAAGCATTTTATAGAAAAGAAGCAGCAGGCAAAGTGAGATAGTTAACATATTGAGAGCTGTTGGAACAAGACCACAGAGAATATAAGATGAAATCAAGAGAGCAATTGACTGAAGAGGAGAGTTAATTTTCAGTGATTTTCATATGCACAATTAAGAGAAAGATTCAAAGTAGGTAGCAGGACATTTGAAATTGAACAGCATAAGACAGAATTAGAAACTGGATTATGTAATTGCTAAAATGCATAAACCTTTGTTGGAATTTGAAATGGAAGAAAAGCAAGTCAGACTGTATGCATAATAAAATCTGCTAAGAACTCTGGATATAATTTACTGATGGAACAAAGGGAAAATAAGTGGTTAGAATATATTTTTTTACATGATGTTATTACCTAAAAACGTTTTTATAAAATGATCTACCATTGGTATACTGTATGACTCCAGAAAAATTATCTAGAATATATAAAGATAACTCAAACCTATGCTGATATGTGGACTGCATGAAGGGTCATTTTATCATGCCTGGTGGGTTTGTCAAAAAAACCAGGAAATGTTGGGTTCAGATACAGTAACACAAAGAATTTTAAAGATCAACATTCAACAGAAACCAGTGCTTTCCTTGCTGAGACTAATCAATAGTCAATTAGAAAACTGCTATGGAACACTGCTTTTATATGTGATAACTGCTGTGAGACTATTGTATGCACAAAAATGGAAAGATTCTAAAATACCCACAATGGAGAAATGTTAAGAGAAGACGATGGAATTAGCAGAGATGGCAAAATTGACTTGTCCGTTTAGAGAAAGGACAATAACCTCATTTATTAGTGACTGGAAACCACTAATGGAATTTTTGCTGAAGAAACGAAAAACTGAGCTTGTTTTTTATGGATTTAATAGTTAGAAAGGGTAGATTACAGAAAGAAGGAAATTTTAATGTAAGCTTAGAGAATGAAGGCAAAATATAAATAAATTTTTAAGCATTATTAAGAAAATTGGAAGCTTCTTCTCTTCCCCTTTTTTCAGTTTCTTATTTCCTTTGTTATATATTCACTTTTTTCTTTATTTCCTTGCTACAATGTGTTTTTGCTTTGCTAAAAGTGTCACACATTCACACAAGTCAGCTAATTGCGAAAGCATCCTACATCCTAAAAGCAAGAAGCTTATGTAAAATCAGATCATTCTTCCATATTTTGGGGGTAGGGAAACAGACAAATAAAAACTCTTTCTTGAAACGTTGGAAGAACCAACAAGGCATGTTAGGAAAACATAGGCAGGGGCATCCAAAGCCAATCCTAAATTATTGGCAGTGGAAGTGATGTGCCGGTGCCTGGAGGCTGTTGGGGCCTGGATGAGTGTCAACACTCAAACTCAACCCAGACAAGACGGAGTGGCTGTGGGTCTTGCCTCCCAAGGACAATTCCATCTGTCCATCCATCACCCTGGGGGGAGAATCATTGACCCCCTCAGAGAGAGTTCGCAACTTGGGCGTCCTCCTCGATCCACAGCTCACATTAGAGAAACATCTTTCAGCTGTCGTGAGGGGGGCATTTGCCCAGGTTCGCCTGGTGCACCAGTTGCGACCCTACTTGGACCAGGAGTCACTGCTCACAATCACTCATGCCCCCATCACCTCGAGGCTCGACTACTGTAACGCTCTCTACATGGGGCTACCTTTGAAAAGTGTTCGGAAACTTCAGATCGTGCAGAATGCAGCTGCGAGAGCAATCATTGCCCATGTTACACCAACACAGAGCCGCCCCGAGTCTTCGGAGAGGGGCGGCATACAAATCCAAGTAATAAATAATAAATAAATAATAAACACTCCGCAGTCTGCATTGGTTCCCGATCAGTTTCTGGTCACAATTCAAAGTGTTGGTTATGACCTATAAAGCCCTTCATGGCACCGGACCAGATTATCTCAAGGATCGCCTTCTGCTGCACGAATCCCAGCGACCAGTCAGGTCCCACAGAGTGGGTCTTCTCCAGGTCCCGTCAACCAAACAATGTCGCTTGGTGGGACCCAGAGGAAGAGCCTTCTCTGTGGTGGCCCCTGCCCTTTATTTCTTCTAGCTGTAGCTAATAAGGAACTGCCGGCTTTCTCCAGGGAAGGTGTTTTTAACGGCTGCCCTGAAGTCAGCTGGCCATTGACAATCCTTTAAATTTCCCGCTGTTTGCTAACCAATCAGCAGCGGCTATGCGAATATGTACCCCATCCATTCGCACATAACAGTTTTGGTTTCCTATCAGGACTACCCAAAGAGCTGTAGCTGCTCTGGTTAGAATTCAATTAATTATCAGGTCCATTTCCGGGTACCATGTATAAGAAGAATATTGATTATATAAAAACGCACAGCATTTATAAGAAAAACCAAAAAGCAGATAGGCCAAAGGTCATTACATAAATCTCAGAGGAGGGGGAGATCTATTCTATTAAGAGATAAGGTATGACCCTCTTAAGGCCTTTTCCAGTAACCTCGGTGAATCATTATTAAAAGGGATGGCGCATTACTTTTGGCATCCTGGTTTCAGATATCACATAAAGGTAATTGTACCTTCAAATGAATCGGCAACCTTTAGAACTGTCACAACCATGGCAAACTATTCCGCTAATTATAGTTCTTTACTTTTGTGTTTTGTTTAAAATTCAATTGCCTATTCAAATAAGTACCTGCATGCTGTTCATTCTTTGATATACTTCCTTTCTTTCTAAACAATTCAGATGAAACCAGTTTCATAACTCCTCGGCGGAACTGCAGAAAAATTTCATCTGGGCCATGTCTTTGCTTCTTGACTCAGTGAAGAGATGTTGGCATTCATATGAGTAAAAGCTATGGAAATATTTTATTGAGTACAGTGATACCTCGTCTTACGAACTTAATTGGTTCGGGATGAGGTTTGTAAGGTGAAAAGTTTGTAAGACAAAACAATGTTTCCCATAGGAATCAATGGAAAAGCGATTAATGCATGCAAGCCCAAAACTCACCCCTTTTGCCAGCCAAAGTGCCCGTTTTTGTACTGCTGGGATTCTCCTGAGGCTCCCCTCCATGGAAAACCCCACCTCCGGACTTCCATGTTTTTGTGATGCTGCAATTTGGCTGAGGCTCCCCTCGCTGGGAAACCCCACCTCTGGACTTCCGTTGTCAAAGAAGCGCCCATTTTTGCGCTGCTGGGATTCCCCTGCAGCATCACAGAAGTCCAGAGGTGGGGTTTCCCATGGAGGGGAGCCTCAGGGGAATCCCAGCAATGCAAAAACCGGTGCTTCACTGGCAACAGAAGTCCAGAGGCGGGGCATCCCAGTGGCGGCAGCTTAGATTTGTAAGGTGAAAACAGTTTGGAAGAAGAGGCAAAAAAATCTTAAACCCCGGGTTTGTATCTCAAAAAGTTTGTATTACAAGGGATTTGTAAGACGATGTATCACTGTATTTTGATCCAGTTTCACATATTTCCAACACTGTAGCCTCTTAGTGGTTAACAATATTTTTATTTATTTTATTTATTTTATTTTATTTTTTATTTTTTTATTTTTTTATTTTATTTTATTTTATTTTATTTTATTTTATTTTATTTTATTTTATTTTATTTTATTTTATTTTATTTTATTTTATTTTATTTTATTTTATTTTATTTTATTTTATTTTATTTTATTTTATTTATTATTTTATTATTTATTTTATTTCATTTCATTTCATTTCATTTATTAGAGTTGTATGCCACCCCTCTCCGCACACTCGGGGCGGTTCACAATAGAAAGAATATGTGTACATACCTACCTACATACATACCTATAGGGGTGGGCAGCAGGCAGGACGGGGTGGAACACAGTTCCACCAGTGGAAATGAAGATGCATGTGCAGCTCCAGCTGATTGGCGGCTGTCACTTCCTAGATTACAGGTCTTGGCTCAGCTCTCCTTTTTTCCCCTGCTGCTGCTCCTGTGTCTGTGCTTCTTGCTTTTTTCCTCTTTCCTCCATCCTGGCCTCGGACGAGCTTCCCTCTCTCCTGCCTGGCTCCTCTCCAGCTTCACGCAGTCACCTCCTGCCTGAGGTGCAAGTTGAAGGTGTGTGCGGAAGTGGCCCTGGCAGCATTTATGCTTCTGGCAGCACCTGTTTGCCAAGCTACCCAGCCTGAGATGGGGGGGGGGGCGACCCAGGAAGGAGACCACGGGAAACGCAAAGCAAATTCTCATCCCAGCGAGCGATACTGGTAAGGTTGTAAGTCAAGGATTTAACAGTTCACTTGAATGATGATGATTGTTCAAGCCACTCCCACCTGATCACATGGCCGGTAAGCCACTCCTACCCAGTCACATGACCATTAAACCACTCCCACAAATAAGCCACACCCACAGTGTGGCAGTAAAAAAATTGGCTGCCCATTACTGCATACATATATACATACAGTGCATACATACATACATGTATGGATATGGATATGTTTGTGTGTGTGTGTTTGTGTTTATGCATGTATGTATAAGTGTATAA
Organism: Erythrolamprus reginae; assembly: GCF_031021105.1. NCBI lineage: Eukaryota > Metazoa > Chordata > Lepidosauria > Squamata > Dipsadidae > Erythrolamprus > Erythrolamprus reginae. The sequence continues at coordinate 103,049,469 of NC_091954.1, forward strand.
GGGAGCTAGTTTGCTTTGCTGGAATGACCCTTTTCAGAGTGGTAGCATCCTTAGTGCTCTCTGAGATTGGTAGTTTGCCAACTTTTAGAGATAAAGAAGGAAGCCCTCAAAGACCCTGAAATCAGAAACTACTTTTGTAATGGAAGCACACACATGTGGAATGATCCCTCATCTAAGACACCTTTCTCAAAGGAATAAATTGCCATCAACCAAACTCCTAAGGAGGAAAAAAAATGCCATACTTGCTTATTCCCAGGAATTCCATATAAAAGAGTTGAGATTTTATTTATTTATTTATTTATTTATTATTTAGATTTGTATGCCGCCCTCTCCGCAGACTTCATGGTCTTGGAGCTTACTTTTTAATACATATTTTATTCATTCATACATACATTACATACTTACATATATACATGTTCCTTGCATATTCCTTAATAAGCCAAGTTTTTTTCTTTATCAGGTTCAGTTTTACTTTATCCATGTCTTGTTGATGACAGAATGTCTTACACTAAATTATATCTTGTGCCATCAGGGAATGGAAGCATCAACAATTAAATGATTATTTAAACTATGTGACTAGGCTGCCAGGTTTTATACAAATTGTGTGTAATCGTATTTATATTAGGCTTTCCTACTGTTGGCAACAAAACGTGAAAGAAATTTGCTAATTGAAGAGATTTGATTCTATCATAGGAAGCAAAAAAAAAATGCACCATGCATGTGAAATTTGACTTGGATGAATGGTAACATAGATAAAACACTGAAATATCTGGTGCCTATATAAAGTCAGCTTTAGCTTCCATAGTTGTTACCAAATTCAATGGATTGGTAGGCTTGAAGAATGTCAGGCTAACAGAATAGAATAGAGTAGAGGGGAATAGAGTAGAGTAGAGTAGAGTATGTTGGGTTGGGTAGAGTAGAAGAGAAGAGAAGGGAAGGGAAGAGAAGAGAAGAGAAGAGAAGAGAAGAGAAGAGAAGAGAAGAGAAGAGAAGAGAAGAGAAGAGAATTTTATTGACCAATGGTTGGACACAAAAAGAATTTATCTTGGTACATATGCTCTCAGTGAACATAAAAGAAAAGATAAGTTCATCAAGTATCATAAGGTACAATAAGGGCAATTAATTCAGCAGAGACTGTAAAATTACACTGACTGATATGACTCTGGTCTACTTGAATTTATATGTGGTAGTCTTCTAAAAGTAATCCCATTTCTGATTAAGATCACTTTTCTGGGCAACAGGTTTATCTCTCTATTTCTTTCCTGCTGAAAATTGAACAATCCGAAGCTATTGTAACCATTATCTATCCTCCCAAACAAAACTGTGGCACTATTTATTATATTTTTTGCATCCAACCCATGTTTTGCTTTTTCATAGTGACATTCATATTTTTCAAGGCAAGGAGAGTAGGATGCCAATAGATATGCCCAGCAATTCTCTCTGGAGCCTTGCTGTTTAATACTCTAGACATATTATTTATTTATTTATTTTTGTCAAGCATGTACAGTGGCTCCTCTACTTACGAACTTAATTCATTCCGTGACCAGGTTCTTAAGTAGAAAAGCAATTTTTCCCATAGGAAGCAAATAATGTGTGCAATTGGGGAAACCACAGGGAGGGTGGAGGCCCTGTTTCCTCCCAGGAGATTTCATAGAGAAGCCCCACGGAGGCTTCTCCCCACCTTTTCCATCCCTGTTTCCTCCCAGGAGATTCCTAAAGAGACCCCACAGAGGCTTCTCCTTGACTTTTCCAGTTACAGTTTCGGAGGCTCGGGTCTGTAAGTGGAAAATAGTTTTTGTGAAGAGGCAAAAAAATCTTGAACATCCGTTTCTTATCTAGAAAAGTTCATAAATAGAGGCGTTCATAGATAGAGGTACCACTCTATTGGAAAATAGGTACAAGTATAATGTGATTATGAATACATGAAATGGATACGACTGAAAGGGAACATTAGGACAGGGGTGGTAGGCATGCTGGTGCGCTTATGCATGTACCTTAAAGACCTCTTAGGAATGGGGTGAGATCTACAATAGACAGTTTAAGGGTAAAGCTTTGAGAGTTTGAGGAAGAAACCTGGTGCAGAGCTTAAGGGATTGGATACTGTAGCCTAGAGGATAATTCTCTGCCATACAAGGCAAAGGTTGCAGGTTCAATTCCCAGTGGGTATGGCTAGCTGATGAGGCCAAAATAAGGCCAAAATAGATCTATCCTAGTCTCCCTTAATTTTCAAATTCAGCAAAAAAAAAACATGTGACATATGTATGTGTGTGTGTGTGTGTGTGTGTGTGTGTGTGTGTGTGTGTATATATATATATATATATATATATATATATATATATATATGTCACATGTTTAAGCTGAATTTGAAAATTAAGGGAGACTAGGATAGATCTATTTCGGCCTTATTTTGGCCTCATCAGCTAGCCATACCCACTGGGACTTGAACCTGCAACCTTTGCCTTGTAAGGCAGAGAATTATCCTCTAGGCTACAGTATCCAATCCCTTCAGCTCTGTACCAGGGAAGGGTTACATTTTGTGTCGAATCACCCTGGTATATTGAAGGAACATCACAGCTCCTTTTTTGCCTCTCGGCAAAATATATATATATATATATATATATATATATATATATATATATATATATATATATATATATATATCACATCACAAGTATTTTTATTATTATTATTATTATTACTAGAAATTTTGGGCTTAGACAACTTAGAAACATAGTACTGTATGTACGTATATATATATATGTGTGTGTGTGTGTGTATGTATCACATGTTTTTTGCTGATATATATATATGACGGTCTTGGTACATACAGTACTACGTTTCTAAGTTGTCTAAGCCCAAAATTTCTAGTAAAAATAATAATAATGATAAATAGTTAAGCTAAAAAGTGCCATCAATCTTCTATGTTTCAACTCCCAGAATTCTCCAGCCTGCTATGCAATGCTGGCTGGAGAATTCTTGTGATTATCCTGAAGCTACAATGTAATTGCTAGTATAGATGCATTTAATAATAATAATAATAATAATAATAATAATAATTTATTAGATTTGTATGCCGCCCCTCTCCGAAGACTCGGGGCGGCAACTCCTTAAAGCCGCCCCTCTCCGAAGACTCGGGGCGGCTTTAAGGAGTTGAAGAAAAAGATCTTTTGCCTATTCCAGAACACTTTTCCTCTTTAAACCCAATGCGCTGCACAGCCCTAATTGATACACATTTTATATCAAGATAGAAGTACTTTTTATTTTTAAATGATCTTAAAGTCCTCTCTATCTACTTTATCCCTTTTGTTCACTGCAGTAAATTCTGGACACGTTAGTTTATGCACGATCTGTTTTCTGGAGCTTTATCAAGGATTTCCTGAAATGTGCAGATAAATTACATTGCATCTTCTGTCCGTATTAATTAATCCGCTGTCAGATAATTAATTATCTCAGTCCAGAGCTAAAACCCATTTTCGGCTGTATGCTTACCTGTGCATACAAAAATGAAATTGCAAAATGAGCTGGTGCAGTTGGGATTAGTAACTCTAGTAGCTTGCAGTCCCCATGGAGAAGGTAAGCTAAGGTTTTCCAAAATTTGAGATTCTTCTTTTTGTGACATGAAATAGGTGGCAGATGTACCTAGAAATGTATGTTGCAGTTATGGATACCTTGCATTAGTGTAGTTGTCAGAATATTTTTGTACCTTCAAGCACTTCTTTGGTACCTACTCTAATTTTGTTATAAGTTCTTTTATGATTTGAAAGGGAAAAAAATAGGATGGAAAATGGATATGATGTAATGTAACACCCTCTAGCATTATTTTTTTATTAACTTCTCTCTATATAAATGTTTATTTTTTCCCCTGGCCGGTATTCATACCTGCAAATAAATCCACGAATTGAACAGGCTCTTATCTTTTTTCTAACAAAGCCTATATCTCTATCTCCATCTATATCTATATCTATGTATCTATATCTATGCTACTGTATTTGATCTATATCTTTATCTATTATATATAGTGTTGGTTATGACCTATAAAGCCCTACATGGCCCAGGACCAGATTATCTCCGAGACCGCCTTCTGCCACACAAATCCCAGCGACCGGTGAGGTCCCACAGAGTTGGCCTACTTAGGGTCCCGTCAGTTGGCGTGACCTGGGGTAGAGCCTTCTCTGTGGGAGCCTCAGCCTTCTGGAATCAACTCCCCCCAGAGATTCGCAATGCCCCCTCCCTCCTTGCCTACTGAAAGAGCTTAAAAACTCATCTTTGCCACCAGGCTTGGGACTTTTAGATCTTCTCCTGACCACTGAATGCCTTAAGCAGGATTTCTGAATGTTTGGTTAATAAGTAATTTTTTGGTTAATCTTCTCTTTTAATTGTTTTTAAATTGTAGTATTAATTGGGTCATATTATTGTTCTGTTTTACATATGTTGTGAGCCGCTCCGAGTCCTCAGAGAGGGGCGGCATACAAATACAATAAAATAAATATAATAAATAAATCTCTATCTATTTCATCTCTATCTATCTATCTATCTATCTATCTATCTATCTATCTATCTATCTATCTATCTATCTATCTATCATCTATCTGTCTGTCTGTCTGTCTGTCTGTCTGTCTATCTATCTAATCTATTGATCTATCATCTGTCTTTCTGTCTGTCTGTCTGTCTGTCTGTCTGTCTGTCTGTCTGTCTCTCTCTCTCTCTCTCTCTATCTATCCAGTGATGGGCTACCAAAATTTTTACTACCACACTGTGGGCGTGTCTTATACATTTTGTTTCAACATCTTTCAATGCTTGTTTGTTTGTTTGTTTGTTTGTTTGTTTGTTTGATTGATTGACTGATTGATTGATTGATTTTGTTCCACCCTGTCCGGGCAGTAGCCCACTCTGATTATCTACTATATAAATGTATGTACACACACACGCACATGCACGCACAGATCTTCTAAAATTATACACATTCAACCTCATTTACTGTGATAGAAAAAACATACCCAGAGCCCAGGGGGGAATCAAAATTTTGCTACCGGTACTGCGTACCTGACCGTACCCGTAGGAGCCCACCACTGTCTATTCTGCTCAAAAAAATAAAGGGAACACTCAAAGAACACATCCTAGATCTGAATGAATGAAATATTCTCAGTGAATATTTCATTTGTACAACTATTTCTTTTGCACAACAGCACGTGAAATTGACTGTCAATCAGTGTTGCTTTCTAAGTGAACAGTTTGATTTCACAGAAGTTTGATTTACTTGAAATTATATTCTGTTTTTAAGTGTTCCCTTTATTTTTTTGAGCAGTGTATGTACACACACATTTATTTATTTATTTATTTATTTATTAGATTTGTATGTCGCCCCTCTCCGCATATCTACATATCTACATCTATATCTATAAATCATCTATTGATATAAAAGTCTATATATAAAAGTCTACGGAGAGGGGCGGCATACAAATCCAATAAATTATTTATTATTATTATTATTATTATTATTATTATTATTATTATTATTATTATTATTATATACACTGAGAGACATAGACAGTCCTGTGAGAGTGTGTGTTTGTGTATGTGTATGACCTTTCTCTTTCTTTCTCTGTATATGGGAGGGAAGCCAGTACAATTCAGGGGTTTGTTTGCAGGTATGAACACCTACCGGTGTGTGTGTGTGTGTGTGTGTGTGTGTAGAGAATGTCCACCCAACTTCAAGATATGCTGAAAATGCCAAGGCAGCATTTCCATAAGCAATGGAAAAGCTTTAGGGAGCCATTTCACCAAATCATTCTTCTGGTAACTATGTTTTATAACAGGCACGGCCCACCAAAACAGCTTTTGACATGTTTTTAAAATTACAAAAGTGTACCCTAACCCCCACACACCCCAAGTCTTATCTTCTGGTGCCGTAGCAATACCTATTATAAATCAGATGCCATTAATGTACTTCTGCTGTTAGATGAAACTTACTTGTCTTTTTCCGACCAAAGACTGTTTACTCACAGTTTGGAAAAAGTGATCATGCTTTGCTAAGCTGAGTATTTAAGGTCAGTTCCTAGGACACCATAGATATGATAAATACCTTTCTCAGGTTCTTATGAATATGATTTCTCCTGCTATGAAAAAAAAAGTATTCCACAAAGATATGATACAGATTCTGACACTAAGAAACACAACATGACCAACACCTATAAAGAGAAATATAGGCTATTGGTAGGAGAAGTTGGAATAAGTCTATACCCCAAATATAGAACATCTGGAATGACAGATGTGCCTCATCTATGCTTTGGAACTCAATCTCATGATTAAAGAATATTATGTATAATTATGCATATGTCACACACACAAAATGTTGTTGCTTCCAGATTCTGCAGAATTTGCAGTCTACTTCCAATTTGTGGCTAATGTATTTGTACTCTGCAGTAAATTGTCACCACGTGAGGAGAAAGGTAGACACTTTGAGCCCTCACACTTTGTTTGGTATGGGGGGGGTGAAAGAGGGGGAGGGAAGAAGAGGGAGAGAGAGTTTTGATATCAAAACTATTAAAAAGTCTCTTTGCCGTGTCCCTCTTGGCTGGTTTCGGCCAGCAGGGAGGTGACACGGAGCTGGGTCCAGGAGATTGTCAATGCTTCTCTTGGGAGGGGGTCCTTCCCAGCTCCCTACAAGGAGGCACTTGTGCGCCCCCTCCTCAAGAACCCTTCCCTGGACCCAGCCATTCTTAACATGTTGGTTATGACCTATAAAGCCCTTCATGGCACTGGGCCAGATTATCTCAGCGACCGCCTTCTGCCACACGAATCCCAGCGACCAGTTAGGTCCCACAGAGTGGGCCTTCTCCAGGCCCCGTCAACTAAACAATGTCGGTTGGCGGGGCCCAGGGGAAGAGCCTTCTCTGTGGCGGCCCCGACCCTCTGGAACCAACTCCCCCCAGAGATTAGAATAGCCCCCACCCTCCTTGCCTTTCGTAAGCTCCTCAAAACCCACCTCTGCCATCAGGCATGGGGGAATTAAGATAATCTTTCCCCCTAGGCTTCTACAATTTATGCATGGTATGTTTGTATGTATGATTGGTTTTATAACAAGGCTTTTTAGCTGTTGTAGTATTGGATTTTTACATTCTGTTTTTTGTCACTGTTGTTAGCCGCCCCGAGTCCACGGAGAGGGGCGGCATACAAATCCAATAAATAAATAAATAAATTAAACTTTTGCCACCCAAATTCAATGTTGAACAAAACCTCAAGTAAAAATCAGGAAGTGTTCAAAAAATGTCAAAACGGTGGTACAACTTGTAATTGAAGTCTACCTCTTTTAGGTCCAAAATGATCCCCATAAAAAAGAATGGGATTTCAATTCCATGGTTGTGCACACCATCTTAACTTGTTTGAACCCTTCCCCATAGACGCCATTGCATAAAATCAATCTAAGATTTATGCGAGGCCCAGAGGCTGTCCATAGCGACTGTGCTGTGATTAGCAGATAAACTCTGTAGTGCCTGGAACACATTGTGCAAAGCAGGCAAGAGGTGAATTATAAGCGGGAGTTTTTAAAACATTGCAGAATTCCAGAAAATATATGTCACTTTATCACAGAAAATTGGAATCCAATGCCCTTAAAACATCCAAGCGTCCGCTGAAAAATACCAGCCATTTCTTAGCTTTTATAAAGCACGCCGCAGTCTCTTTCATGAGTCATTATAGAACATCTTGAAATGTCATGGTGTGCCAACAAAAATAATTAACATCATTAAGGCTTTCTAAATAAATGCAGTTTACCAACCAAAAATGAAACAAGGGAATGACTTGGGGCTGCCACCCTTGGCATCAATCACGGAGGAGTCTTTCATGAACTTTGCCATCAACAGTGCCATGGAAAGAAAATCAATATAAGGATTTCTCAATTGGCCTCCTGAGAAATCTAGGAGAGCAATGCAGGAGAGAATCATGAAAAACCATGAGACTTGCATTCAAACTTTCTCACTGTCCAGAAAAGGTAATGCATTCTGGTTCATGCCAAATCCTGAAGACATCTGGGGGTGTGATGGTTAAATTGCAACTATTTCAGGTAAACTGCCCACAATCTGGAGTTCGATTCTGAAGGGACTCAAGATTGCCGCATACCTCCGAGAGACCAGTAAGAGCACACAGAGTTGGCCTCTTCCAGGTCCTGTCGATTAAGCAATGCAGGTTGGCAGGGCCATGGGTAAGGGCCTTCTCTGTTGCTGCCCCAATTCTACAGAATCAACTCCCCCTCTGATGTCCATTCTGCTCCTACCCTACCGGCCTTCTGCAAGGCTGCGAAGACCTGGCTTTGCTGGCAGGCCTGGAGGCCATGAATTGACATCTATCATGGCCAAATTGTGTGAATGGTATGCATGTATGCTGATTAAATAGAGTAGTACCTCTACCTGCAAACACCTCTACTTAAGAACTTTTCTAGATAAGAACCAGGTGTTCACGATTTTTTACCTCTTCTCAAGAATCATTTTCCACTTACAAATCCTAGCCTCCAAAACTGTAACTGGAAAAAGCATTGAGAAGCCTCTGTGGGGCCTCTCTAGGAATGTCCTGGGAGGAAGCAGGGCCGGAAAAGGCAGGGAGAAGCCTCTGTGGAGCCTCTCTAGGAATCTCCTGGGAGGAAACAGGGCCAGAAAAGGCAGGGAGAAGCCTCTGTTGGGCCTCTCTAGGAATCTCCTGGGAGCACACAGGGCCTCCACCCTCCCTGTGGTTTCATCAGCCACATGCATTATTTGCTTTCACATTGATTCCTATGGGAAAAATAGCTTCTTCTTCCAAACTTTTCTACTTAAGAACCTGGTCACAGAATGAATTAAGTTCATAAGTAGATGTACCACTGTAGTTTAATTGTGGGTTTTAATTGGGGTCTTATATTTTTAGACTTTATATTTTACTATATTTTTTTCTTTTATATTATTGTAAGCTGCCCTGAGTCCTTCAGGATTGGGCGGCATAGAAGTATAAATAAATAAATGAATGAACGAACCAACCAACCAACCAACCAACCAACCAACCAACCAACCAACCAACCAACCAACCAATCAATCAATCTGACTCAGCCTTCCATCCTTCTGAAGCTAGTGAAATGAGGAGCCAGATTGTTGGGGGCAATGTGCAAAATAATGCTTATATTGTAAAGCACACAGAGATTTCTTTAAAACACTATTGCTATTGCAATTGATGGGGAGAGTCAAAGTAGAAAATGTACTAAGCTCTATTAGGTTGTCGAGCAAATTTGAACCAGTGCCTGAGTGTGATCTTGAGCCAATAAATTGTGATTCAGTCTAGTGAGCCAGTTGGCCCCAGAAAAATGGCATATAGACTGTTCTGAAATGCGCTGCAGTCTTCCGAAAGGTGAAGATTTATAGTCTGCCAGGGAGACTCTGAAGTCAAGATTGCTAATACCGTTTGGAACAATACAAAGCATCTCCGAAACAATTTTAAAGCAATCAGGGCGGCTCGCCAATCATAGGTTACAGACTCATATGTGACCTGTGAGCTTAGAAATCTTCTGTATGAGACCCACTTGGATTTGCAAAGAAGTAAAATTGTCAGGGTTTCTGGAGGTTTCAGTACACAATATGGAGATCGCAATTCAGTCTGTGGATATTAACTGTGCAGGCTTGTCATGGTAATAGCATATTATATGGTAATGTCAAAATAAAAACACATTGGATAGAGGACAATATTTGTAAGCCCAGAGGTGAAATGACGGATCCTTGGTGCTTCTGAGCTTGGTTGTTTTATTGCAGGTATTTTATTAGACGAACAGGGCAGTGATGGGCTACTACAGGTACGGTCAGGTACGCAGAACCGGTAGCAAAATTTTGGTCAGGTATGCAGAACCAGTAGAAAAGTTTGAATTTATTTCTTTTTTTCCCTTCTGGGCTCTGGGTATGTTTTTCCTATCGCAGTAAATGAGGTTGAATGTGTATAATTTTAGAAGAACTGGGCGCGCATGTGTGTGTGTATGTACGTACACATACAGTTTATATAGTAGATAATGTATATTGTTGTGTGCCTGTGTGTAACCCAGGAGAAGAGCCTTCTCTGTGGCGACCCCGGCCCTCTGGAACCAACTCCTCCCAGAGATTAGAATTTCCCCCACCCTCCTTGCCTTTCATAAGCTACTTAAAACCCACCTCTGCTGCCAGGCATGGGGGAATTGAGATTCCCTTTCCCCCTAGGCCTTTACAATTTTATGCATGGTATGTCTGTATGTATGTTTGGTTTTTTATATTAATGGGTTTTTAATTGTTTTTAGTATTGGATTATTATTGTACGCTGTTTTATGATTGCTGTTAGCCGCCCCGAGTCTTCGGAGAGGGGTGGCATATAAATCCAATAATAATAATAATAATAATAATAATAATAATAATAATAATAATAATAATAATATGTATGTACACATATGGCAGAAATACATAGAATTAAATAGTGTACTTCGGTAATAATAAAAAGATAGGCAAGGAGAGTCCAGGCACCTTAACCCAAACCAGTGACGTCATGTTGGCCATCTTTAAGCCAGTCACATGACCTTTAAGCTACACCCGGTCATATGATTGTCAAGCCACTCCCACCTGGTCACATGGTCGGCAAACCACACCCACAAAATAAGTCATGCTGGTCACAGCTGAAACTACAGTTAAGTCTGTTCATGTGTTGTGAAATTAAGAATTTGTCATCATGTCTTTTGGCTGCTATTGGTGTTCATGGATGTGCTCTGCCTGTTTGACCTATACAGTGCCTTTTGTGGTCCTTACACTGTATGTTATCAAAGACTCCAGGTTTTTTTTCTTCTGAGGTTGCTGGGACTTTTGGTTTACTTTAAATGTTTTGGAAGGATTCAATTGTGTGTGCTACACTGATGCCATGTAGTTGCAATAGTCTGTTGGTGAGACGTTCTTGATGTCTGTGAGCTTACAAAACTTACAAAACTTTTGTCAGACCAATTCTAGAATACAGCTCACCTGTCTGGACCCTGCATTGAATACCAGATATTAATACCCCCTCGGAGAGGGTCCGCAACTTGGGCGTCCTCCTCGATCCACAGCTCACATTAAAGAACCATCTTTCAGCTGTGGCAAGGGGGGCGTTTGCCCAGGTTTGCCTGGTGCACCAGTTGCAGCCCTATCTGGACCGGGACTCATTGCTCACAGTCACTCATGCCCTCATCACCTCGAGGTTCGACTACTGTAATGCTCTCTACATGGGGCTACCTTGGAAAAGTGTTCGGAAACTTCAGATCGTGCAGAATGCAGCTGCGAGAGCGGTCATGGGCTTACCTAGGTATGCCCATGTTTCACCATCACTCCGCAGTCTGCATTGGCTGCCGATCAATTTCTGGTCACAATTCAAAGTGTTGGTTATGACCTTTAAAGACCTTCATGGCACTGGACCAGAATATCTCCGAGACCGCCTTCTGCCGCACAAATCCCAGCGACCGATTAGGTCGCACAGAGTTGGCCTTCTCCGGGTCCCGTCAACTAAACAATGTCGGTTGGTGGGCCCCAGGGGAAGAGCCTTCTCTGTGGCGGCCCCGACTCTCTGGAACCAATTCCCCCCGGAGATTAGAACTGCCCCTACTCCGTAAACTCCTTAAAACCCACCTTTGCCGTCAGGCATGGGGGAACTAAAACACCTCCCCCAGGCATGTACAATTTATGCATGGTATGTTTGTGTGTGTGTGTGTTAGTATATTGGGGTTCCTTTTAAATTTTTTAAATATTTAAATTTATTTGGATTTGTTACGATTTATTGTGTCTTGTTGTGAACCGCCCCGAGTCTGCGGAGAGGGGCGGCATACAAATCTAAATAATAAATAAATAAATAAATAAATAAATAAATAAATAAATAAATAAATAAATAAATAAATAAATACATACATACATACATACATACATACATACATACATACATACATACATACATACATACATACATACATACAACCGGGAGATTCCAAAAATATTTTACAAGAAGAGTCCTACATTCCTCCTCTCACAAGAAAACACTTTACTCCACCAGACTTGAAATACTGCGATTAGATCAATTACAACTATGTCACCTCCGATACGATCTAACGGTAGTTCATAAAATCATGTACCAAGATGTCCTTCCTGCTAGTGACTACTTCACCTTCAATCGCAACAACACACGTAACTGTTGTATACCATGTAAGTAACCTATGTAAATAAGTTATGCTAATCCCTGTTCAAATCTATCCATTTGCATACTCATCCGCGGGTTGGGTAAACTGCGGGCAGGAAAATACAAACAGCTGTCAAAGCCGTGCCTACAGTAACCAGAGCCCTTTAAATAGAGGAACCCCAGCCACACGCCTCCATTCTGTTTGCAGAAGCCTCACTCTATACTTTGTTGTGAGTTGTTGTTACATGAGCTGATTTCTAATAAAAAAGAATCAAGCAGCCATGTGTCTCTCCAATTGCTCCAGACTGAACAGCAACAGATTCAAATTTAATGTAAATCGCTCCAAACTAGATTGCAGAAAATATGACTTCAGCAATAGAGTGATCAATGCCTGGAATGCACTACCAGACTGTGGTTTCTTCCCTAAATCCCAAAATCTTTAACTTCAGATTGTCTAGGGTTGAACTCTCTCCTTTTCTAAGAGGTGTGTAAGGTGCGTGCATAAGCGCACCAAAGTGCCTGCCGTCCCTGTCCTACTGCCCTAATTTCTTCTTTTATCTTTACTTTCTACTTATGCTATGCTTATACAAATCACAATCCTATATTTGTTTGACAAATAAATAAAATAAAATAAAACAAAGTGCTGTCCTTTTCAGAGCTTGCATTGGTTGTACTATACTGGATTGAATGGCCAGACACTGTTGGATGAAGTTGGATGAAATTGTGCAGACAATGAAGGGCTACCAAAATTTTTACTACCACACCATGGGCATGGCTTATGTAGAATGCCCTGCATTTTCTTTCAACATCTTTCAGTGCAAATTGGGTGCCCTGGGGTGGAGCTCCATTTTTGCTACCCCACTGCATTCTCCCCTTTCTCGGCAGTAGCCCACCCCTGTGTGTAGATGTCCATTTAGAAACATAGAAACATAGAAGACTGACAGCAGAAAAAGACCTCATGGTCCATCTAGTCTGCCCTTATACTATTTCCTGTATTTTAACTTACAATGGATATATGTTTATCCCAGACATGTTTAAATTCAGTTACTATGGATTTACCAACCACGTTTTGTTGGATAATGTTGTACAGATGATGTATTTCTTATCTTATCGACTTAATGAACTCAATCTGTATAGTCTGGAGGACAGAAGGAAAAGGGGGGACAGGATCAAAACATTTAAATATGTTAAAGGGTTAAATAAGGTTCAGGAGCAAAGTGTTTTTAATAGGAAAGTGAACACAAGAACAAGGGGACACAATCTGAAGTTAGTTGGGGGAAAGATCAAAAGCAACATGAGAAAATATTATTTGACTGAAAGAGTAGTAGATCTTTGGAACAAACTTCCAGCAGACGTGGTTGGTAAATCCACAGTAACAGAATTCAAACATGCCTGGGATAAACATCCATCCTAAGATAAAATACAGAAAATAGTATAAGGGCAGACTAGATGGATCATGAGGTCTTTTTCTGCCGCCAGTCTTCTATGTTTCTACGTTTCTATCTCTGATGTTCAGGTTTGCTGCAGTGTGTTTGTGCTCATCTAAATAGTGTTCTTACACAACTTGTCTCGTGGGAGGTTGGGCTGATATAGTGAGTTACAGGACTGATTATGAAGAATCTGACTCTGCCACCTTATTAATATTATACTGTTGTTCACTTTTACTCCATGCTGAGCTGGAGGTAGGCAGTTATCATTACCGAAAAGACTATGATCATTTGAAAACCATTACAACTGCCTGGCTAACCTTCAGGTTCAGGTAACGCTTAAAACTGACCTGCATGAATAATGAGCAATTAGCATCCCACCCCATCCCATCGCCGGTTCTTATACATATTCAACAAAAGATGACTAATTGAAGGCTCAGAGAAAAGTCTAAGTGACGGGTGTAGGTGGGGATTCCAATCACGGGGAGAAGTGTCTGACAGCTTGTGTGATTTCAAAGCTATTCAGTTTTTCATGGGGAAGAGCGAATAATACTGCATTTAGTTTCATACCCTGTGAGGATTGAGGCGGTGAGGAAAGTGTTTATCTTAATTCATTGACTTCCCTCCCCTCCCCTCCCCTCCCCTCCATGTTTTAGTTTAACAGTTTGGTATTATACTTTGTCAGGGAGTCTATTGTCCAAATTGTGGAGGGTGGGTGGAGGAGACAATGATATGATAAGAGTTGATAGAAGGAAGCTCACGGTGTGAAAGTCCAAGATCCTAAGTACAGTGGTACCTCTACCTACAAGTGCCTCTACTTACGAACTTTTCTAGATAAGAACCGGGTGTTCAAGATTGTTTTGCCTCTTCTCAAAAACCATTTTCCACTTACAAAACCAAAGCCTCCGAAACTGTAACCGGAAAAGGCAGGGAGAAGCCTCCGTGGGGCCTCTCTAGGAATCTCCTGCGTGGAAACAGGGCTGGAAAAGGCAGGGAGAAGCCTCTGTGGGGCCTCTCTAGGAATCTCCTGGAAGGGAGCAGGGCCTCCACCCGCCATGTGGTTTCCCCAATCGCACGCATTATTTGCTTTTACATTGATTCCTATGGGGAAAATTGCTTCTTCTTACAAACTTTTCTACATAAGAACCTGGTCACAGAACGAACTAAGTTTGTAAGTAGAGGTCACTGTATGTGCTTCGGGTTTGGTTTCTTGGAAATTCAGGACTATGAAAAGTAGTCCTTGCTGTAACCTGTGGTTATTTCAAAGCAAGGAGTGAATGTTTATGGAATGGTCATCCAAGTGATGTCAATTTCACAGAGCAATTCTTCCTTTGGAGATGAGGCAAGTTCCCAATCTCATAGACTTCAGAAAAGGAATCAAAACATGGCTCTGCTACCTTGCTTGTGGAGCACAGAGGAGCACACAGCTATGGGACTGGCTGGTACCGTGGTAAATTTCCCTTCTCCTTTTAAAGTTGTTTCTTCTTCTTCTTCTTCTTCTTCTTCTTCTTCTTCTTCTTCTTCTTCTTCTTCTTCTTCTTCTTCTTCTTCTTCTCCTCCTTCTCCTTCTCCTTCTCCTTCTCCTTCCTTCTTCTTCTTCTTCTTCATCTCCTTCTCCTCCCTTCTTCTTCTTCTTCTACTTCCTCCTCCTCCTCCTCCTCCTCCTCCTCCTCCTCCTTCTTCCATTTCTTGGCGATCATGTTGGCAATTCTATTTTTGTCAACAGCTGCATGAAAAAGTGCTGTTGAATTTTGTCCAAACCAGGCCCTTAGATTTTGAAACTGAAGGAGCCACACATTAATCACTGTATTCACCACGATGTTAATCATATAATCACAGTTGCATCATATAAAGTTACATCTCTTCCACCTTTAACTAATTTCTCTATTTTATAGTTCACTAAATTTTTGAATACCCCTTGTTTACTGGAACAGCACAAGGACAGGAACTGTCACAAGATGGTGTAAGCTTATGTCACAACTGCCAGATAGAACATACCTTATTTAGGTATATTTCTCCTATTTAGAATATGATTTGTTTTTATACTTACTTCTCCTTTTTCTGTATTTCTGTATTCATTCATTCATTCATTCATTCATTCATTCATTTTTTCCGCCAGGCATGAGGAAATTGACACCTCCCCTAATTACTGTTTTATGTATGGTTTGATTGGGTTGTGTGATTATTTTATTAATAAGGGTTTTTAAATTGTGTTTCTAGATATTGGATTTGTACATTGTTATTATTGTTGTGAGCCGCCCTGAGTTCTCGGAGAGGGGCGGCATACAAATCTAATAAATTATTATTATTATTATTGTTGTTGTTGTTGTTGTTGTTGTTATTGTTGTTGTTGTTGTTGTTGTTATTATTATTATTATTATTATTATTATTATTATTATTATTATTATTATTAGACTTCTATGCTGCCCAGTCCCAAAGGACTCAGGGCAGCTTACAATAATAATATAAATACAACAATAAGAAGAAGTCGAATATAATATCTAAAACTATAAAACCCTATAATAAAAAGAGCCTATTAATTATAAAACAGTCATAATCGCATGCATACATTCCATTCATACAATTTGGCCAATTGATGTTACAATTCAAGGACATGTTATCAACTCTAATTTGTTGTTGGCAGATTGTTGACATGCCTTGGTCATCCTAGCATTGCGTAAGGTATAAGACTAATGTATCGGGCGTAACCCAATGTCCAGACTTTGTCATGAGAATACTCCGAACTTGTGTCCACAATAAACCTGTGTTGCTCCTTCCCTTTGTGGTCTTCATTCCTGAAACTGGTGAGCTCATTTAGCTGCAACAAAAACCATGATGTTCTTCTTCTGCCTTGACCTTGTTTGCCTTCAATCTTTCCCTCGAAGCTTAAGTGAACTATGGCATATTTTTCCGGGTGTCACATCACTTGTCCAAAATAAACTTTCACTCGTTAATGGTTTTGATTATTTCCTTTGGCTTCCCCAGACAGCTTATCACCTCATTTCTGATTTTGTCAACCCATCTTATATGTAACAGCCACCTGTAAATTCACATTTCAAATGTTTTTAGTCTCTTCAATTGGCTTTCTGTCAGAGACCAGTTCTCCACTCTGTAGTGCAAGATAGAAAACATGTAACATCTGACAAGCCTAATTTTCAATCTTAAACTTATGTCGGGACTGCAGAAGATTTTTTGAAGACCTTTCAACCATTCGGAGCATTTTTATATACTGTTTTTATTTTACATTGTTCAGAATCCTTCTCTGAGGGAGGTGGTTTAAAATGTGAAAACTAAACTAAACTGAACCGAACCAAACCAAACCAAATGTTTCTCAACTTCAGATGCTTTAAGCTGTGTGGATCTCAATTCCCAGAATCCATAACTGGAATTCTAGGAATTGAAGTCCACACCATTTAAAGTTGGTGACAATGAAAAACATTGTCATAAAGTAGCACCATCTTTTGCTAGAATATGTGGAATAAGCTGAAGGATCCTAGGTAAAAATCCCTACTTCAAAATGAACGGGGATGAATTCTACGTCCTCCTGAAAGCTACTTCCAGGAATTCTTCAGAACAGAGTTGGAAGGGATCTTGGAGGTCTACTAGTCTAACACCCTATCCAAGTAGGAGATCCTATAACAGTAATGGTGAACCTATGGCACGTGTGCCACAGGTGGCACATGGAGCATATCTGATGGTAGGAGAGGTGTAGCCCTATGTCAGCTCCAGTGCTCATCCATGTGCTGGATGAGCTGATTTTCTGTCTTCTTTTCTGCCATTTTTGCTCTCCCCAGGGTTCATAAAAGCTTCCTGAATCCCAGGGATGGCAAAAAAACAGCCCAACAGCCCAACCAGAAGTTCATTTCCAAACTTCCAGTTAGCCCGTTGGGCCGTTTTTTGCCATCCCTGGGCTTCAGGAGACTTTCCTGAACCCTGGGGAGAGTAAAAAACAGCCCAACAGGCTGACCAGAAGTCCAGAGGCTTCAGTGAGGCCTGTGCATATGTGCAGAGGGGGCAACACAAGAGGGTTGTGTGTATGTACGGGGGGAGGGCATTGCATTATGGGTGTGGGCATGTGCGCGCGCATCGTTTTGGCACTTGAGCCAAAAAAGGTTCGCCATCACTGTCCTATACCATTTCTGACTTTTTTTCTTTCCTAACACAGACAGCCAGTCTATTCAAAACATGTGTGCGTACATTTGTAGTCATAAAGTTTTAATTACAGGTTTTTAGGTTCTCAGGACCAAGTTCTTAACATCTTTTGTTGGAAGCTAAGGAAGACGTTTGTTGAAGGTCTTGGGAATTAAGGGCTGCAATTTTTTTACTACCACACTGTGGGCATGGCTTATTTTGTGGGTGTGGCTTGCCAGCCATGTGACCAGGTAGGAGTGGCTTGATGATCATGTGACCGGGGATGGCTTAAAGCTCATGTTACTAGCTTAAAAGTGGCCAAGTTGACATCACTCATGTCAAAGGTTAGGGTTAGGGTGCCTGGCCTCTCCTCGCCTCACAGAGATACAATTTCCCTATCTATTTATTATTTATTATGGAGGAATTTACTTATTATGGAGGAATTGATATATCCTTAGCTGTCTTGAATTTATGTATGGTGTGTTTGGGTTGTATGATTGTTTTTAATAGGGGTTTTTTAAATTGTTTTAACATTGGATTTGTATATGATGTTTTACTTATTGTGAGCCGCTCCGAGTCCTCGGAGAGGGGCGGCATACAAATCTAATAAATTATTATTAATTATTATTATTATTACTGAACATCCAAAATATACTATTTAATTCTATGTATATATGCCATATGTGTACATACATATTACACACAGCCACACAAAAATATACATTATCTACTATATAAACTATAGGTATATGTACACACACACACACATATACATGCACAGTTCTTCTAAAATTATACACATCCAATCTCATTTACTGCGATAGGAAAAACATACCCAGAGCCCAGAAGGGGAAAAAAGAAAAAAAAATTCTACCGGTTCTGTGTACCTGACCATACCCATAGGAGTCTTGGGTGACTATTATTTATCAGAAGCCAACAATATTGAATAAATCATCCTGGACAGTCTCTCTGCTACAAAAGTAAAGAAATTCCACATGGTGAATATTTGAAACTGTAAATTCTTTGTAATTTTGCAAACTAAGAATGATGAAAACCAAGGACATTGTATATAGTTTTCACGAAGAGATATAAAACAGACTTCCTTAAATTGGGAATTCTTTCTCACTTCAGCACAAGTCACGTGTTCAGTTAAACTGCATGATTTTCTGTAGCGATCATGGGAATGGAGATTTTCAATTTTCTGCATATTTTGCTTCATCTAGAATTTTTCTTATTTTGGTATTAATTTTTCAACACATAGATATTTACTGCTAGGTTCTTATGTCTTAATTCAAGCAGTATCTGGAGCAAGGGGGATTACTGCTATTGCTAAACAGTATGGAGCCAGATATAATTGATTATGACTGAAAATCATTAAGAAATCTATTTTCTGCCATCCAGTCATACCATTCAGAATTATTTAGCCTTAGCCTGGAGAAGGATTCACACAACCCTCCATACATATTGGAAGAACGATGAGGTTGTAGGGTTTGGCTGCTCAGCCACATAGGTTGTCTAATAACCTATCACCCTTTGTTATGCGTAGCATAATTCTACCACAATTCCCACTTTGCTAACTCATAACAAAGTTATGACTAGTTCAGCTTCAACCACAACAATGCACAAGCTCACAACAGATACAAACTTAATGTAAATTGTTCCAAACTAGATTGTAAAAAAAATTGACTTAGTAACAGAATAGACTGGAATACATTACCTGACTCTGTAGTCTCTTTCCCAAACCCCCAAAACTTTAAACTTAGACTGTCTACCGTTGATCTTACCCCATCCGTAAGAGGTCTGTAAGGGGTGTGCATAAGTGCACAAATGTGCCTACCATCCCAGTCATAATGCCCCCATGTTTTCATAAAATATCATGTACTCACAGCCATGCTTGTACACAGGGGGACACAGTGGGGTTGGTAAGTTTATGCACTATTTATTGAATACTTAATCATTTTTTTCTATTGCCCTTTCTTCTCCAGTACCTTAGTTTGATCCTTGATTACTAGGAAATAATTAAATAAGATGTTTTTACCTATAAATGCTTTAATCATTTAAATCATTATCTATAACTGAACCTTTACAGCAATTAAAGAAAATTGAGCTACTTGCCTAATCTGTTATCATACTGAACCTTGTGGGTTTAATATAAAACCTTAAAATGTTACTGTGCTCCTCAACAAATAATGTTGTCTTTCATTTGTCCTTTTTGTGGCTATTTAAATAATGGGACTTAATCAACTGAAAAAGAGTCCAAGCACCTATTTGAAAACTTATCTTGGTTGGTAAGCCACTCCCACCCAGTCACATGACCTTTAAGCCACCCCAGTCACATGAGTGTCAAACCATTCCTACCCAGTCACATGACCAGCAATCCACACTCACAAAATAAGCCACACCCACAGTAGGACATTAAAAATCTTGGCAGCCCATCACTGCTTGTACACCTTATATATTCACAATCATGTTTATACTTTGTGATCATATACACGCTTGACAAAATAATTTTTTTAAAAAAGTTCAGATTGAACTTGTTGCCTCCAGAATTTTCTTTTCTGATGAACCTGTCCCTTCTCTGGAGTAGGTGGACACAGTTCCAGATACAGCACTATGTGTCAACCTTGACTTTATGTCAACTAACACTGCAACTATCCATCACTGTGGCTTTCTTAAAAAAAAAATCTATGAAATTTACCCAATATCAAAAGGCACTTTTGAAAAGAGAGTATGTGGGAGGTTAGAATGTTTCCTTGGTACAATCCTCTCATATATATTTTTTAAATTAAAGATGGCTTAATGTAAAAAATACATAAAAATCAGTAGGGTACCAAAGGAGCTGTTTGTAGGCACATCAATATTTCTGGTTCTTGAAAGCAACAGTGAAATATTTACTGGGGAACTAGACCAAGATTGTAGGCAAGCTTAGCAACCTCTTTGCAGTGTGTGCAGCCTTGAGGTTTTTGTTGGATTCATGGAGTTACTTTTTGAGTTTGTTATTTCCATTCTTTCTGGAGGTTAACAAAGAATCCTTAGAAAAGGAATTCGGAATTGCCTAAGAATTCTCACAAGATCAATGGGAGACCTCCTATATCTTCTGCAGATTGATTGATTGACTTTTATGCCGGTCTTCTCCTTAGACTCAGGGCGGCTTACAACATGTTAGCAATAGCACTTAAAAAAAAAAATAGAGCCAGCATATTGCCCCCACAATCCTTATTTTACCCACCTCCGAAGGATGGAAAGCTGAGTCAACCTTGAGCCGGCGATGAGATTTGAACTCATCTAATCTACATTAAAAATGTCTAACACTACAGGGTAGTTTTAAGACCAGGATGCCAATAACCATGTCCCCCAAGGCATGTTACATGCACTATGTGATGACACTCAATACTTTTAACTACTTCTCCCCCCCTGTTTTACTCCCCCAAAACTAAACTGAGTCTTATACTCCAAAAAATATGTAAGTTACCAACTTAGCAGCTATATTCAAACAACCTGCAGCCTAAATTAGATATAATCTTAGTTCATTATTCAAATTAACTTGGTTAATTTATCGTTCAATGTACTATACCGAGAACATTCAGTAACCAAGATAAGCATGTTGGTTAGTTTATTTGCTTTTTTTTTAATGGGGGAGGGAAGTCCTCAGAAGGTTTCAATTGAAAAGAGAGTATCGTTCTTTAACAGGTTAAATCAATATATGACAACAAGAAGAATAATGGCAATTTTTCACATACAGCACAGGTAGTTGTGCTTTCAAAGATCCACATGTAACACATCAGTATGAAACATAACCTGTTCATTCCCTCAAGACAAAAGATAGATTTTAAAAGCACAGCTACTTATCTTTGCTATCTTTGGGATTATTTTTTGTATTGAAAAGCATACAATTCACAGAGCATTTAATGCCTCAAAGGCAGTGAAGGGCTGCCAAATTTTTTACTACCACACTGTGGGCGTGGCTTATTTTGTGGGTGTGGCTTGCAGTCATGTGACCAGGTGGAGTGGCTTGACAATCATGTGATCAGGGGTAGTTTAAAGGTCATTTGATTGGCTTAAAGCTGGCCAATGGTGTAGCGAAAATGGAGCTCCACCCCAGAGCACCCAATCTGCATTGAAACATGTTGAAAGAAAATGTATAAACCACGCCCACAATGTGGTAGTAAAAATTTTAGTAGCCCTTCACTGCATCAAGAGTTTGGGTTAGGGTACCTGGCCTCTCCTTGCCTCAAAGAGATACAATTTCCCTATCTATTTACTATTAATGAACATCAAAATATACTATTTAATTCTATGTATATATGCCATATGTGTACATACATATTACACCCAGGCACACAAAAATATACATTATCTACTGTATAAAGTGTATGTTTATGTACACACACACATGCAAGCACAGTTCTTCTAAAATTATACACATTCAACCTCATTTATTGCAATAGGAAAAACATACCCAGAGCCCAGAAGGGAAAAAAAGAAAAAAAATCAATTTTTTTCTACTGGTTCTGCATACCTGACCACATTTTTTTTTCTGCGTACCTGACTGTACCTGTAGGAGCCCATCAGTGCTTATAGGGTAGAATCCCAATGGATAGGGTAGAAATTCTAGCATTACAAGATTATCTGGAAGGTTCTGACCAAAAGAGCCTTTCTTATCTAGAAATAAATCCAGTTGAACTTAAAATTCTTTCTATGTTAATTAATGGAACCAAGAGCAACACTTTTTATTTATTTTTTCCCTACTGGTTCTCATACAAGTTAATACAAGATAAAATATGGGAAGAGCTTCAGTTTTAGAAGGGTGCATAACATAAAGCAATTTATGTATTTATTTCCCACCTTTATAATTTTTACAAATAACTCAAGGCAGCAAACATATTGTATTAGATAGGTGAGTCTTTGCACTGACAGAACTTAGCAGAGGCTTGACTTTTTAAATAGGGAACTTTTATTCTAGCATTTTCAGAATTACTCTAGTTCAGTTTAATATAGAACAGTGAACAGACTTATAGTGTAGCTGTCAAGACAGCCAACCAATCACAATGCTTTAACTTCCCACTCGAAACTTCCCGCTTTTGTGCTTAGCCAATCAGGCTTCTGCATCAGCCTTCCTGCCTGGTCATAATTTGAAGACTTTGCATTTCTGGTGGGGTTGTAAATCAAGGACTTAACATAGTGTATCCAACATCCTTTTCTCCTCCTATTTCCACATAACAATAACCCTGTCAGATGGCTTGGGCTGAGATGCCGTGAAAAGTCCAGCTGGTTTTCACACCTAGAACAGGACTTGAACTTATGGTCTTTCAATTTCTATCCTGGCGCCTTAGCCACTAGACCAAACTGATTCATTGTCTATTCTACAAACCAGAGACATTGATGTGCCTACAAGTAGCTCCCTTGGTACACTCCTGGCTTCCCAAGCCTTCTAACTTTTTACATTAAATCTGTTTTAATTTTAAAAGTATGAGAAGACTGTATGTACCAAAGAAACCATAAATAATAAAGCAATTGCAGCAGCATTCGCCCCTACTTCCCACAATAACATGAATTTTAAAAAGACTGCAGCAAGAAAAATTAGAAAGAAATTCTCAAGCAAGCTGACAATAAGGCAGCAAAAGAGAAATTGCATGCAAACACCAGAAAAATTTCAAGGCACATTTTGGCGCAATATTTTCTGAGCCTGCTTGTTTTCGCACAGACATTTCATTATCCCCAAACTAGCTAACATCATCAGTTCTAGTCACCAAGTAACATCACCATGTAACTAAATAACATAATCAGACTAGCACTGTTGAAGTTACCCAGTTTGGATAATGTAGTGATGGGCTGACAAATTTTTTACTGCCACGCTGTGGGCATGGCTTATTTTGTGGGTGTGGCTTGATAGTCATGTGACCAGGTAGGAGTGACAATCATGTGACCAGGGGTGGCTTAAAGGTCATGTGACTGGGTGGGAGTGGCTTACCAACCAAGATAAGTTTTCAAATAGGTGCTTAGACTCTTTTTCAGTTGATTAAGTCACATTATTTGAATAGCCACAAAAAGGACAAATGACAGCATTATTTGTTGAGGAGCACAGTAACATTTTAAGGTTTTGTACTGAATCCACAAGGTTCAGTATGATAATAGATTGGGAAAATAGCTCAATTTTCTTTAATTGCTGTAAAAGTTCAGTTCTAGATAATGATTAAAATGATTAAAGTGTTTATGGATAAAAACATACTATTTAATTATTTCCTATTTTAAAAGTAATTAAGGATCATACTAAGGTACTAGAGAAGGAATAAAAAAACTATTAAGTATTCAATAAATAGTGCATAAACCTAATTCCCTCACTGCATCCCCCCTCCCCGTGGGGGCAACAGCTATTATTGGTTGGTTGGTTGGTTGGTTGGTTGGTTGGTTGGTTGGTTGGTTGGTTGGTTGGTTGGTTGGTTGGTTGGTTGGTTGGTTGGTTCGTTCGTTCGTTCGTTCGTTCATTCATTCATTCATTCATTCATTTATTAGATTTGTATGCTGCCCCTCTCAGGAGACTGGGGCAATGAAATATCTGCAAGAAAACAACCAAGCTCAGAAAGCACCAAGGACCCCTTATTTCAGCCCTTACTTACAAATAGTCTCCTTTTCAGCCATCACATTTAACTCTCTACAGAATGCAGGAATCTATATTACTAATTCTTGACAGGTGTCTATCTAGACATTGCTCGAATATAACCAAGGATTGCCCTGTCTCACTGGAAACTTTTTTTTTTGGCTAATCAAAGGCTTTTCCTCCCATTTAACTGTAACCTGTCTTCCTGCATCTTAAGACCATAATTTTATGCCCTGCATACTGAGATAATAGTGAAAAGGTTGTAGCAGTGAATTACTCCGCAGTTCTGACGTTGGGAAGGGGGGGAAGCGAGAATTGGAAGGCATTAAAGCAAAGAACAAACTGATGCTTCATTTCAGCTCAGTTACCACTTGGTGACACAATGACCATTAGCTGAGTTCAAGTTTTGACTTGAACTTTTCGGTTTAATATAGCCTAAAATCTGTTACAAGTATTAAGCTGCCTGTTCAGATTTCACAGAAGATCCATCAAGTACTTGGAATCTTGCAAAAAAGAGAACTGGAGTTGTTTCAATTGTTGACTCCTTGTTCCCTGTACCTTTTCTCATCAATTTAAGTCTGCTCAAGCTGGAAAAATATAAGAGTCAGAGTGGAAGGATGTCACTGGTTTTCCATCTTTTCTTTACATTTATTAGCATCCTGGCAAATACAAGACTTAAGGAATGAATTCTGATTGGATTGCAAACGTTCCAATATTGCTAGGTGAATGTTTCCAATAATTGATTGTGAAATGACATAATCACTTCTGAACAATAGGTTCCAATCAGATTTGATATTAAAAAGATCTCACCCAAGAGAAATGATGATTTAAGGTAACCTCCTCCAGTACAGGCAGTTCTTGACTTACAACTACAACTGAGCCAAGTGAAAAATGTGTTAAGTGAATTTAGCCTCATTTTACAAACTTTCCTGCCACCCTTTTAAGTGAATCGCTTAATTTAATTAACGGTTGTTAAGTAAA
Organism: Erythrolamprus reginae; assembly: GCF_031021105.1. Lineage (NCBI taxonomy): Eukaryota > Metazoa > Chordata > Lepidosauria > Squamata > Dipsadidae > Erythrolamprus > Erythrolamprus reginae. The sequence continues at coordinate 103,074,771 of NC_091954.1, forward strand.
TCTGGCTGCCTCATTGACTTTGCTTGTAAGATGTATAAATGTTAGGGATACTGCAACCATCATAAATCAGAGCCAGTTGCCCAATATCTGAATTATATGTAGGTGAAAAGACATTCCTTTATCCCATTGGAGGCTGTTGCATGGTCCTCTGTTAAGACTTTAAAATGGCTGTTGGAGAGCTTGGCACAAGCAAACTATCAATCCTAGGTCTGGAAACACGATCTAAGTATTGCCCACAAAATCATATGCTGCAACGTCCTGCCCGTCAATGACTACTTCAGCTTCAACCGCAACCACACAAGAGCACGCAACAAATTCAAACTTAATATTAATCGCTCCAAGCTTGACTGTAAAAAATATGACTTTAGCAATCGAGTTGTTGAAGTGTGGAACTCATTACCGGACTCAGTAGTGTCAACCCCTAACCCCCAACATTTCTCCCTTAGACTATCCACGATTGACCTCTCCAGATTCCTAAGAGGTCAGTAAGGGGCGTCCATAAGTGCACTAGCCTGCCTTTCGTCCCCTGTCCAATTGTCTCTCCTTATCTCATATATCATATATCTTTTCTTCCTTTCATATATCTTCTCCTCTACTTTTATATCTTTTCTTTATATATAATACTTCATGTCTATCCTCTTCAATATATATTGTGTATTGGACAAAATAAATAAATAAATAAAAATAAATAAATAAATTACCCAGCAGCCTAGGTAAAGCTCAATGTCCAATAAGAGCATACAGATGAGGTCACATTTCATGGACTACATTACCCAGAGTGCAATCTGTTACTACATTCTCTAATGCAGTCACTTAAAAGAAAACACTCTTAAACTGAGCTAAATATCCCTTTAATCTATCAGCACAATTCCATTGATATAGTTTTACTTTTTAATACTGTATTGTAAACTGTCCAGAATAAGATGGGTGGCCAATAAATTAGATAAATAAAACTAAATAAAAATAAATAAATATACAATTGCCTTTCCTTCATTATGATTCAGCAATTTATTTAGCAGTTTTGTTTTTGAGGCCCGTTTTGTAAAAATATGCATGGGAAAAAAATCTATCTGGTCACTAACATTTGACACCAACCTGATGGCAATAATTAATCTCTAAAACGTGTATACACAGATATTTGTCTAACTTGGCAAAAGGCAAAAATTGTCAAGAGCAAAGGACCTGTTTATTTAAGAATTATTGCATCGGACAAAGCTACATTAATACAGTGCTGCTAACATTTTCTGTTCTCATCAGATAATGAGGAAACTTAGAAGCAAGCCATGCTACCAACACTATTTCTACTTTCAAGTTCAAGGTCTGCTAATCATCTTCAGCTCAAGTGACAGGTCATATTTCTTTCTTTTCAAATGCCTTCCCTTGCAGCATGAGCAGGTAAGGAGTTACTTAGCTCCTTATATCATTACATTTGCAATGCTATATTTATATTTGCAAAAATCGGATCTAAAGCCTTTCTTGTTTCAAAAGCACACATAACACCCACTGTACACACATCAAACTATTGAAAGTATGAATCACATATTAATTTTGCATCTGGAATTTATGGAATTTATCATCAGGAAGTATGTCAAGCTGCACTTGTTCTTTTTCCTCGCTTAATATTGTTAACACAAATTCTTGCAATTCAAAGTACTGGATTCATCTCACCTTACTTTACTTTACCTTACCTTGTTTTTAAAAAGTTAAGTCATACTGGCTGGGAATTTTGAAGTCCACACAAGTTGCCATGTTTCAAAAAAACCACTGCTTTAAAATATTGGGTGTCCATGAAAGGATTAGGTGTAAATCTCTGTACTCTTATGTTTTTTGTGGGGCTGAATTGCCTTGCTAGCTAATTCTAGGCTTTTCATTTTATTTGCTTTTTTTTTAAATGGAGCAATATTTAAAATACAAGTTCTTCTCCATACCCACCATGCCCTTCATGGCATTGGACCAGAATATCTCCGGGGACCGCCTTCTGCCGCACGATTAGGTCCCACAGAGTTGGCCTTCTCTGGGTCCCGTCGACTAAACAATGTCGTCTGGCGGGTCCCAGGGGAAGAGCCTTCTCTGTGGCGGCCCCAACTCTCTGGAACCAGCTCCCCCCGGAAATTAGAACTGCCTCCACCCTCCTTGCCTTCCGTAAACTCCTTAAAATTCACCTCTGCCGTCAGGCATGGGGGAATTGAGGCATTCCCCCCTCCCCCGGGCCTATACAATTTATATATGGTATGTCTGTGTGTATGTCTGGTTTAATAATGGGTTTTTTTTAAATTTTTTTAATTTATTGGATTTGTTGTAAATTGTTTTATTATATGTTGTGAGCCGCCCTGAGTCTACGGAGAGGGACGGCATACAAATCTAATAAGTAAGTAAGTAAGTAAGTAAGTAAGTAAGTAGGTAGGTAGGTAGGTAGGTAGGTAGGTAGGTAGGTAGGTAAGTAAGTAAGTAAGTAAATAAGTAAATAAACAAACAAACAAACAAACAAACAAATAAATAAATAAATAACCACTACACTGTCCGAATCACTTTCTAAATATATAGCTGAGTTCTGCTGTGGCTCACACTGATAATAATAAGCATAATTTAAACCTCAGATTTTTCCCTATTAATTTTATTTGATTTTATCTAGGTCACGGGCGACAAACTTGCGGCATCACGTTGCCATTATGTGATGTATTGCAATGTTTTTCCCCCCTTCACGGAGCTGGGCTAGACATGGCCTGCGCATTATGCATCCAGCCCTTGGGCGGCCAATTTGACACCCCGATCTAGGTATAGCTTTGCTTGTTTTCTGATGTTCCTCAAATTGCATAGCCTGTTTTTCATAATCTATGATTTTGTGGGTGCAACCACATTTGCTGCTTTGTCTTCTCTGTTCATTATTGGGCTTGATGTAAAGAAATAAACAATTTATTTCTTAAGAAACTGGGAATTTTAATTAAATATCACTGGCACATGTGCTATCTGTTGCCAAGGCAGTATTGTTTTGAGATCTATAGAGTTGCAATTGCATTCATTTTCTCTTGAGCACTCTACTTTGTCTCTTGAATCTGCACCTGCTTAGCAACAACAGTAACAACACCCTCCCTCCCCCCCCAAAAAAAAAAATGTTCTCAGGACTCATACAAGTCTCTGCTCAAATAAAAAATGGCCTGTGTTGCAATTGAAGCTATTTCAAAAAGAATTGACAAGATACTGTACCTCTACTTAAGAACTTAATTCGTTCCATTATTAAGTAGAAAAGTTTGTAAGTAGAAGCAATTTTTTCCCATAGGAATCAATATAAAAGTAAATAATGCGTGCAAACCCATTAGAAAAGAAATAAAAGCTTGGAATTTGTGTGGGAGGAGGAGGAAGAGGAGGAGGACAGAGAAAAAAGATGAGATGAATCAAAAAAATCCAAAATTTTAAGGCTGCAAGAAGGAGTACGCGCCTCCCATAAACCCGGCACAAGACTGCCTCCCATACACTGCGCCAGCGAGAGAAACCTAGGGGGAATGGCAGGAAACTGGCCGGGCCTTCGTGCCGCTCCCAAATTTCCTGGGAAATTTTTCCAGGCTCGGGTTCTTAAGCAGAAAATGGTTCTTAAGAAGAGGCAAAAAAATCTTGAACACCCGGTTCTTATCTAGAAAAGTTCTTAAGTAGAGGCGTTGCTAAGTAGAGGTACTACTGTATTTGGTAGGTTGACACAAATTTTCTCTATGCAATGAAATTTTGGGACAATTGTATTTTTGAAAATACAACATTACAGGCCTGAGTACTTACAATAATCTAAAGCTGCTATTATTATTATTATTATTATTATTATTATTATTATTATTATTATTATTATTTATTAGATTTTTATGTCGCCGCTCTCCGAGGACTCGGAGCAGATGTTCAAGTCTATCAACATCCTTCTTTATCTTAAGCCTAGCATGAATCCCAGCGACTGATAAGGTCCAACAGAGTTGGCCTTCTCCGGGTCCCGTCGACTAAACAATGTTGTTTGGTGGGCCCCAGGGGAAGAGCCTTCTCTGTGGAGGCCCCGGCCCTCTGGAACCAACTCCCCCCCGGAGATTAGAACTGCCCCCACCCTCCCTGTCTTTCGTAAACTACTCAAGACTCATTTATACTGCCAGGCATGGGGGAGTTGAGATAGCTCTTCCCCCTAGGCCATTACAAGTTATGCATGGTATGTTTGTGTGTATGTTTGTTTTTATAATAGGGGTTTTTAGTTGTTTTTATTATTGGATTGTACATGTTGTGTTTATTATTGTTGTTAGCCGCCCCGAGTCTGCGGAGAGGGGCGGCATACAAATCCAATAAATTATTATTATTATTATTATTATTATTATTATTAATTATTATTATTATCTTCTGTTTGTATTTTAGCTCCCAGAATTCTGGGAGAATGCTAATTGGAGAATTCTGGGAATTGAAGTCCATACATCTTAAAATTGCCAAGTTTGAGAAACATTGATTTAAGGGGATCAACAGGATTGTTATGGGCATTGCAGAGAGTTGCATAACTTCCTGTACATAAATAAAGTTTGGGTAATAGTCTGTCTTATTATCAGCTAATCTACATGATGGAGTTGTTGGGAAAATGTCCACTGTTAGCTTTGGATCACATGCTTATTACCTACTTGGTGGGAACACAATGCTGCTCTTTTTTGGTACTCTTAGGATAACCAAATGAAATTCCATATCAAATTGAAATATAAATTGAATTAACAGGTAAAAGCGGGGACAATGGCCTTTTTGTCCCATTTATGGGCTATTATTGGGCACTCTACAATGTAGCAAAGAAGTTGATGAACTTGTAGCATCATTTGCTCAACAACAATGCATGAAGAGAGGAGAAACATTAGACGAACCATCTGAACAAAAATACTCTCAAAACAAACATGTTTGCTACAGGGAAATTCTTTTTCTTTTGTTCGTGAATGGCTCCCATCTGCTTCTCCTTAATGCCAGCTGCCAAGCATCTGAATGCATAGACAGAACTACAAAGAAGATACTTCACCTTTCTTTCCACTATTGAGTGCACTTCCCTGTATTGGGGGTCTGAGGCTTTCTTTTTAAATTATTATTTCCTTGAACTCTGCTCAGACGGGAAAGGTATATTTAAATTCACAATGACAACATTTTGAAAATTGTAATTCAATAGTTATCATTTTTTTAAAAAAGACTGGCCAGATTCTTCCTACTTGCGAAAGAGATATTTCTCTCCCACTCTTTCTCGATTTCGCTGAAAGTTTTTTTAAAAAATTAATTTACAGTTGTCAGTAGAGGTGGGAATACAGGCCAGATTATTTTACTTTGCAAGCAGTGCTCAAATGAGAAAGCATTTATTCTTTGTTTTTCTTCTGCTTCTACTTTTCCTTTCGTTAACATCAAAAAATAAAAAGGCCTTTGTGCACACTTGCACCATTGCATCTTAAAGGAGCAAGTTATGGGAATGAATCAGATCATCACGCAACATAGCCTAGTCGTCTGATTTCTTGAAGGTAAAAAAGTGAAAACTGCAAGCAAATGATTTCTTGACAAAGGAAATGAAATGAACACATAAGACTGCCTCTTCCCATCTTCTGCACACACTATTTTGGAAAGGAATTCCCACATCTCCCTCCTAAAGAGAGTCAATCTTTAACATACTATTAATTATTTAACAAAATAACAGAGTTGGAAGGGGTCTTGGATGTTTTCTAGTTCAGCCCCCTGCTCAAGCAAGAGATCCACCATATCTAGTGATGGACTCCCAGCGAGGGGAGCCTCAGTGAAATCGCAGCATCGCAAAAACACAGAGGTCCGGAGGTGGGGTTTCAAGGACTTCGGTGTTTTTGCGATGCTGTGATTTCACTGATGCTCCCTTCGCTGGGAAACCCCACCTCTGGACTTCCGTTGCCAGCGAAGCGCTCATTTTTGTGATGCTGGGATTCCCCTGCTGGGATTCACCCTGTAGCATTGCAAAAACACAGAAGTCTGGAGGTGGGGTTTCCCATGGAGGGGAACCTCAGGGGAATCCCAGCCTTGCAAAAATGGGCGCTTCGGCTGGCAAAAGGGGTGAATTTTGGGCTTGCACGCATTAATCGCTTTTCCATTGATTCCTATGGGAAACATTGTTTTGTCTTACAACTTTTCACCTTAAGAACCTCGTCCTGGAATTAAGTTTGTAAGACAAGGTATCACTGTATATTCAAGTCTTGCCGAATCACTGGATGTTCTTGTGTTCAGTTGGGAGGCCAAAACTTTAGTTCTCCATTTTAAAAAAATTACAGAAATATTATTCACATATTTTCAGACATTTTCTAAATAGTGCTTCTTAACTCTAAGATGTATGGACTTCAGCTCCCAGAATTCCCCAGCCAGCATGCTGGGAGTTCAAGCCCACACATCTTAAAACTGCTAATGTTGAGGAACACTGCTCTAAATGTTCAAAGCGTTCCCCTGCATCATTTATCCTGGAAGAGATGAAAACAGTACAAATCCACTGAAAACAAGTACAAAGCATGAATAATCATGTCAGGCAGTTTAAGGACAGTCAAAAACCTCCTCTTTGCATTTTGTCAGTCTAGAATTCTCAGATATGGAAATAAGATATGTGATAATGGAAAATATTTCCAAGGAAGCATCCGAATTTTCTCTGTCGGGAATGTGTTCATATCCTTAAGACCTCTATTTAATCTGGATTTGAATGCTTCTTTACCAGTTGCATGGATCAGAATATACGTTTAAAATGTGGGTGAGTATGCGACATTGCTGTGTCTGTGCAACAATTGTCAGATTCCTTTAATATCCTGTGCAAAAGTGGGAGATTTTGGATAATTTAAATTATTATAATAGGGGCGGGCTCATTACCTTTTCTGACAGGCTTTTTATAGCAATAGCAAGATAAGCGGTATATAAGTGCTATTGCTATAAAAGTGCTTGTCAGAAAAGGTAATGAGCGCGTCCCTATTATAATAATTTAAATTGCTATAAATATGAGCTCTCTCTAAATGGTTTACAGAGTTGGAAAAAGTAATGAGCTTGCCTTTATTGCAATAATTTAAATTGCTATAAAAATGAGCCCTCTCTAAGCTGTTTACAGATTCAGTATATCGCTCCCAACAATCTGGGTCCTCATTTTACTCACCTCGGAAGGATGGAAGGCTGAGTCAACCTTGAGCCTGGTGAGGTTTGAACTCGTGAACTACAACCAGCAGTTAACAGAAGCAGCTTGCACTACTGCACTCTAAGCACTGTGCCATCACAACTTTATGATCGATTAAAACTGAGGAAGGATGAGTAAGTGAAAATTGTGGGTTTCTTTAAAAGAAAAACCATTATCCATAGTTTCCATAACTGAAACAATGCTATCTGATACCTTTCCTAAATATTAGGCTTCCAGATTTGATGAGGTACAGCTCATCTAATCCTTAAGTAGCATGGTCATGATTATATATACATACATATTGGCATATTTGGGTCTTTTCCTGTATAAGATTGATGGTATCTTGGTGACATTACTTGTCATCTTCAGGTTGGTGTTTTTGGCTTTGTGCTAGGGCGAACAAAGCATAGTCAGAGCTGCCATATTTCTATAAATGTTGGTGTGTGTGTGTAGTGCTGGCTTAATTGCTGTAAGATGGTTGGTGACATCTTGATTAGTTAATGGTGTAACATCTTGAATAGTTGATGGAGTTGATGTTTGCAGATTAGTTGGCTGTTTTATAATGTATGTCTGTGGTGTAACATCCCAGGTTTTGGTTTGGCTCTGAGTTTGTGGTCTGGCTATGTGTTTATGGCATGTAACAGTTTGCTTTGTGTAGGTGTTGGAGGGAGGTGCAGTAGTTGGAGATGCCGCCATGATTTGGTTTCTGTGTGGTGGTTGTATTTTGTCTGTGTGATGGGTATGGGTTTGGGTCTGGTGAGGATGATTGGTGGTGAAATTCAGGGCTGTTCTGGGTCCGGTGTCAGTTTTCATGGCTGGGATTCGTTTGTTCTTCCATAATTATTCTCTTGTTGAAGTGTTCAGTTTCGGAGATTAATTTGGTTCTTTCAAAATCAATATCATGTCCTGTTGTTTTAAGGTGTTGGGAAAGGGAAGAAGCTTTTTTTCCCTTTTCTGACTGTGTTCTTGTGTTCTGCGATGCATGTGTTTATTCTCCTATTAATTTGTCCAATGTGGTTGGGCAAATTTTGGATGGTATTTCATAGGCTCCTTTCTGGTTGGATCTTGTCTTTGGGGTTTATTAAGATATTGGCTATTTTTTGGTCAGTGCCAAAGGCTGTCTGGATATTATTTTTGTAGAGAATTTTGCTGATTTTATCTATGGTGTCTTTGTTGTAAGGGAGGAGGGTGATGCTGTTCTCCTGTTCTGTGTCTCGGTTCTTGGGGGGTGTCTCCTTTAGGATTATGTTAGTAATTGTGTTTCTTTGAAATCTGTTAGAACTTTTAGAACTAATCAAGATGTCACAACGCAGTGAACCAACCGTCTTACAGCAATTAAGCCATGTTTGTGAGAGTGTGTAATTCAGTTTCCACTGTTCTTTGTTGGCTAGACGTTTGGTTCTGGAGATGAGGGTGTTGGTTACAGAGTTGATCTGTATAGGGTGGGGTGGAATTGTGCATTTAAATAGCGTTTGGTGTGTGTTTTTTCTGGGAGATGGTGTATCTTAGGGTGCCATTGAGTTTTTCGTAGATTAGGATGTCCAGAAAGGGAAGTTGGTTGTTGGCTTCTATTTTTATGGTGAATTGTATTTTGGGATGTAGGCTCTTGAGCTGTCACAAAGATACAATGTGTGTGTGTGTGTGTGTGTGTGTTTCTCCCAAGCTCATAAAACTCACTTAACTCACTTGCATAATGATTGTAAAACTCACTTAACAGCTGTCTCGTTAGCAACAAATGTGGGCTGAATTGTGGTCATAAGTCGAGGACTACCTGAATGCAGTCACCTAATTTTTGATTGGTCTGTTTCCCAGTTGCCTTCCATTTTTCCCAGCAGCAAGCTCTTCAGGTCTGACTTGTGCCTTTACTTTGAATGTCTAAAGTACCTTGCTAAGCTTTAGCTTCCATATAAGAACTTCGATATAAGTGAGCTTTCTGGGTTTACTTCATCTAGTAGTTAATGATTTGTGCTTCTTGTCGTCCAAGCTATTTTGAACAACTTCTTCCAGAGCTGCATTTAATATGCATCAATTTTCCTTTGTTCAACCTTTCTTTGGTTCACCCTTCATAACCATATGCTCCTACTAGGGGGGAAAAACAGCATGGCTTTGACAAGACTGTTAGTGTCTCTGGTTATTATTATTATTTTTTTCATAGGCTTTCTCCTAAGCAGCAGGGAACTCTTGACTTCCTTGCCATTCTCACTAACCTTGTAAAATTTTGAGCTAAGTGTCAGTCATTACCAGTGATGGTGTACCTTTTTTCCATCAGGTGCCGAAAGAGTGTGGGTGGGTACTATCATGCATACCCACGAGTACCCACACCCATAATTCAATGCCTGGGGAGCACGAAAACAGATTCCCCTGCTCCCCCAGAGGCCCTCTGGAGGCCAGTAATAGCCTGTTTCCCTACTTCTGGTGGGCCCAGTAGGCTTGTGTTTCACCCTCCCCAGGCTCCAAAAGCATCCCTGGAGCTGGGGGAGGATAAAAATGCCCTCCCCAGAGAGGATCTCTGGAAGTAAAAAACGCCCTCCAAAGCCTCTATGCAAGCCCAAAATCAGCTGGACAGCACACACATGCATGTTGGGGCTGAGCAAAGGCTCCACGTGCCACCTGTGGCACCCATGCCATAGGTTCTCCATCACTGGTCTATACTTTCCGTTTATCTTGATGCATAATGGCAAGGGCAGATTCCAGTTGAATGTCACTACCAGTGCTCATTCATGCACACACCTGCATCCTACCATGCAATTTCACTTCCACGCATGTTCAGGACGACATTACAAGGAGGAGTTTCTCTTGAAGAATAATAAAGGTCAGCATTGAAGCGAAGAGGACAGGAGAGCTTTTTTTGCGATGCAGAGATGCCATCTAGACCTAGAAAAAAACTCACTGAAAAATTACATCATCACCGGATGTTAATTTTACATCTGGTTTGCCAGACCGGTAAAGTCAAGGACTCGCTTACCAGGAGTCTCCACATGGCCCATTTTGGATGCCAGGTAAGTGCAGGGTCTGCGTGGATCTTCTGGGAAGGCAAAAAATAGGCCTCCTGAAAGGTCCAGAAGTCTGGAAATGGGCCTGTTTCTGGCCTCTGGAGGGTCTCCAGAGCCTGGGGGAGGCCATTTTCTCCAGAGCCTGGGGGAGGCCATTTTCTCCAGAGCCTGGGGGAGGCCATTTTCTTCAGAGCCCAGGGGAGGCCATTTTCGCCTTCCAGACTTATAACCACAATTCAGCCCACGGAAGCTCAAGAAAAGCCTCTGGAGCCTGGGGAGAGTGAAAACACACACCTCTCGCATGATGTAAGAGACCGAGTAGGCCACGCTCATCATGGCAACGCCCACCCAGCAACCAGGCAGAGAACCGCTTCCTAAAATTTTTCAATCCCACCCCTGTATAATGGTGTTTTTTTACAAAGAAATTGCAAAACAATATGGAAATAGAGTAAGTAAGAAAGAAAAATAAAGAACATGGCATTGGAAACAATAGATTCCAAAGATAAAGAAAGAAAACTTCCAATCTACTTTACAGCAAATATAAATATATTTAAAACTGTTTCTCCTCTTCCAAATTGCTTAACATGTCTTCCTTCTCATATTCAACTTGATTAGTTGGTAAATCCAGGGGGAAACTAGTTCATTTTTATTCATTTTCAGTAAAAAGTCATAAAGGGCTTGTAATCTTTTTATTTTAAAAAAATAGGTTTACAGTATTCCTTTCTTAAATTAAAAAAAAATATTGTTTATTTATTTCTGCAAGTTCTGCCATCTTCACAAATCTCTGTCTATTTTATATCAAACTCTGGGTAGGTCCCAATCACAATAACATCTTTGTAAATATACTTTATTTGAGGATCTTTTTCTTAAAAAAAAATCTTCTATATACAGGGCATCTTGTTCTACAGTATCTTTGCTTTCTTTGCTCTTTATCTTGCTTATCTCTGAATCAAAAACTCTCTTGTCCTTGTAATAAATTTGAAATTATCGTCAATTAATTTCAATTTCATGCTTAGCTATGACTCCCTATCTTTTGTTCATCTTTGGAATTTAATGTTTAATTAGCTGCATTTCCCTTTTTCTCTGTTACCTTTTTCTTTCTCATTACTTCATTATTTTCAGAGCATCAGAAAACAGCTGTTTTGATTCCTTTTGCTTTTTGCATTTTGGGGTATTTGTGTTTGCTTCATCTTTAATAATGTCACGCATTTCAGTCCAGAGTTCTTCAGGCACTCTATCGATCAAATCAGTCACTCTATTTATCAAATCAATTCTAGGCTGGGCTCGTAGAACATATTAAATGCTAAACTGTGATGAACCAAAAATCATTTTGTGTTCATTTCATGTGTTATTACCCCCAAAATGAATCCTACAGCATTACAACTAACTGCAAAAGTCGAGTTCATACATGACAATAAAATAATATATGAGTTACTATCAAGGGTATTGAATTGTTTGGGACAAAATTCAAACAATTCAATACCCTTTTACCCTGGGCTAGCATGTTATGTAAATCCAACCTCACGTCTGCTTTGCATTTAGAGTCATTCTTCAAAATTTTGTAAATGAACAGGTGCAGTTGTTAAAACAGCAGGACACCTACAACCAAAGTTTAAGGTTCCAGTTGAAGCTTACTTCTCAAGAAAGGAGACGTAAAAATGAATAATCTTCTACTCTCTACATTAAAGTCAATTTCATTCTTGGCCTTCCAAAATAGCCTGAAGATCTTGTTCTGCTTAACTGGCCTGGGGCCTAATGGGGATGCATCACTCTTGAGGTGGCTTAATGGACTAATACAGGGGTGTCAAACTCAAGGTTTGGTGGGTTGGATCTAGCCCATGGCCTGTTTCAATCTATCCCTTGGGGTTACCCTAGAAACAGTGAATCACTAGCTCACGGTCCCTCTGCCTGTGAAAATTGAGTTGGAAGGGCTACAGGTGGCCCTCACAAGCTCTGTTTTTGCTGGCAGAGGGTTGCAGGAGCCATTGCAGCTGAAAATGGTCCTTAGGAGCTCATTTTTGCTGGCAGAGTGTTCAAGCCACCAGAGGCATCTCCCAACACAAGTGATGGCAAGCTGGCCATGCCCACCCTGGCCACACCTACTCTGCCCCCCCCTCCAAGGTCAAACCCAACCCTAATGCGGCCCTCAATGAAATTGAGTTCGATATCCTTGGACTAAAACAAGACTTTCACTTCCTCCTCATGTTCATTTTACTCCCTTCCTTCCCAATTTTGTCAATTTTAAACCAATTTCAGTGTCACTATTTATTGTTTTAATGCTTTAATGTTTCATGTTGCTGTTTTTATTTATTGTAAGCCACCTAAGAGCCCTGGTGGGACAGTGATTAGAAGGCAGTGTTGCAGGCTAACTCTGCCCACAGTCTGGAGTTTGATCCTGAGGGGTTCAAGGTTGACTTAGCTTTCTATCCTTCTGCGGTCAGTAAAATGAGGACACAGACTGTTAGGGGCAATAGGCTGACATTGTAAAGATTGTGGGCAGTATATAAGTCTAAGTGCTACTGCTATTGCTAGAGTTGCCTCTAGGCAAAATGAGCAATATATAAGTTTAATAAATAAATAAAAAAATAAGACAGACATATGTAAACTAATTCACAACATTTTGTCAGCATAATGGTTTAAGAGCTGACCAGCTGCTATTATGATGTAATGCTGGGTATGAGTCAGGAAGGTTTCTAGGTTGATATTACTTTAAGAGCCTGTAACAAGAAGGGGCCCTGTTGGGGCTTACCTCTCTGTGTGTGTGTGTTTCCATGCTGTAATTGCTGATTGCTGTTTGTTTGAGATCTGATGAAAGTATGTGTATGTATATATTCTTTGTAGATAGAAACGTAGAAACATGGAAGACTGACGGCAGAAAAAGACCTCATGATCAGTCTGCCTTTATACTATTTTTTGTATTTTATCTTAGGATGGATCTATATTTTTCCCAGGCATGTTTAAATTCAGTTACTGGGGATTTACCAACCACATCTGCTGCAAGTTTGTTCCAAGGATCTACTTACTCTTTCAGTAAAATAATATTTTCTCATGTTGCTTTTGATCTTTCCCCCAACTAACTTCAGATTGTGTCCCCTTGTTCTTGTGTTCACTTTCCTATTAAAACCACTTCCCTCCTGAAACTTATTTAACCGTTTGACATATTTAAATGTTTCAAACATGTCCCCCCTTTTCCTTCTGTCCTCTAGACTATACAGATTGAGTTCATGAAGTCTTTCCTGATACGTTTTATGCTTAAGACCTTCCACCATTCTTGTAGCCCGTCTTTGGACCCGTTCAATTTTATCAATATCTTTTTGTAGGTGAAGTCTCCAGAAATGAACACAGTATTCCGAATGTGGTCTCACCAGCACTCTATATAGCGGGATCACAATCTCCCTCTTCCTGCTTGTTATACCTCTAGCTATGCAGCCAAGATAAAACCACTATTTTAAATACTAATCTATGTTTACTATATTTGCTCCTGGATGATCTCACATAGTCACACTGTGGGCAGTCTGACACATTTATTATGGTGTGGTGTGGTGTGGTATGGTATGGCATGCAATGGCATGCAACAGCATGCGATGTGGTTTAGTATATTATGGTATAGTATAAAATTACTATACTTCTCCATTTTTTAAAAAATTTTGCCCATCCATCCAGAAATACTTTTTGCTTTTTAAAACCTCTCACTTCTCTCTTTCTGAAAATCTTATCACCTTTCATCCATGACCTTCTCAAGTTTGCTCTTCCTTTCAATCTGTTTACTCAGTATGCTACATGCACTTCACTCAGGCTCATTTTCATGGTGTCACTATCAGGGTATGCACATCTGTCCCATTTCATTTTGTTATGTTTCTTTCTTTTTAGCGGCAAATCCCCCCCTCCCAATATAATCAATTTTTGCACAATTTTATATACACATACATTGTGCACGAAAAGTTTTGGGATTATGAGCCATGAAACTATATTCTGTAAATGTCAGACTTTAGAATATCTCGTCCTTTTTGGTTCTTCTAAAGTAGAAATTTGGGCCAAATGAATTTGTCATTTCTCCCTAATTAGAAGCATTTTATTTGTGTGCAGTTAATAGCATACCAGAGTCATATGATTTATTTTAGAACACTGCTTTTTTTTTCCACTATCAAACTGCCTTCCAAATTTTAATTACCAATGGAACCCATCTGGACTATCTTCTTTTCTCGCTCTGTTCTCAAAAAGAAGGAAAAATATTGATATTTCTGAAATACAATATCACTAGAAAAATACTTCCTTTTAAACATGCACATTCTCTCATATTGTTTCTTCCTATTTCACAAGCTAAAACGTGCACACAGTGCTTTAACTTATAAAATAGTGTCCGCATGAAATATTATAACATCCCAAACTATTTATAATATGTAAGGGTGTGTATGCACACACACAAATGCAAATATATAAATATTTACATATGTAACTCACTTATCAACGATCTTGCTTAGCCATGGAAATTTTGATCACAATTGTGTTTGTAAGTTAGGACTATCTGCACTGTATCATAGTATCTTACTACGATTTTTTTACTACGTTTTCTTACAGTATTATAAGAAAACAATACTGAGGTGTTCTGTCGGGCTTTCTGGTAGACTCCTCCCAAAAATTCACAGGTACAAATTTCACACACACACACACGTTTGCAAATTCAAAACAATGTTCTTTATAATGAAAATTCACTTAAACTAAGCCCTCTTTTGGTATAGCAAAGAGCACTCGTCTCCAAACAAACTGGTAATTTGTACAAGTCCCTTATCGGTTCTGTGATACTTAGCTTGCAGCTGTGAGGCAATTCACAGTCCTTCTTCTTTCACAAAGTGAAACACACTTTGCTCTGGTCTAGTTTCAAAGCGGGGAAAAATCAGCACACAGAAAGTCAAAGTCAGTAAAGCAGTCACGAAACACAACGATCAGATAATCCTCCACAATGGCCAAACCCACAGGATGCTATTTATAGCAGCCTCACTAATTACCACAGCCCCACCCAACCACAGGTGGCCTCATTTTCTTTGATAATAATCTCTCAGTTGTTGTTGCCTATGCATCGCTCTCCGCATGCGTGGCTGTATCATTAACTCTTGTTCTGAATCCAAGGAGGAGCTAGATAATTGATCTCCTTCTGAGCTGTCTGCCACACTCTTCTCCTCCCTGTCACTCATGTCTTCTTGGTCAGAGGAGCCTTCATCATCAGATTTCACCGGGGGCAAAACAGGCCTGCAGCATGTGGATGTCTCCCCCACATCCACAGTCCTTGGGACAGGAGCTGGGCCAGAGCTAAGCACAACACTGAGGTTGACTTGAAAGCATCTTTAACTGAGTGCCTTGCTAGGTGGCAGTATCTATTTGAACTTGGCTGACCTCTGAAACATAAATATCATTAAATCACATTAATATCTGGATAGGAGACCTAAAAAGAACTGGCTGTAGATTGGACTGAAGTCAAGACAACAAATGCAATGCTAGATGAAGCAATGGCTTGAAAGCATATGCAAGTATCAGTGTAACATGGCATCACATTTTTTAGAAAACAAAACCAAGGATCAAACATCCTAACATTCTTGGCATAAGATTTGAATATTTTTAAGAGCATAAGAGCATTTTGCAGAAAGAAGGAAGATCATGGGAACAGTGCTGCAGGCAACAAATATTGGCAACTATTGGGGTGGAAAGATAAATCTTTGTGAGGGAGAAATAACAAACTGGCAGTGAAAAGTACAAGATCAAAAACAGTAGGAAGGAAATATTATGCATTTAATACAAAATACAAATTATAGGCTTTCTTAATCATGGTTGTGATCCTTCATTTTTGGGATGCAAAAGTAACTGTGTTCAGTTTACCTCACCTACAAAAAGATATTGACAAAATTGAACGGGTCAAAGACGGGCTACAAAAATGGTGGAAGGTCTTAAGCATAAAACTTATCAGGAAATAACTCAATCTGTATAGTCTGGAGCAGTGATTTTCAACCTTTTTTGAGCCGCGGCACATTTTTTACATTTACAAAACAATGGGGCACATTGAGGGGGGGGGGCTAAAACAAGTTTGGACAAAAAATTATCTCTCTTCCTCCCTTTCGCTCTATTTCTCCCTTTTTCTCTCCCTTGTTCTCTCTCCATCCCTTTCTTTCTCTCTTCCTTCTTTCTTCTTTTTTGCTATTTCTCTCTCCCTCCTCCCCTCCCTCTCTTACTCTCTCTTGCTCTCTCTTGCTTTCTTTCTCTCTTGTTCTTTCTCTTGCTTTCTTTATTTCTCTCTCTCTCTCTCTCTCTTGCTTTCTCTTGTTTTCTTTCTCTCTCTTGCTCTTTCTTTCTCTTTCTCTTGTTTTCTTTCTCTCTCTGAGCTTCGCGGCACACCTGACCATGTCTCGCGGCACACTAGTGTGCCACGGCACACTGGTTGAAAAACACTGGTCTGGAGGACAGAAGTGAAAGGGGGGACATGATCGAAACATTTCAATATGTTAAAGAGTTCAGGAAGGAAGTGTTCAGGAGGGAAGTGTTTTTAACACATTTAAGGTTCAGGAGGTAAGTGTTTTTAACACAAGAACAGGGGGGCACAATCTGAGGTTAGTTGGGGGAAAGATCAGAAGCAACATAAGAAAATATTATTTTTCTGAAAGAGTGGTAGATGCTTGGAACAAACTTCCAGCAGACGTGGTTGGTAAATCCACAGGAACTGAATTTAAACATGCCTGGGGTAAACATATATCCATCCTAAGATAAAATACAGGAAATAGTATAAGGGCAGACTAGATGGACCACGAGGTCTTTTTCTGCCGTCAATCTTCTATGTTTCTATGTTTCTAACTTCACCGCCAAGTACTGTATACCAGAAATTATCTCCTTTATTTAAACAGGTTTGAGGTACAACTAAATTTACTAACATAAAACAATGTTTAAAGACTCTGTCTAACCTGCCAACCAACAGATAGCGCGACCTTTATAGAATTTGGTGACGTACTATTAACTAATATTGCATCATCTTGGCATACATGGTGGTTTTCTACTTCATTAGTTAGTTGCTCATATCATGGAAACTAGAGCCGATATACATTTTTAAATGTTATTTTTGGTTTTTAGCATCACAAAATTATGTACGAACAGCTGTTTTCATGCTCGCAACTTTTTACCTGTAGAACAGTGTATTTATTCATTTTTTTTCCTTTTAACAATCCTGCAATCCCTTGCATCTGATGGAGTTGAGGCGACTGAATGGAGCTCAAATGTATACTTGCTGGATGCCCTTCCTGATGCCTATGGGGAGTACGCAGCAGACAATTACTCATTACGCCCAAAGAAATAAAGAACTGCTGCCACCTAGGAGTGAACTCACAGCCTCCTGATTTTGAGGTGAGAGCTCCATCTCTAGGTCACTGCGCCACTCGTTTCTCCATTCGTTCTCTGAAATTTCTATTGTGTTTACATTTGACACACATTGAATAGGAGATAATTACTACTTGCATTCTCAATTCTGTACCTCTGACATTTGGAGGCTAACCATAAAAAATTGTAGCTAGACACCAAAGATCAAAGCCTTGTCTCTTGAGAAAATATAGATCTGATTTTAATTTTGGAAGTTATTTTTTTTTTTAAAAAAAATCTGGACAGCCCCTATCTTCCTCACTTTGGTATTCTGCAGAGTCCCAATTATTGTTAAATTGAGAAGACCCAGAGGAAGGGCCATTTCAGTAGCCATGAAATGTATGTAAAACATCAATGCACAAATCATGAATCACTTTTGAAGTTAGTTTGCCATGAGCAGAGATGGTAGCTGTGACAGCTTGTGTGCAGCCAAGGCTTCCTGCTTGCTTTTCATGTATTTACGCAGAAACCCAAACAAAAGCTGTGTGCTAGTTTTTGCTAATAAAGAGAAGCACAGGAAGCTATAATCTTAGGAAGCTTCTGCATAACAGAGAGAGAGAGGGAGAGCGAGGGAAGGAGAAGCTACATACAGATTAGTAGCCAGCACAGAGGTGGAATTTAATAAACCTAAACAGTTCTGACTATTGAAGATTAAAGCTTTAATAAGGAAAAATTAGCAAACCTGACTTGGATTGAGTAATGCTGCAGGCTTGTTAGTCGTTGACTATAATTTATTGGATTTGTATGCCGCCCCATGTCTGCGGAGAGGGGCGGCATACAAATCCAATAAATAATAAATAAAATAATAATAATAGAACAGCTTGCTTTCGCAAGTTATGGGAGCTTCATCACTGGAGGTTTTCAAGAAGAGATATGGACTGTCATTATCAAAAGTGGTGTAGGGTCTCCTGCTTGGGCAAAGGGGTTGGACTAGTTGACCTACAAGGTCCCTTCCAACTCCATTAAGGTATTGATACATCTATCAATGACCTGAAATCCACAATATATAACAGGGGAAAAAACCTGTGCTCTAGAACAGTGTTTCCCAACCTTGGCAACTTGAAGATATTTGGACTTCAACTCGCAGAATTCCCTATCCAGCAAATGCTGGCTGGGGAATTCTGGGAGCTGTAGTCCAGATATCTTCAAGTTGCCAAGGTTGGGAAACACTGCTTTAGAAGATGAGATGTATGACTGGTACGTGTGTTATTGAATTGTTTCTAAGTTTTAATTAGGATTTTAGATATTGTCGTTTTTTCCTTGACTTCTCTTTATAGATATTGCTATTGTTATTGTAATTTGTTGTGAGTCGCACTGAGTCCTTCGGGATTGGGCAGCATGGAAGTCAAATTAGATAGATAGATAGATAGATAGATAGATAGATAGATAGATAGATAGATAGATAGATAGATAGATAGATGTGGGTATTGTCCACTCAACACAAAATAAAGTTTGGTGGGATTAAAATGCACTGAAGTGATAATTTCATCAAACAGAACCTCCCCTCATTTGCTAAGTTCTTCTTTTTAAATAGTTTTTATTCAACTATTTACATTTAAAAAGCGAAATAAAAAGACATATACAAAAAGTAAACAAAACAAAACAACACAATACAAAATACACTACATAACCTCTCAGGTTATAGTACAGCAATTTATATCAACAATTCTCTCGTGCTTATATAATCTTTTCCATTTACATGATTAATTACTCTTCATTAACATAGGTATAATATGTTATAGGTATAATTTGTTGTGAGCCGCCCCGAGTCTGCGGAGAGGGGCAGCATACAAATCTAAATAATAAATAAATAATAAATATTTTAACATGGTTAAACCTCGTAATATTTACAATACAAATTTCATTATTTACTAATTATTTTGGTTTCTCTTTTCAAGCCGCTGATCTGTGCTCATTAGGTTTTTAGTTAGGCAAGATGTAGAAATGAATAAACCTGTACAGGTAGGCAGTGAAGGGGTATCAAAATTTTTACTACCACACTGTGGGCGTGGCTTATGCAGGATGCCCTGCATTTTCTTTCAACATCTTTCAGTGCAAATTGGGTGCTCTGGGGTCTAGCTCCATTTTTGCTACCCCACTGCATTTCCCCCCATCTGGGCAGCAGGTAGGTACTGATTAACAATCACTCTGTCAACTCATGAAGGCTTCCTGACCTGCTCTTGAGTTGCCAAAGACAGAGGGATGGGGAATCGAGCCTTGCAGATGAATAGAAGAGTTTGTACCTCACTCAAAACAAAGCACATTCCAGCTGGCAAATGTCAAGGCCATCTCCATGGAGTCCCACAGTAGCCAGAGGGAATGATTTCTATAATCCATGAAATTGCTTTGATGGGGAACGTGACTGATGACACACCTTGGGAGGAGGGGGAAGCAGGGTTAGAGCCAAGGCGCGAATTTAATGAAGTCAGAGTTGGCTTCACTTAATACCTGCTGACATGACACTCTTAATAAACAACTGGATTTGTTTTGAACCTCAGCTTGAGATTCATGTTTTAGTTAGGGCATTGGTCATAACCATGACACACTCATTTATTGATCATTCAAAGTTACAAAAGAGCCCAATGAATGGAACTTATAACCAGTCCTTGAAGTCCTTACTATTCCCACAATCATGTCATACCATCTAGTTGTTTCTGCAACTGCCTTGCACTTATAAAAGTTTCAGTGTCCCACAGTCATCTCATCACCACTCGCAACCTGTCCTGCTGCCTTCCCACAAGCAAAGTCAACGGGAGAGACAAGAGAGTGAAGGTCACAATTCACTCTAGTCTATCACTTGCAAACTTCTCGTCTGGCAATAGCCACCTGTGGCCTAGCTACATCAATACTACACTGTGCTGGCCATCTATAAATAGTCTTCTACCTAGCTGCTAAACTTGAACTTGTGATTTCCGGATGGCGCCTAAAACACGATTTAAGTATTGCCCACAAGATCATGTGCTGTAATGTCCTACCGGTCAATGACTACTTCAGCTTCAACCGCAACAATACAACAGCATGCAATAGATTCAAACTTAATATTAACTGCTCCAAACATGGCTGTAAAAAATATGACTTTAACAATCGAGTTGTCGAAGCGTGGAACTCATTACCGGACTCAATAGTGTCAACCCCTAACCCCCAACATTTCTCCCTTAGACTATCCACGATTGACCTCTCCAGGTTCCTAAGAGGTCAGTAAGGGGCGTACATAAGTGCACTAGTGTGCCTTTCGTCCCCTGTCCAATTGTCTTTCCTTTATCTCATATATCATATATATTTTCTTCCTTTCATATATCTTCTCCTCTATTTTTGCATATTATCTTTATATATATTACTTCATGTCTATTCTCTTCCATATGTATTGTGTATTGGACAAATGAATAAATAAATAAATAAATATTTGTGGGAAACGGGCAGGAACTTATGAGGTCATTATTCAATGACCTACGATTCTTCTTTAACAACTGCAATGGAGTTTCCTAGGGTAGCCATTGCCATTGCTAAATCAGTGAGGTCATGTGACTAGTGAAGGGCCGCTCGTCTTCGGCACTATTGGTGCGCCCTCTGAAGCATGCACAGAAGCAAAAAATCAGCAAAAATTGCAGTGCAGTATTGCAGGTGACTTTGGCTGACTGCAATTTGGCAGTTCAAATCCCACCAGGCTCAAGGTTGACTCAGCCTTCCATCTTCCAAGATGGGTGAAATGAGAAGCTAGATTGTTGGGGGCAATATGCTGGGGGTAAACCGCTTAGAGTGGGATGTGAAGCAGTGTAATGCGGTATGTGAGGCATAATTGTTATTTTCAACTTATTTTCAACTTCTTGTACAGCTTAGAATCACAAGCATGCCATTTCTTGAAATGGAAAAAAGAGATAACTTGGCTTCTCTAGCCATAAATAATGTTGCTGTTCTGCTGAGGACTATGACTAGAAAATCAAAACCAGATACTGTCTATTTTTTTTACAAAAAAAAATCTATAGTAATATTTTGTACTGTATGTCTGTCAAAACCTGTGAAACACAGAAAGCTCTGAACGCAGTCCACCCCATTCTACAGCTGAAAACATTTTAAATTATGCAAATGTTTAACAGATATTTTGAATTGTCATGTTTTTAAATTTTCATTAACCGAACTCATCACTTAAACTGATATATGACCGTACTGTTGGACAGAAGGAAAAGGAGATGAGATTAATGCATGAAGAAGAGGGGGAAAAACATGTTTAAGGACATGTGCGCTGTCACTTAGCAACAAACAGGACTTTTGATTTTCTTTAAGAGTTCAAAGACTTAATTCATGGGTGGAGAAAATGTATAGAGCTTATCTGTTTATTCAGAAGGAAGTCCAGGGGTGGGATCCACTTACCTTCGCCACTGGTTTGCATCGCAACATTTCGCCTGTACGTGCTCCACTCATGTGCATGCACGCAAACATTCCCATCACACAAACATTCCCATCACGCCCTCATCACCTCGAGATTCGACTACTGTAACGCTCTCTACATGGGGCTACCTTTGAAAAGTGTTCGGAAACTTCAGATCGTGCAGAATGCAGCTGCGAGAGCAGTTATGGGCTTACCTAGGTATGCCCATGTTTCACCATCACTCCGCAGTCTGCATTGGCTGCCGATCAATTTCCGGTCACTATTCAAAGTGTTGGTTATGACCTTTAAAGCCCTTCATGGCATCGGACCAGAATATCTCCGAGACCGCCTTCTGCCGCACGAATCCCAGCGACCGATTAGGTCCCACAGAGTGGGCCTTCTCCGGGTCCCGTCAACTAAACAATGTCGGTTGGCGGGCCCCAGGGGAAGAGCCTTCTCTGTGGCTGCCCGGCTCTCTGGAACCAACTCCCCCCGGAGATTAGAACTGCCCCTACTCTCCCTGCCTTCTGTAAAGTTCTTAAAACCCACCTTTGTCGTCAGGCATGGGGGAACTGAAACACCTCCCCCGGCCACGTACAATTTATGTATGGTATGTTTGTGTGTGTGCTTGTTAATATAGTGGGGTTCTTTTTAAAACTATTTTAAATACTTAAATTTATTGAATCTATTTGGATTTGTATGATTGTTTATATTTTTGTTGTGAGCCGCCCCGAGTTCGCGGAGAGGGGCGGCATACAAATCTAAATAATAAATAAATAAATAAATAAATACATGTGCAATTTCACCTTGTGCGCATGCTCAGAAGGTGGATGCAGCCTGAAAGGAGCTGTTCAGCTGTGCTTCAGGTGAAGAAATAAAGGTTGGTATTAACCCAGGGGTGGGCAGGAGGCCTTTATTCCAAGTAGAGGAAGAGGAGAAGCCATCCGATCACAGAAGAATTTGCTGAAAATTAGGAAAATAAGATGGTGGTGCTCATGGACCAAAATCACCAAAACTGGATCCATGACATCATCATCATGTCACCAGTGGGTCACTTATCTGCCTTCCATTGAAGACCTGTATACTACATGAGTCAAAAAGAGGGTTGTGAAAATATTTGTCGACCCCTTGCATCCCGGACATAAACTATTTAAACTCCTACCCTCAAAACGTGACAAAGAGCACTGCACACCAAGACAACTAGTTTTCCCCCCGAATGCCATCACTCTGCTAAATGAATAATTCCCTGTCAAACTATTTACTAAGTCTACATTACTATTACTACTAGTTTTTTCTCATCATTCCTATCACCCTTTTCCTCCCATTTATGACTGTATGACTGTAAACTGTTGCTTGTATCCTTAAGATTTTTTATTAATATTGATTGTTTCCTCATTGCATATTTGACCCCTGTGACAATCATTAAGTGTTGTACCTCATGATTCTTGACAAATGTATATTTTCTTTTATGTACACTGAGAGCATCTGCACCAAAGACAAATTCCTTGTGTGTCCAATCACACTTGGCCAATACAAAATTCTATTCTATTCTATTCTACTCTACTCTACTCCATCCCATCCCATCCCATCCTATTCCCATCCCATCCCATCCCATCCCATTCCATTCCATTCCATTCCATTCTATTCTATTCTATTCTATTCTATTGTAATAGTTTGGATGATCCGGTCCATCCTGGGACGAACCCACCCTTGAGGAAGTCTCATTATGTATGATTGGACTTACTGAACCTCAAAGACCTAGTTTATTGCTTATATTATCCCACCCCCTCCATATTTAAAGAAGCAATTGCATTCTATAAGTTTCTGCATTTATGAGTGGAACCCAGTGCATAATCCACTGGAATTGCTAAAAAAAAATCCTTCTCTCTCAGTTCCAGTACTGGCAAATAATCTAATTATCTTTCCAACTTTCAGTCCATAACTTCCATCTTATTTTCCAGAATCTCCACACAGTCATTAATATGCATTACATCTACAAACATTTGTTTTAGAGAGGTTACCATCTTCTTGTATTTTTTTTCATCGCCTCTTTTTCATCTTTACAAATCTTTCATCCATTCCTCTCCCCCCCGCCCCAAAAGCTATCCATTTAGTATTTAGTGAATTAATTAATTCAGTATCAAGTGGTTCAGGTAACGTATTTCCCAATTCCTCAAGCATTTTCTCAAGTAAATCTGATGTAGTTTCTCTTTCTGTAGGTTGCTCTAACGATCATCTCTTCCCCTCTGCAATTCTTTATTGCTTTTCTAGTAGTTACAGCTGTAATTTAGTGGGTAATCCAAAAGTGAAAGTATCACAATTGCAAGGGAAAGAATAAGCTTTTTACACTCAGACCCCTCCACCATTCTTTTTTCCTGTATCATTAATACTTTCATCTCAATTGACACTCCGTTGTCAGAGTCTGGCTCATATTAACTTTATTTTTGTTTTGTAAAATAAAAACAAATTTTGTAAACAAAAAATTCCCATAGCGGTCCAGCTCATTGTTCACTTTAATTCCAATTAATTCAATCAATTTCATTCATAAAAATGCCTTTCAACTTTACCCTTTTTTTCATTTAAAATTTTTTCACACTTTTTCACAGCTTTTTATCAAATAGAAACATAGAAGGTTGAAGGGAGAAAAAGACCTCATGGTCTATCTAGTCTGCCCTTATACTATTTCCTGTATTTTATCTTATGATTGTTATATGTTTATCCCAGGCACGTTTAAATGCAGTTACTGTGGATTAACCAACCACGTCTGCTGGAAGTTTGTTCCAAGCATCTACTACTCTTTCAATAAAATGTTTTTAAATCTTTACCTTGCACACTATTTCCTTTTCAGATCATATAGAATAGGGCTGTCAGATTCCCGGCCCATGGGCTGGATGTATCACTGGCTGGCTATGCCTACACCCGGTTTAGCCAAGTGGGGAAAAGTCTTGATATGTGACATGACGATGTGTGTTTGACACCTCTGAGATAGAATAGTGACTAATCAAGTCAGATTTTCTTATTGCCAATGCAAAAACCACTAGTTAATTTTAAATTATTTATATCCAAAAGTGTTTAAGAAACTGATGCTTGTGTTTAACTTGTCTCCATGTAGGCTGCATTTTGTCTATGAGTTTGGTTAACATTTCTCAACTTGCAGCTGCTCGACTGCATAAATTGATTGCATAAACCTCAGTTTTGACAGTCTCCCTATGACAAAGGTCTTCGAAGTTGGCATCTTTAAGATCTGTGGACTTCAACTCCCAGAATTCTCCAAACAGCTATGCTATGCTGGCTGGAAAATTCTGGGAGTTGAAGTTCACAGGTCTTAAAGTTGCCAACTTTGATGACCCCTGTCCTATGAGGACCAGCTGAAGTTCTCTGCAGTTCTCATAAACATAGGTTATATGAATTATATTATGTGATGCAATAATGGAAGATACATATCAATGGTTTGCATTTCCCTATGCAATGTATATTTCTCCCTTTCCATTTAACACGTTGTCTGTCAATTATTATTGGAATTCAAAGTTTCATTCAACATTTTCTTCTTACTGTATTTTATTTTGTTTTAAAAAACCTCACTATACCCTAAAGTTTAAAACTTTAGTATAAAACTCTTACTCTGGAAGTCCAGAGGTGGGGCTTCCCAGTGAGTCTGGAGGTGGGGTTTCAAGAACTTCTGTGTTTTTGCGATGCTGCAATTTTACTGAGGCTCCCCTCACTGGGAAACCCCACTTCTGAAGTTCCGTTGCCAGCGAAGCGTCAATTTTTGCAATGCTGGGATTCCCCTGCTGGGATTCCCCTGCAGCATCGCAAAAACACGGAAGTCCAGAGCTGGGGTTTCCCATGGAGCAGTGCAAAAATGGACGCTTCGCTGGCAATGGAAGTCCGGAGGTGGGGTTTCCCAGCAAGGGGAGCCTTCAGCTGGCAACGGAAGTCAGGAGGCAGGGCATCCTGATGGCGGCGGCTTGGGTTCGTAAGGTGAAAATAGTTCAGAAGAAGAGGCAAAAAAATCTTAAACCCCGGGTTCATAT
The DNA here is from genome assembly GCF_031021105.1 of Erythrolamprus reginae. Lineage (NCBI taxonomy): Eukaryota > Metazoa > Chordata > Lepidosauria > Squamata > Dipsadidae > Erythrolamprus > Erythrolamprus reginae. The sequence goes on from NC_091954.1 coordinate 103,100,697, forward strand.
CTCGAAAAGTTCATATGATGAGGAGTTCGTAAGACGAGGTATCAGTGTAAATAAATATAATGTTAAAATGCAAAGCAACTCAAACTTTCCAAACTATTGTATTTTATTAAATGTGGCCTTTCAGTGGTTGTTGGATTCAAATTCCCATCAGCCCTGGTTGCCAAGTGCTAGAGTTTAACATCTGAACAATGTCTATTCCTAAACAAAAGCCAATGCTTATCTAAATATAATCTACCCTCCCAACTTTAAGTTTTCTAAATTTTCCAAAGGTACATATCTTTCTAATATTCTGGGTTGCAAAGAACATTCAACTTCTTTTTGATCAATCACGGTAAAAAGGCAATGTCATTACAATACTTAATATTCCATTACTCCACAAATTGATGTCATTGTGTGTGAAAGAGAAAAAGAGATTGAAATAACTTGTATTTTTTTTTTCAGTTGATCTAGATTTTTCCATTTTCTGACTTATGAGAATTGAGATAATGATTGTAATGATCTTTCTTTCTCTGCATTCCTCAGATATGAAAATGGGCAATTATTTTTCATTAACCTTCCTGAATCTGAGTGAGATTTTTTTTTCCCTGATTCAGAATTAAGTGACTTGGAAAGATCCATAGATCAAAGCAAACAATGGTGATTCCTGGCTAAAGACCTGGCTTGCTTCCGTGGTTTAAATAACTCCCCATTGCCCTTTGCAAATAATTTCTGAGGTTGTGTTTTTATTTAAAAGAAGGGAGAATGCCTTATGAGTCCCACTCAGGGGTGGGCTTCACATAATTTAACAACCAGTTCGCCCAGAATCAAAAATGTGAGTGCACATGAATGCATGCTGGCTTGGCGGCTTTCGCACATGCGCACTGCATCAAATAACACAGTAATTCACTCATGAGCACTGTCCACACATGCATGTAGCATAAAAAAACATGGCAATTTGCTTATGCGCTATTTCTGCACCTGCATGCAGCATCAAAAAACACAGCAATATAGGATGGGATTACACACGCAGAGCAGCACTACAGGTATATACACTGCTCAAAAAAAATAAAGGGAACACTTAAAAAACAGAATATAACTTCAAGTAAATCAAACTTCTATGAAATCAAACTGACCACTTAGGAAGCAACACTGATTGACAATCAATTTCACATAACTGTTGTGCAAATGGAATAGTTGTGCAAATGAAATAATCAATAAGAATATTTAATTCATTCATATCTGGGATGTGTTATTTGAGTGTTCCCTTTATTTATTTATTTAGCAGTATATATACTGGCGAACCTATGGCATGGATGCCACAGGTGGCACATGGAGCCATATCTGCTGGCATGCGAGCCGTTGTCCTAGCTCAGCTCCAATGTTGGGCTCACACAGAGGCTCTGGGAGGCACTTTTTGGTTTCCAGAGAGCCTCTGGGGTGATGGGGGAGGGCATATTTATTCTTCCCCATCTCCAAGAAAGTCTTTGGAGCCTGGGGAGGGTGAAACATGAGCCTACTGGCAGTTGTGACACAGGTTGTTTCTGGCCTCAAGAGGGCCTTCAGGGGGGTGCCCTCCCCAGGCATTGAATCATGGTGTGGGCACTCATGCATGCGTGATAGCGTGCATGCATGCTCTTTCAGCACCCGAGGAAAAAAAAGGTTCACCATCACTGATATAGATAGATAGATAGATAGATAGATAGATAGATAGATAGATAGATAGATAGATAGATAGATAGATTCTCATAGGCTTCGAACAACAGAAGTAAATGCTTTTAGCACAAAATGTCTTACCTTAATTGATTCCACTACACTTTTAGAGCTAGGAGATGCCTATCTAATCCACTGTTCAGAAGTGCCCTATCGTTTACCACAAAGAAGAGGGAGTCAAGCTATTCTCCAAAGCACCTGAGGGTAGAACAAGAAGTAAAAGGTGGAAACTAATCAAGCAACTTAGAACTAAGGAGAAATTTCTTGACAGTTAGAACAACTAATCAGTGAAACAGTTTGCCTCCAGAAGTTGTGAATGCTCCAACATTGGAAATTTTAAAGAAGATGTTGGATAACCATTTGTCTGAAATGGTGTAGAGTTTCCTGCATAAGCAGGGGGTTGGACTAGAAGACCTCCACAGTCCCTTACAATTCTGTTATTCTGTTATTTATATATTTAAAACATTTCTATAACTATCCACCTATGACCAATTCTGGCTGGCTATCCTAACATGTAAAAAATTTCTACTATTCTTCTTCCAGAATGCTTGACAGATAATCCACTTCTCCGTGATAAATTTATCATGGTGTAAGAATTCCATCATTTCTTCTCCCTGTAGGACACTTGAACCAGTTACATGCTCTCTGTCTTTGTAACTTCATATGAACCTAGTAAGGAAGGTTAGATTAAGAAGGTTATGGACTTGGAGTTTGAGTGATCTGAACCTATATTCTCTTTGGTTAATGCATTTGGTTTATTTGTATATCCTTCAAGGTCATTTTAGGATCAAATCTATTCTCTCACTCAAGAGAATGGAATGTATGACCCTGTTTTTGAAGAATATCTGGCAGTTTTATAATCATAGTTTTGGTTTGCTCAGCAAGGTTTTTTTTGTCTGGTTAAGAAAAACTGAGGTTGCATGCATGTGGATTTAACAAAAATTGCATTAAAGTGTGATATCTTTTAAAGTTGCCACACATTTGCTAGGTTGATCTATATAATACATATTTCAAAGAGTACAATGGTCCATTCCTATCCTATCCTATCCTAACCTAACCTAACCTAAGCTAACCTAACTAACCTAAAATAAACCAACCCAACTTTATACTAGACTAGGCTAGACTACTTACAACAGCTTGGACTAATTTGTTTTGATATCTATTGGATGGTGCTTACATTAACACACAAAGTGGATGGACTTAGTTACAGTGGTGATAGGTGCACCAAGAAGACCTGAAAGACCAGGTTGGGACAGATCATCATAGAGAATTAAGAGCTAATGTGGCAATCAGTCAACCAACCAACCAACCAACCAACCAACCAACCAACCAACCAATCCTATTGATACATTGGGATTATTTCACTAATTTATATAGATTTGTATGATATCTACTATAACAACTCCAGTAAGATAGCTTATACTAAATACTATCCTATCCTAACCTAACCTAATCTAACATAACATAACCTAACCTAAACCAACCCAACTTTAGACTAGACTAGACTACAGTTTGTTGTCCAAATTGTTTATTAAGATCCAACTTGCAGGCTACAATAATCTTGAATATTGGGGGGGGGGGGGGGTTGGTTCAAATACAACAGACTCAAGGATTCCCATTCCATTTACCATCAGGTTTCATTGAGCAATTACACAAAGGTCATTATGCAGAGTCAGAAATTATTCAATGACATTTTAGCCAGCCTTTTTATGCAAACCCAATCCATATAATCAATTTAGAGTTTTAACTTGTCTTGTAGAGTTTCCTAATATTGTGCTTAATTATGATGGCTGCAAAATGAAGTGTTAATCTGAAGGACATGCACTTGGACAAGGCTGTACTGAAACAGGAGGAGTTCAGTAGATCAACACTGTTGCTGCAACAAGACAAGTTTTTGAAAACAGAGATAAAAACCTGATGTACTTCAGATATTTCAATATATAACCCCATGTCTCTTGCCATCCGTCATGAAGGCTAAGGCTGATGGGAGTACAGACCTAAACATTGTAAAGAAACTAAGTTGTTAAAGCCTACTCTACCTCAATACTCATCGGCAATTCATTCTGGAAGACATGACAAATACGATGGAGTAATCTGCAACTATAAATAGTAAGATAAAAGGAAAATATTATTGAAATAGATGTCGATGCTACAGAAATGCAAATGAATGATTTGTAAATGTTATTTAAGTTTCTTTGTTTGTACTGTTTTAAAAATTCAATAAAAATATTTTTTTTTAAGAAAACCATGTGACGTACCACCTGAGCTGCTATTTTGGTTGGAAAAAATAGCAAGTTACAAGGCAGCTGAGGTCAACAAGTTATTTGCACATCGACTATTGGGAGAAAGATGATTGCTGGGGCAAAATTTCTGCTCCTAAACATGTTGAATACCAAATTCAACAAATTCTGAAGGAGTCAGGTGCCAAGATATAACTGTAGTTTAAAAAAAATTCATGTGTCGTTCATAGCAGTGGTTAAGATGTTAAAATATGACTGGCAATACATAAATTTGGAAGTTCACTGACTTTGGGCCGGTCCTGATCTCTTAGCTCAAGTTATCTAGTATGAGCCTTGGTGATACAGTAGTTAAAGTGCAGTATTGCAGATTTTGTCCGCAGCCTGGAGTTTGAGCCTCATGGGACTCAAAGTTGACTTAGCCTTCCCTCCTTCCAAAGTTGGTAAAATGAGGACCAGACTGTTGGGGGCAATGTGTAAATAAATGCTTCTACATTGTAAACAACCTAGAGAGTGCTGTAATTAGCTCTAATTGCTATAGCTATTGATTATATGAATAAAAATTAGAGGACACCGTGCTAGGCTTCTGAGCTTGCAGAATAAAAGCGAAGTATACAGAACTGTCTAATATATAAGTTAAATAAGATGATGCGAAGGCCCAGATAGTAGGAAGGGTACTATATAGAAACATCCCAAATATCAGTAGAAGGAAGCTTCATGCCTAAATGGAGAGACTTGAAAATAATGGCCCCAGGAAGAAGCAAATAATCCTTGCGTTTTCTCATTCTTGGCTAGAAAGTGATATTTAAGGTACCTCCTACTTTTATTAATGCTCCAGGGCAGTTGGTAGCTTTAATCTAAACCTTAGGAGGTTCATTCTGGAACCAACAAGCACATTAGAAGAAAAGACAACATTTTCCCAGGAGGTCTTCTTTGAAGTATCAAACCAGAAAATTAAAAACCTATCTTCATGCTGTAATCCATTTTAGGGGCCCTAAAATGGATTACAGATGGATAAAAAATGGATTTTTTTATTATTCCATGCTGTAATGTTTAACTTTTTATTATACTGATTTTCTTACCTGCAGCTATAACTAATCAATTCTCAAAAACTATGAATGCTTCAAAACTTAATAAAATGGAACTGATGTAGACATGCACACATATCCATACACACACCATGATCTACACTTTTCTTTTGTTTATTAAATATAACTTTAAAAAGAACCTTTGCAAATCGTATATGTACGCTCTTTTAGCTCACAATGGAACTCTGAGAAATGCCAATCCGAGGAAATAGCTTTTCAATTGTATTCTCATACCCCAATTCTCTGAGCAATGAGATCTAAAGAAAGATGAAGATGCCCTGAAGTCATGCTTGACTTCTAGTGACTGTCTCTCTACAGTTTCCTTGGTAGTGCTATAGAAGTGATTTGAAGCACTGTCTTCTTCCAGAATGCTTTTTAAACTCCATCGTCTAGCTAATGTGATGCGACCGGAACAATCTGGGACTGAACACACTCAAAAGCATAGAAATGGTGGTAGACTTTAGGAGAACCCCTCCCATTCTACCACCTCTCACAATACTAGACAACACAGTATCCACAATAGAGACCTTCAAATTTCTAAGTTCTATCATATCTCAAGACCTAAAATGGTCACCTAACATCAAAACGTCATCAAAAAAGCACAACAAGGAATGTATTTTCTGTGCTAACTCTGGAAGCTCAAATTGCCCAAGGAACTGATGATACAGTTTTACAAAGGAATTATCGAGTCTGTCATCTGCACCTCTATAATTGTCTGGTTTGGTCCTGCAACCCAACAAGACAGACAAAAGTGGCAGCGGGGCGGTGGAAGAGGAGGGGGTGGAGGCGAGGGGCTTGCAACACCCTCCCCCCATGGCACAAGGCAAGCACGGCAGTCAGGGGGCTGCTGTCAGGGCAGCTGGGGCCCGCTGATGTCAAGTCCAGCGGCAGCGAGCAAAGACGGCCGCCCAGGGAAGCAGCACGTTTGAAAAACCACGGCTTTTCTAATTTAAATTATTGATCATGCTAATTTCAGTTGGAAAATTTGTATGCTAGTGATATCAATAATTAGGCAACCAGAATAACAGAATAACATAGTGAGAAGGGACCTTATTCTGCCCCCCAAAAAATTAGAGGGAACATTGGTCAGGAACAGTCTGGAGGCCCAGAAATGGCCCATTTCAAGTTGGAAAACAGTCTTCTAGAGGGGTGGGGAAGGCCGTTTTCACCCTCCCCAGGCTCCTACAAAGGCTCTGTTCTGTTCTATTCTATTCTATTCTATGTACACTGAGAACAGAAAGACAAATTCCTTGTGTGTCCAATCATACTTTATTTTATTTATTTATTTGTTTGTTTGTTTTGTCCAATACACAATAATACACAATGAGGGTTATAGAGGATATAATCAGGTAGAATGTATTAAAGGGGGAATAGAGGAGAAAATAAAGGAGTGAAATATAACTATGAGAGAATAGCAGAAAAAGATATAGGTATAGAAGAGAAGATATAGGAGATATAGGAGAGACAATAGGACAGGGGACGATAGGCACTCTGGTGCACTTATGTATGCCCCTTACTAACCTCTTAGGAACTTGGTGAGGTCAACCGTGGATAGTCTAAGGGTAAAGTGTTGGGGGTTAGGGGATTTATTTATTTATTTACTTACTTACTTATTTATTTATTAGATTGTATGCCGCCCCTCTCCGAAGACTCCGAAGAGGGATGATACTACAGAGTCCTGTAGTGAATTCCATGCTTTGACAACTCGATTACTAAAGTCGTGTTTTTTTACAGTCAAGTTTGGAGTGGTTAATATTAAGCTTGTAACTGTTGTGGGCTCTTGTGTCGTTGTGGTTGAAGCTGAAGTAGTCTTTGACGTTGCAGCATATGATCTTGTGGGCAATACTTTCTAGACCCAGGATTGTAAGTCTAGTTTCGTAGGGTGTTCTGTTACCGGTAGAGGAGTGAAGAGCTCTTCTGGTGAAGTATTTTTGGACATTTTCACTAGGCCAATAAAGTATTCTGTTCTGTTCTATTCTATTCTATTTACACTGAGAGCATAAAGACAAATTCCTTGTGTGTCCAATCACACTGGGCCAATAAAAATTCTATTCTATTCAAAGTTTCCTCAGACTTCACATTGCATTTTTAAGCAATGAACTATGGCTTATCTCCCCCCAAAGCTGGTTTCCCATAATAGGAGAAAGACCCTAGTGTTTGGAGAAGAGAGGAATGGTGTGTGTGTGTTTATGTGTGCTTTGTACGAGGAAAAGAAGTCTCCAGAGGAAACTTCAAGGAGTTTCCCCCTTCCCCGTCACCGTTCCCTCTCCACATCTGGACAAGATTTTGACACTCCGTCTAAACGTCACAGGTGACGTGGGGGGCTTTCCCCACCCGCGCTGTCTACCCCCCCCCCATAGAGAGCGGTGTGTGTGCTTGTTTGTGCGAAAGAGAAAGGCGGGAGCGTCGGCGGCGGGACGGCCTGAGGGAACGAGGGATGCGCGCGCGCAGGAGCTATCATCCCCTCACCACCACCAAGCGCGCGAGACATATTCCCGCTCCCACCGCCGCCCTGAAAGGAGCGTCCTGCCTCCTGGAGCCTAAAATGGGAGGCTAGAGAAAAGCTCGAGGAGGGAGGAAGAGGAGGAGGAGGAGGCGGCGGCTGTTCGGGCGCCTGTTCTGCCTGCGGTTGTGAGGGGGGAAAAAAAGAGGGGGATGCGCGTGCGCGCGCTTCGCCCAGCTGCGAGCTCGGTGGGGTCGCCGTGCGGGTAGCCGGGCGCGCGCGCACGCGCGCTCCAGCCTCCCCCCGCGTGCCTCGCTCTTATGTCTACAGGTAGCAGCAGCAGCAGCGGAGACAGTCCGGTTGCAGAAGGGTGTTTCACCCCCACCCTTTGGGGTGTCCAGTTTTATTCGTCCGGATGTATAGCTGAGGAAGCCCTTCTCCTCCTCTGACCAGAATTACAGCTGCCTTTTTTTATTCCCCTTCTGGGATTTTTTAAAAAAATCTCCTTCCCTTCCACTTGTTTCTGGGGTTCTTTTTTTTTTTGCCGTGTGTGTGTGTGTGCGTTTTACACGCGGCCATGCACAGGTGCGCCCACCGTCGCCAACACTCGCCTGCTCCCTCGCAAAGCCACTTTTAATTTTTTCCCCCTCCCCTTCCACCCGACTTGAAAAAAATAATAATTCCTGGATTCGTTCGGCTTGCTAAGTTTTTGCAGCGAGGCGCGCCGCCTGAATTTTTCTATCTCCCGCTCCTTCCCCCCCCCCTTCCCTTCCTCCTCCTCCCCTTAAAGGGTGTGCATGGGTGTGCATGGCGGGGTGGGTGGAAGAGATGTGCTGTATCGATCCCGGCAGCCGTTTTCGTAGGCAGAGACGCGGGTTTCGATTTTCTCTCTCCTCCTCCTCCTCCTCTTCTCGAATTCCTTCGCCCTCCTCCTTCCCGTTCAAGATGCACTCAATCCTGCGGGGACCTACTGGATTCTAAGGGATCGACCTTCCGACGTCTTCTGGCGAATGGCTTTTCTGAAAAAGGGGCGCTGAAGATACATACACGTTTGCTTTAAAAAAAAAACAACTCAAAACAAAAGCAAAACCTCCCCAAATTAGTTGCAAGATCTCCGGCTTGGCTTCCTCTTTTCCCAATATTGCAGAACGGATTCCAAGGAAGAGTTAAATTGATTTAAGGTAAGGACCTCTGTTTCTTCTCCTTTTGGATTTCGCCATATAGTGCATCTCAGATTTCCCATAACTTGTTTTTTCTCCAGCTGAATTCTTAACTGCCCCGAATAAATGCTTTTCTAGTCCTGCTCTTAGGTCTTGAATTGTGTTTTTCCCCCCCTGGAATCTTAAATCACCCACTTTTTTTTATTTCCCTGTGTCGTGTCTCTTTGATGTTTATTCAGGCATGAGTATTAATCCACCACTAATTACCCCATTAAAAAAAAAAATTTCTAGGATTATCCTGTTAAAATACAGGGGTTTCCCCCCTTCTTTTCTGAGGTGCACTTCCTAGTCCAGTTCAGAAAAAAATATTGCAATCCTGTGGAGTGTGCAAAATCTTAAGCAGTGGTGGTGAAGATGATGGTTAGTTCTTGTCCCAGACAATTTGAAAGTGGGACTGAACTGTGTTATTAATATTTGCACGGGATCGAGAAACGATCTGCAGATTTTGTAAGTAAATTTCAGCACTGTGAGAAGAGAAAAGCAAGTCCCTCTAAGGTTGGAGAAAAAGGAGTGAGATTGGGTTTGTGTGCACTATATATCTGTAGAGAGAATAAATCTGCTTTTCAAAAATGCTAGAGGCCACTGTCTGGTTCTCAACAATACACTTTGTCCCTTTTATGATGCCTCTTTGGTTTTTAAAATGCATCATTTCTCAAACGATGTCCTTCCTTAATGTTCATCCTTTCTGTGGTATACTTTGCAACCTTTAGATTCCTTAGTGATCAGTATTGTAATAAAGTGGATGTGCAGTGAAGATTGTGTTGGAAGGAGGAACAAGTGTTTCTGGGAGCAAGAAGGCGTATCTCTGAGAAGGGCAGGAAAGAAAAAAAAAATCCCCCAGGAGATTGTGGCCATGTTCACACAACATGCTTAACCAGGTCAAGGAAAGAGCCAAATCTTATGTGTGCAAAATATCTTCATGCTCCCCTTTATAGGTTTTTTTTGTTGACTTTTTTTTTATGAATTTATGCTTCAGTGTATAGTATGAATACAGAAATACATTAATTTGCAATGACCAGGTTAAAACTATCAATGCTTATGAGTTAGAGTCCTAATAGTATTACCAACTGGAAGATATTTAACAATAATAGTGGGGTGGGGGGGAGGAAAAAGAAAAGGACATTAAGAGGAATTGGGCAAGTAAATTGAGGCAAAGGCTCAGTAAAGATGCTGTTAACTTAAGTCAAAAATAATTTGCAGGGTTTATGACTTTGAAGGTTCTTTATTAGGCATACCTCTGGGATTTTTGTTTTGTTTAATTAAACCCGTGAGTCTCCTCAAAACAGTTGAGCATTAGCATAGTGTGCACTTGCATAAATGTGCACAAGTTTAAAAGTGAGCTTTGGAGAGACACTATCAGATTAACGTACTCGTGTGAAGAAACTGGAGTCGTTCAATTAATTTTGGACCAGGCACCAGTCCAGTGTAGTCTCTTCTTCAAAAGAACGTTGATTCCTCTCTTATCGGGTCTCTCAAAGGGATTTCAACCCAGTTTAGTTTATGTGTTATTACAGAACTGGGAAATGTTCTTTGTCTTTCAAGGGGAAGATGTGTGTGAGAGAAATAGTGTTGACATTGCAAGAAATCTTTGAATTGGAATGAACTTTCCTTCAGCCTGAATGACAGGAAACTATAAGCTCAGGAAGGAAGGAAGGAAAGAAAGGAAAGGAAGGAAGGGAAGGAAGGAAGGAAAGGAAGGAAGGAAGGAAGGAAGGAAGGAAGGAAGGAAGGAAAGGAGGAAGGTTTAGGTTTGGTCTTGATGCTAGGTTCTCTAAACAATATGCTGTCTTTTATATCCCAGAGTCTGATACTGGAAATAGCAAAGCTATTTGCAAGCAGCTCATGGCAACACATTTTAAGGAATTTAATTGCCATTAAAAAAAAAGATCGCTGAGCTAATGATTTGTGCTACTCCAAAGGTAAATGTTAACCTTTTAAAATCTCAGTAATAAAGGATTTGTCAAGAAAAGGTAAATGGCACTTGACCATACATCTTTGGCTGTGATTTACACACAGACACACATGCCACCAGGTTCTGTATCATTCGACAACCCCAGGGAACTGAAGACACTTTAGATGTAAAGATAACAATGCTTTTAGAAGGAGGGCTGTCAGCTTAGGCATCAAGAGGCAGTACAATGTCCTTGGCTTGGACAGAGAGTTAAATCACCTGAAATACTGTACAAATCAAGTGGGAAGCACTGTTTAAATTGTCTAACTTCCCATTTTGATTAAAAGAGGAACAGCTAAGAGGCTGCTGAATTCCTGATACAAAGGGTATCATTTGCAGCTCTCCTAAATAAAAACAGAGGCTGTAACGCTCAGTTTTTCACTATAATATACTGAGAGCTCCTGCAATACTAAAAATAATGTATAGGTGGTAGCCTATATTCCTTCCTTATGTTCCATTCTAGGTACCTTGGTTTGCATTCTTCATTACTGAGATTTGTTGATTTCCTTTCCTACCTTTCTCTTATTTGAATTTATAATGAACAACCCAAAGATTATTCTTAGAAATATCTGAATGACCTTCCTCTGATAAATCAATAATTCCTCCTAAGATGTTTTCTGTTGTTGGTTCCCAAAAGTCCATCAGAAGATTCTATTTTTACTTAAGTTTTCCATTCCTTTCCCTCCTTCTTCCTTCTTTAAAGCATTCTAAACCCGATGCTCGAGATGTTTATGTATCTGATTATATATGGTCATTTGTTATAAGTACTGTACATCATGTCATGTTTCAGTTGGAGTTCCATTTAACATTATTGACAAATCATTCGTTGTAGGAAAACACCATTAGCAATGTATACTTCATACATTACATGAGTCTCTAGGCCACATGAGTATTGAATATGATTAATCAATGGAACTAATTTCTTAACTAGAACATTTCCTCGTAGATTTTCTTGAAATATTTATGTGGCTTTAAATAATAGCCCAGAAAGATGATTATGAGACATGAATTGCTTTATCATCTCCATGAAATTGTAGTTGATATTATAACCTACAGGAATTAGTTTGCAGAGATTGAAATTCTGTCATTGCATTCTAAGGCAGGGGTCTCCAACCTTGGCAACTTTCAACTTCCAGCTTTGCTGGCTGAGGAATTCTGGGAATTGAAGTCCACAAGCCTTAAAGTTGTCAAAGTTCGAGCCCCCTGTTCTAAGGCACAGTTTCAGTCTATGAACCCGGAAGTTCTAACTTCAGATCTGATATTTATCTTGCTTGCTTCTCAGCAAGCCATGATTTCTGTCATGTTTAACCAGTAATGTTTGGCATTCCAATTCCAGTTTTTCAATATTTTGGCTCTAGAAGTTCATACTGGGTAGAATACAGGTTCTTGCTCACTCATTATCACCTCTTAACTTGCTTACTTGCTACATCTGTTTTAATTTTTGTGTATTGTATCTTGAATGGTTGTTGGCTATTTTGTAGTTCTATTCTTATTGCATTGTTGTTAAATTGTTATCAGATTGTCTTTGCATGCCACTTGAGTTCTTTGACAACTGGATGGCCTTACATATTCATTCAGTCAGTTAATCTATATTCTCACCAGATGGGGAAGGATTATTCATGTTTGTTATGGCTGAAGTAGAGAAGCCAAATAATTAAAGCCAAATGTGTATCATGAGATATTGGATGAAGGCCTTTCCAATACACAACTCTTCCTACTTCAGTCCATTAGACATTTTATGAATCTCTTTTCAAATTGAAAACAAAAAATCCATTTCATATTATAAACAATCACTTAAACTAGATTTTCCATGCTTGGTTCATCACAGGAAGGAGACATTTTATACCAATCAATGATAGCCATTACTTACTTAAGCTTATTTTTGGTGCCGCCATCTTCTTTTCAAGTTTCAGTACCTCATTCTGTATGTCTATGTCTTGCTTGTTTATATCCTGCTTCATGTCTTGTGTAGAAAGTTAGCACCCAACCCTCTCCTAGAAGAACGAAATATTTTGGGAAATATTATAATAGGCAGAATATTATATTTCCCTTAAGGAGAAATAGGCTCTTGGAAGGCAGCCCAATACCTTTCTTAATCCCCTTGCTAATATGATTTATGTATGGTATGATTGAGTTGTATGGTTATTTTAATGATAAGGGTTTTTAGATGTCTTTTTAAGTATTGGGTTGGTCACATTGTTTATCACTGTTGTGAGCCACTCCGAGTCTTCGGAGAGCGGCGGTATACAAATCTAATTAATAATAATAATAATAATAATAATAATAATAATAATAATAATAATAATTATTATTATTATTATTATTATTATTATTATTATTAATAGCCCCAGCAGGACTAGGCCAGCCTATCTACAAGACAAAAGGCCTTCAGATCCGGGATGATGGGATTATCCTTCAGGGCAAAGCCATTCAGTCCCAATAGGAACTGCATTGCCTCGGCCCAAGTTTCAACCAAGCTTGACTTAGAAAACCTACAAAGTTTGGTATGATCCGTGCATAGCTCCATGGGAGCAACCAACAGCAACCAACAGAATGCATGTCCTTGCCACAGGAACAGGAAGCTCAGGGGCAAGTCCCAAGAGAGGGTATAAATAACACTCATTCTCTATTCCATGTGTTCAGCTGCGCAGGGCCGAAAACCCATGTGGTCCTGTCCATCAATAAACCATCTTTCCAGTCACCCTCCATGTTTCCAGTGTCTTTCTCTCCATTTGGAACAGAACGCAGATGGATATATCTTCCAACGCTTTCATGCTTGATTAAGTCCTATCAGACATATGATAAATCAGTCATGTTTGAGTCAGCATTGATTTCTGGTGACTGCCTAGACCAAGGTTCGACAAACCCAGGCGCCTGGTCGCCAGTGGCGCCTAGAAAATGTTGTCTGGCGCCTAGAGCCGCCTGGGCAGGGCGCTGCGGTGCCTCTGACCTCTCCGCTCCTGCCCGATGCCGGGGTTTCTGGCGCTCTCCTGCTGGGTCCCAAAGAAGGCAGGCAGGAAGGAGAGCTCCATTCTTCGCGCCTTTTTCCCGCCTTCCTTCTTTGGAGCCCAGCAGGAGAGCGCCAGAAACCGCGGCATCGAGCAGGAACCGGGAGGTCGGAGGCACCGGCACGGCAGCGCCCGCCCAGCTGAAGGTTCCCTGTCGCCATCGGCAAGTGTCCTTTGGGGCCCGGCGGGAGGGCACTGGCGGTGGGAGCGGGGGGGGGGGCGCGGCTGCAGCGGCACAGGCAGTCGCGGGGAGATGGCGGGGGGAGCGGGGGGCGGCTAAAGCGGCCCCGGGCACCGTTCCCTGTACGCTTTTCCAGGGGCGCGCAGGGAGCCGCGGCCACCCGCCCGCCTACCGGATTTCCCTCCGCGCGGCTGGGGAGGTGGATTCGCCGCCCCCGCCAGCCCGATCTCCCTCCAGTGGCTGGTGACGTAGTTCTACCGCCCTCGCCAGCCTGATCTCCCTCCGTGGGGGGGTGGGGGGCGACGAACCGACGACCGGGGGCTGTCCGTCCGTGTTGGGTGGTGCAGGGCAGGCACAGGCAGCCCCAGGGGAGAACAAGGGAGGGAGAGAAAGGAAAGAGAGAGTAAGGGAGGGAGAGAAAATTGAATGAAGGAGGGAGAGAAAGAAAGAGTAAGAAGCAGAAAGGATAGAGAAAAAGGAAGAGAAAGGGAGGGGGAGAAAGGAAAGAGGGAGGAAGGGGGGGAGAGAAAATTGAATGAAGGAGGGAGAGAAAGAAAGAGTAAGAAGTAGAAAGGATAGAGAAAAAGGAAGAGAAAGGGAGGGAGAGAAAGGAAAGAGGGAGGAAGGGGGGGAGAGAAAATTGAATGAAGGAGGGAGAGAAAGAAAGAGTAAGAAGTAGAAAGGATAGAGAAAAAGGAAGAGAAAGGGAGGGAGAGAAAGGAAAGAGGGAGGAAGGGGGGGAGAGAAAATTGAATGAAGGAGGGAGAGAAAGAAAGAGTAAGAAGTAGAAAGGATAGAGAAAAAGGAAGAGAAAGGGAGGGAGAGAAAGGAAAGAGAGAGAAAGGGAGAGAAAGGGAGGGAGAGAAAATTGAATGAAGGAGGGAGAGAAAGAAAGAGTAAGAAGTAGAAAGGATAGAGAAAAAGGAAGAGAAAGGGAGGGGGAGAAAGGAAAGAGGGAGGAAGGGGGAGAGAAAGAAGATATGAAGGAGGGAGAAAAAGAAAGAGAGATAGGAAGGAAAGAGGGAGAGAAAGGAATGAGAGAGAAAGGGAGGGAGAGAAAGGGAATGAAAGAGGGAGAAGGGGTGAGAGATAGAAAGGATAGACAGAAAGGGAGAGAAAGGAAAGAGAGAAAGGGAGGGAGAGGAAGGAAAGAGATGAGAGAGGAAGGAGGAGACAGAGGGGGTGAAAGCGATGTCAGGTGGAGACTCGGCAAAAAACCAAGTTTGCTTAAAAAAAATTCTGGCTCCTAAATTTTTTGGCTGGCTCCTAGATTCTGAACAACTTTGTCGACCCCTGGCCTAGACAAGTCCCTGCAGTTTTCTTGGCAATATTTTCAGAGGTTTGCCATTACAGTGGTACCTCTACCTAAGAACGCCTCTACTTACAAACTTTTCTAGATAAGAACTGGGTGTTCAAGATTTTTTTGCCTCTTCTCAAGAACCATTTTCCAATTACAAACCCAAGCCTCCAAAACTGTAACCGGAAAAGGCAGGGGGAAGTCTCCATGGGGCCTCTCTAACAATCTCCTGGGAGGAAACAGAGACGGAAAAGGCAGGGAGAAGCCTCCATGGGGCCTCTCTAGGAATCTCCTGGGAGGAAACAGTGTCTCCACCTGTGGTTTCCCCAATTGCACACATTATTTGCTTTTACATTGATTCCTATGGGGAAAATTGCTTCTTCTTACTTAAGAACCTGGTCACGGAACGAATTAAGTTCGTAAGTAGAGGTACCACTGTACATCCTTTCCAGGGCTGAGAGAGACTGACTATCCCAAGGTCACCTAAGATGGAACTAGAAATCATACTTTTCTGATTTTAGTGCCTTAACTACTACACCAAACTTGCTATATTTCAGGAGAGACAGCTGTTAGGAGCTGTACCCTGTATCCCTTCTGGGTTTGCTTGATATTTGAATCTTGAATGTATAAGTATGTATTCCTGACTCCCCATTCCTTCCTTTAGTTTTGGTTATTCACCCGATTGAGCTATCATAATACAGCTACACTTTGAGCAGGGGGACTACGATTGTACACTTTAGGAAATGAACTGAAAAAGTATGATTAATTTTCATTTATTTCATTCATTCATTTCGTTTCCTTGTTTCAACATTTCAAAACCAATGGAGTTTTCAGATTAACAAGATTTAGTATCAGGTTAAGAATATAAAATGACTTTTAGTGGAACAGGTAAGATCAATATTGCAGTTCAATATTCTTCTTTGGCCAGTCATCTATGGCAAATTTGGAAAACTTGGAAGAGTAATATCTATCTTCATAAATCTCGTATAAGAGAGAAAAGGATGTATGGTGGATTCTTTCAGTAACCTAGATTTTATCAGTCTGGTGCCCTCCAGATATATGGGGAAGGAAATTTCTGAGACTTGCAATTCCAACATATTTGGGTAGTGCCAAGTTGCAAAGAGTTGAATGAATTGGATAAGATAGATGTAGCAGTAATAGGTGATGCGGGTCAAATATTTGTGATTAGCATGGGATTATACAGTCCTGAAATAAAATTAATTAGCATAACTGCCTGATTAAGGTGTGAGGTCTACATTCACAAAAAATCCGAGTCTTTACAATGGTGGGAATATGATTTAATACTTTGAAATATTTGATATCAAGTCTGAATAGAAGTCCAAATTCCAACTACAGCTATGCTATAGTCGAAGAGCAAGAGATAACCTGTTGAGGGCACTCAAACAAAGTAAAGCAATTTGAGGTTTTATTTTGTTCTTGACTTACATGAATGCACATAAAGCAACAGAAATGTCTAATTTAAAAACAGGAAATTTGGGGTGATTAGTCTTAAGGACAAAAGATGAAATCATAATACAGTGTTCCCTCGATTTTCGCGGGTTCAAACTTCGCGAAAAGTCTATACCACGGTTTTTCAAAAATATTAATTAAAAAAATACTTCACTGTTTTTCCCCCTATACGACAGCTTTTCCCGCCCGATGACGTCATATGACATCGCTAAACTTTTGTCCGCCTTTAATAAATATTTTTTTTAATAAACTTTAATAAATAAACATGGTGAGTAATAATCTAACTGATTGCCAAGGGGATGGGAAATTGTAATTTAGGGATTTAAAGTGTGAAGGGAAGGCTTGTGATACTGTTCATAGCCAAAAATAGTGTATTTACTTCCACATCTCTACTTAGCGGAAATTCGACTTTTGCGGGTGGTCTCAGAACGCATCCCCCGTGAAAGTCGAGGGAACACTGTACAACTCAAAACATGTGCAAAATGTTGATTCAAGCAATCCATTAGGCCTTACTCTTTAGACAAAATGTCCTTAGCTTGGGTGAGATTCTTTTCTTTTAACATCTTGTTTACAACAAGAATAGCTGTAGTTCCTTTCCATTTATTGCATACCCCAGCATGCCTGTGTGAATTATGCATGGCGCTATAGATGACTCTAGCCATTTTCCTCTATAAATAATTATGGTATTATATTGTATTTGAATCATACATTGTACAGCAGATCATGGTCAAAATAAAACCAGTGAACCCAATGCCTGAGTTATCACATTGTGCTAAAGGATAATGTGATTTATTTTTGGCTCAGAATATGGTGTGAACCCATCTCTATGACTCACAAGTTAAAATAGGACTTGGCCTGATATATAAACTCACACAATGTGAGACAGTTAATTCCATGTCTGTGGTTTAAACATCTTCAGGCAGGCAGCAGCCCTTCTGGGAGAGCTTACTTGTAAGCAAATATTGTGTGATTTTGTAAGTAAAGGATATTTTCCCAATGTTCAACCACTGAGCATGGTAGTATAGTATCCAATAGTGATGGATGGACCATTTACAGGAAGATCTGAACTTGAAGGTAACATCCAAGAATATCTGAGATATTGGGCCGTCTGGTGGGGCCCAGGGGAAGAGCCTTCTCTTTGGTGGCCCCGGCCCTCTGGAATCAACTCCCCCCGGAGATTAGGACTGCCCCCACCCTCCTTGCCTTTCGTAAGCTCCTGAAAACCCAGCTATGTCGCCAGGCATGGGGAAATTGATATACCCCTCAGCTATTATGATGTATGTATGGTCTATTTGAGTTTTATGATTGTTTTTTACTATAAGGGTTTTAAATATTGTTTTTAATATTGGATTTGTACTCTGTATATTGTCTGTTGTGAGCCGCTCCGAGTCTTTGGAGTTATTATTATTGTTGTTGTTGTTGTTGTTGTTGTTATTATTATTATTATTATTATTATTACTGGAACATGCTGTGTTACTCAACTGTGACCTGGTATGATGCAATGGTTGGGATTTTGTAATGGCACTGGGGAGACCCTGGTTCTTCTTTTACCTTTAGCCAGAGAAACTTACTGGGTGATTTGGAGCCAATGCCCCTCTCCCAACACCAAACGTACTTCATAAGGATGTTACTCTGATTCAATTCAATTCAATTTATTAGATTTGTATGCCGCCCCTCTCTGAAGACTCGGGGCGGCTCACAACAATAATAAAAACAATATTCCAGCGAAAACAAATATAATATTAAAAAACACATAAAACCCTATCATATTTAAAAAAGCAAACAACACATACATACCCAAACATAAATATAAAAAAGCCTGAGGAAAAGGTGTCTCAACTCCCCCATGCCTGGCGGTATAGATGGGTCTTGAGTAATTTACGAAAGACCAGGAGTGTGGGGGCCATTCTAATCTCCGGGGGGAGTTGATTCCAGAGGGCCGGGGCTGCCACAGAGAAGGCTCTTCCCCTGGGGCCCGCCAAACGGCATTGTTTGATCGACTGGACCCGGAGAAGGCCAACTCTATGGGACCTTATCAGTCGCTGGGATTCGTGCGGTAGCAGGCGGTTCCGGAGGTACTCTGGTCCAATGCCATGCAGGGCTTTAAAGGTCATAACCAACACTTTGAATTGTGACCAGAAACTGATTGGCAGCCATTGCAGGCCACGGAGTGTTGCAGAAACGTGGGCGAATCTAGGAAGCCCCACGATGGCTCTCGCGGCCGCGTTCTGCACGATCTGAAGTTTCCGAACACTTTTCAGAGGTAGCCCCATGTAGAGAGCGTTGCAGTAATTGAACCACGAGGTGATGAGGGCTGGTCAAGAATACAAGGAAGAGATTTTTGAGCTCATGAACAAAAAAGTCAGAGTGTAACTCTTAACAAAGTCAAAAGAAACAAGAAAAACAATAAAACCAACCAAATGTGGCAGGTATAAATGCAGCTGCTCGCTCTTTTTCTGAGCTGGTTAATCATAGTATGCAAATTCAGCTTAAGTTGCTAAATTGGCAGGTAGTGGAATGGAGCCTTTTTTTTTAAACTGGTGACCTGTGCAATCAAATGCCCTTTTCACGGAAAAATGCAAAATTATACCGTTTTTTTATTCAGGTTTAGGGTAGAATTTTAGGAGTTTTGTTTCCATTTCAGTATCTGTAAAGAATATTTAATGAAACCCATTTTCAAATTATGTATTTATTATGAAATATTATACAATGGTTTGGAGAGTGTAGTACTCCCTAAAGGTGGTTTAAATATATGTCAAGACATAAAAAAAGATACTCTTCAGTTGCTGAACTATTTCTTCTCGGTATAACTGCTGTAGGGCCCTGAGTTTACAGTCTGTTCCAGCCTTTGCCAGTCTGGTGCTTTCCAGATGTTCTGGGTCTAAAACTCATGAAATTCCCAACACATCTGGAAGAGACCAGATTGACAAAGGCTGGTCCCTCAGTAATAATCCCTCAATGATAACTTACATGATCTTTCTATAAGGAAGAAAATGCATCAAGAGAGAAGAAAAAGACAGCTAGTTGAGACTAAAACCACTGTTCTGAATTTACCTGTGAAATAGCATCATTGACACTGTACCAAGAACAATACAATGGGTTTGTATTGTTCTTAGAATACAATACAATTCTTTGTTGGCCAAGCGTGATTGGACACACAAGGAATTTGGTGCATATGCTCTCAGTGTACATAAAATAAAATATACATTTGTCAAGAATCATGAGGTACAATACTTAATGATTATCATAGGGGTCAAGTAAGCAATGAGGAAACAATCAATATTAATAAAAATCTGAAGGATACAAGGTGCGACACCGCAAAGTCCCTGAGGGGATCGAGGTCTTCAGAGGGACTCAGGGCGACCCAGACGTGTGGGGTCACTCACAAATGCGAATCCTAGAAAGAAAACTTGGACACATTTGTCTCCAGGTGAAATGACACAGTATTGAGCTGTGCACGCCCTTTTATTGGGGGAATATGCAAATTGGGTAACGTTATACGTATATGTCAAGTGGTATACAAACATCCAATAACATAACTCTAAGATGTGACACAACTTCCGAGTCCTTCCTATCTACATATGGCACGTAACTAGTTTCTACTGAACAAATGCCTCTCATGGCCAATTTCTTGGGACCTTTTGTTGTTAATACAGCTATCTCCTGTTTACCTCAAAGCAAGGTCTTTTATTACTGCCTTCATCCTGTTTATCCCAGGAAATGTAAATATGCACCCTTTTATCACACAGTTCTCATCCTGCTGACACATTCTTGTTATTCAAGGGAGCTGCCATGAACCGCTTTACGGCCAGTCACTTCCTCAAGCAGAGTTCACCAGAAATGCAGACTTATCTTATGTGGTTGTTACGTTCAGTCCTATTCTAGCTAATGAAGTTTGAGTGTATGAGGCATTTATGTCAGAAGTCCAGATATCAAATCCTATCCTAACATTATATGGCAGCTACAACAAGGAACAAGTTACAATCATGCAGTCATAAGAAGGAGGAAATAGATGAAAGGAATGATGAGAAAAAATAGTAATAGTTGTGCAGATTTAGTAAGTAGTTTGACAATGTTGAGGGAATTATTTGTTTAGCAGAGTAATGGTTTTAGGGGGAAAAACTGTTCTTGTGTCTAGTTGTCTTGGTGTGTAGTGGTGTTTTGAGGGTAGGAATTGAAACAGTTTATGTCCAGGATGTGAGGGGTCAGTAAATATTTTCACAGCCCTCTTTTTGACTCGTGCAGGTTACAGGTCCTCCATGGAAGGCAGGTTGACAGCAATTGTTTTTTTCTGCAGTTCTTCTGAATATAGTCAGGTTCATCGTGCTTAACACAAATGATTTTGTCCTTAGGCTGTTATGAGATTTTTGGTGCACTCAGAGGACAGTAATAAGAAACTTCTTAGTGCAGGGGCATCAAACTGGATTACTTGAAGGGCTGGATCAGCATTGTCCAGCCAGGGGGAGGAAATGAGACGGATGCCCTCCTGTAACACCATGCCCCCCCACACTCCATTTTTTAACTAGATGACCCTATGCAGAACCCTGCTGGCCAAAACAAGTTGCAAGGCGCCCCACCCACACCCCAGTTTGGCCAGCAAGGTGATGCAGGAGGCTGTCTAAGCTGTCTAATGGGGGGGCAGGGGGAGCCACCTGTGCCCCTCCATGCCCCATCTTTGCTAGCAGAGGTACTGCAGGTTGGTGCTTTGCTGTTTCCAGGCTGGCCAGATCGAAGCACCCCACAGGCTGGGTCCAGACCACAAGACTTGAGTTTGACACCCTTGTCTTATTACAGTGACTTCAAAAGAAATAGTAAAGTTCTCAATAATTTACTATTGACTCTGAACATTGAAGATTTAGGTGCATGTTAAAGTAAATGGATAATTTTTGAAACCGATGAAGGAGAATATTGGTAGCTGCAGTGTTCTGGGGGGCTGCTCTAGGAGTGGAGTTGTTGTTGATAAGTGTTGATTGGTTGCTCGGTTCCTCTGCCCTGTTTAAGGAGCTGTCAGAAGCATTTCCCTCAGACATGTTTGTGGATATAATAATATCATAATAAAGAGTTATGAGTTACCAGATCTCATGTCACACCTCTGTCACTGCCCAGCTCACTATAGAACATAGCAGTAGTGGCGAACCTATGGCATGGGTACCACAAGTGGCACACTTAGCCATATCTGCTGGCACATGAGCCATTGCCCTAGCTCAGCTCCAACATGCATGTATGTACTGATCCACTGATTTTTGGCTCACACAGAGGCTCTGGGAGGGCATTTTTGGCTTCCAGTGAGCCTCAAGAGGGATGGGGAAGGGCATTGTTACCCTCCACCGGCTCCAAGGAAGCCTTTGGAGCCTGGGGAGGGCAAAACACAAGCCTACTGGGCCCACCAGAAGTTGGGAAACAGTCCATTTATGGCCTCTAGAGGGCCTCTGGTGGGTGCCATGAGCTGTTTTGCTCTCCCAAGGCATTGAATTATGGGTGTAGGCACTCATGCTTATGTGATAGTGTGCACACATGCTTTTTTGGCACCCGAGGAAAAAAGGTTTGCCATCATTAGTATAGGATCTTCTTCTTGTGCAGGGTACTGCACTAGAGATCTCCAAGGTCTTTTCCTACTTTGGGCCTCCTGGCTGTTTTTGTCCTCCCCAGGCATTGAATTATGGGTGTGGGCATTCACGCATGTGTGATCGAGCACACCCACGCTCTTTTGGCACCTGTGGGAAAAAAGGTTCGTCATCACTGCCTTAGGGTCTCCTGCACCACCATGTGGTTGGACTAGAGCAGTGATTTTCAACCTTTTTTGAGCTGTGGCACATTTTTTACATTTACAAAATCCTGGGGCACACCACCAACCAAAATGACACCAAATGACACTCTAACACAGTACATATGATACATAATAATATAGTTTCTAAATGTATTTATATTCAGTGTGAAACCTGGGCCTGTTTCGATGAACCCAAAAGGGATATCCTGGCAGGAATGGTAGTTTGGGGACACCTGTTTAATTTCCCCACGGCACACCTGACTATGTCTCACGGCAAACCTTGATGTATAGAGTTGAAATGAGGGGGTCTTACTATAGGTGCTCCCTGAATTTGATTGAAAAACCATTAGCTTAACCGATAACTTAAATATAGTTGCGATGACTTATATACGTCAGAGATAGCAACATCCTTTAAACTTCTATATTGTCACATAGTGTTTTTAAGCAGTCTCTGTGAGATTTACAATGTAAACATATTGGCCTCAACAATCTGGGTCCTCATTTTATCGATCTTGGAAGGATGGAGTCAACCTTGAGTCCCATTAGGATCAAACTCCAGGCTGTGAACAGAGTTTGCATGCAATTCTGCACTTAACCAATGTAACACCAGGATTCACGTGATGGACATTCTACATAAATTTCATGGACAACTGTGGAGTACACAAGGAGGACAAGTACTTGATGATGCCTTCATAGTTGTATACCTCTTTCAGGCTCTGAAACACAAGTGCATGACAACCACATTTGCATGATTGTGTCATCACTTACCTAGTGTATTTATGGTTTGCTGCAGTTGCTGCTGTGGAATTCTGCTTTGGCTGTCTCCAACCTCCTCCTGATCACATGCTGAAATTTAGTGATAAAACAGAAACCGAGTAACACAATTTTTTATTCCCTCCTGCCTCCAAGAAATATAGGTTTATTAATCTAGCAGTAGGCTTAACACAATTAGTTTTCTTTTAAAAAAGCAAAACAAAACAATAACCCTTGCCTAAACTGAAAATAAAGAAAAAAACACACATTGCAAATTTTGCCCCTTTCTATTCTGTTTCATCATTGCTCGTGTACCCCTGCAGCCTCACTCTGACTTTTGATTAAAAGTGTAGCTCCCAGGCACAAGATAGATGCTTTTCCTGTAATCGCAGCACATCAAGACTTACCAATTCTAGGGGAAATTCATTTCTCACACTTTAACAAATGTGCTCTGTATTAGCTGTTATTTTAATAAGATTTTTGTTTAGGTATGTATGTTTCATCTGTTAATCATTTGTGATTAATCAATGAAAAGCCATTTAATAAACAAAAATGTAGCCTAGTTAATCAGTTCAACACCTTAAAAAAATCACACAGTAAAAGAGTGGCATATTTCTTTGAAATTATGAATCCAGCAACCATAGAAAGTTATTTTTCCCATTTAAAGCTATTTTAATTGCAAACCAAATTATGCTCATGTCATCAATTTAAACACTTCTTGATTTTCCCATTTGTTTTTTTTTTATAGCAAGAGAGCAAAAATGAAATATTGGAAGAAAATGAAGCAATAAAGAGAATAAATGACAGAATTTAAAAAAGGAATTAGAACCTAAACAAAATCAAGAAATAGAAGAGAAAGAAAAACATACCTGTATGTTAAACAAGGGGGGGAAATGAAAAATCATCAATAACATGTATGCATGCACACACACAACTACACAACCCACAGGCAAATATGTGTGTGTGTGTGTGTGTGTATGTGTATGTGTGCAATTGCCTTTGAGTCCCAAAGGTGCTTTTTCAAAAGGCAACTGGATTTTGTTTGTCCTTTTGTTTTTTCCTTGAAGATGGTTTGCTTCTCTTCCAAGATGTTCCTTCAGTTCAGAACTGAAGAAACCTCTTGGGTGAGAAGTGAAAAGTTTTCAAGGAAAAACAAGGAAAGTTCAGTTGTCTTTTGAAAAACAACCATGACTGAGAATCTCCATAGACCAGTGATGGCGAACCTTTTTTTCCTTTGGGTGCCGAAAGAGCGTATGTGCATGCACGATTGGCCACACCCATAATTCAATGGCTATGGAGGGCGAAAAGAGTTCCACTGCCCCCTGGAGGCCATCTGGAGACCAGAAAACTGCCTGTTTCCCAACCTCTAGTGATGAAACGCTAGGCTAGTGTTTCACCTTCCCCAGGCTCCAAAGGTTTCCCTCCCCACCCCTTTTGAGGCTCTCTGGAGGCCAAAAACGCCCTCCCAGAGCCTCTGTGTGAGCCAAAAATCAGCTGACTAGCACACACATGCACATTGGAACTGAGCTAGGGCAACGGCTCACGTGCCAGCAGATATGGCTCCATGTGCCACCTGTGGCACCCGTGCTATAGGTTCGCCATCACTGCCATACAGGTATTTACAGATTCATGGAAGAATTAAAAAAACATTCTCAAGTAAGAAGGAAGAACCTTGAGAAAGGTGACAAAGATTTGAAACATTTCTGCAAAACCAAGATCCGTAAGGAGAGATACTCTATTGATATATGGAGCAAAATAAAATTGCTTGATAATATGGATGCAAAACTTTAAAGAGGTCATCACAGAAAAACAAAGGGAAATAATCAGTAACATCTAGGCTATAATTTTAGGGAAAACTGGTAGAAAATGTCTTTCAGATGTTATGCAACTCTGTCAATTGTTAACATAATACAAAAAAAATCACCTAGCAACAAATGTTGGAAGTGCTAAATAAAGAGATTTTATCACATCTGATAGTGATGCAAATTATCATCCTCATCATCCTCATCCTCATCATCAAAAAGTATCAGAAGGAAGTACATTAAAACATTCAGAAAAATGTAAAGATGAAATATGAACTGAAATCACAAATATTTGTATTGGGAATAATTCTAGAAAACAAATGAAAAAACATTACAGTTGACTGACAGTGTTGGTGGCTGGAAAAAAAATTGGCCCAATACTGGAAAAGTGAAATTTTGCCAATGATGATGATGATGATGATTATTATTATTATTATTATTATTATTATTATTATTATTATTATTATTATTTATTAGATTTGTATGCCACCCCTCTCCGCAAGATGGAGGAGTAAAATTGAATGATATGCAGTAATCATTTACCCATGATGCTTATCAGAAATTTATGTTTATTGTTTATTGGGTAATGAATTTGCATGTCATTACCCCCTTCACAAATCTAATTTTATCAAACCTGGAATAATTTACCAACATTTGGGAATCACATTTTTAGTATCAGTATTCTATTTTTTAAAAAAAAACAAAGAACTGTTTTTCTTTTCAAAGTTGAATTAAGTTATCCACCAATTTTCCTGGTACAGGAAATCTTTGGTTTATGACTGTAATGGAGCCTGCTCATTATGGTCATACCATATATTTTTGGAGTATAAGATGCACCTTAGTTTTGGGGGAGGAAAATAAGGAAAAAAGCCCTCTGCCTCTCAGCAATTTGCCAAACAGCAAACAGCACAGATGATATACACACTGTTTGCAGTGTATTTCTGTGCATATGTGCCTGACATACAGAAATAGCAAAGAATTGGGAGAAATGTACATTATGGCAATACATTAATGCCAGATGTAGTCACACTAGTGCCTCCCAATTATTTAAATAGTTCTACTCCAAACACAACCAACTCAGGATTTAACTCAACTGCCTTATCTTAATACTAAACAGGACACTGTTACATTTCAGATTATACTTTATACTTTTTGATTATAAGATGATCTACCTATAGATTTGACCTTTGTCACTGAAAAATTATTATGTCGTTATTGCTTTCCTAAAAATCAGTTTTACATTATGTTTTTGCATGCTTTGCAATAATTGTGCAGAGTTGCAACACTTAAGCTGCAAAGTACTACAAGTTTCTCCTTCCCTTAAGATTTAGGATTTGACACACCATATTCTTCACAGTGTCCATTTCAGCTGATAATGAAATAAATATATTGGTGGTACTTATTTTCCCTTTATACAGGTGCTTGAGTCACCTGTCTTCTTAATGACTTACCTTGATGTTTTTGTCACTAAGTGCTTTATGAGGCCTTCAGGTTAAGCACCTAATTAACTCACATCCATTAAAACTCATGGTGGTATAAAAATGTGCTCCTTGGTTGGATTCTGCCCAAATTCTTTTATTTGTGGCATCTGTGAACCAGCCTTTTTGTTGACCCTGAGATGGATTTTCTATTCTTTATCTTAATGTCAATCCAGAAATTCTGGCAGCAGCTACATGATTTCAAGTATTTTAGGGCATTAATAAAGTAGATATACAATCATGTGTGGTATTGATGTTATTAATAGTATGTCTTTACACCTATATTTATCTTATCTATTTGGTGTAATTTTCTATTCTCTGTCTTACTTTTTTTAAAAAATTTCTTTAGAGACTTTATTTTATTTTATATTTTATAGATTAAATTTTATTTTAATTCTATCTTTTTTGTTTTTAATTTTTTATGTAAAGCAATTAGTAATTAGATTGGTAATTGGATTAATTAGGCAATATTTGGTGATATTTTTTCCCCTTTGGCTACGCTACTGTAAGAATTTTTCAAATGTTTTTTTAATAGGCGTTAATTATTTGTAAAGGGTATTGATTATATATGAAGATTGATATGGAAGCGATTAGGAGAGATTTGAAACATTTCAGCCTATTCAATGTGAGATACTAGAATTCGGAACAGCTTAAATGGGGTCTTAGCTAATAGTATATTTTTATAGCATTAAAAAATTGGGCAGCTATTTTTATTCAGATGTCAAAAGTGAAGGTGGTAGCATTGTATTCTATAACTTCCTTAAATTGATTTATTGTAAAACAATTTGATGTTGTTATAATTTTTATTGGACTGTGATTGGAGAGAAAAAAATTAAAACAAATTCTTTGCCAATACAGTGTTCCCTCGATTTTCGCAGGTTCGAACTTTGCGGAACGTCTATACCACGGTTTAAAAAAAATATTAATTAAAAAATACTTTACGGGTTTTTTCCCCTATACCACGTTTTTTCCCACCCGATGACGTCATATGTCATTGCCAAACTTTCATCTGCCTTTAAAAAACATTTTTTTAAATAAACTTTAATAAATAAACATGGTGAGTAATAATCTAAATGGTTGCTAAGGGAATGGAAAATTGTAAATTTAGGAGTTTAAAGTGTTAAGGGAAGGCTTCGGATACTGTTCATAGCCAAAAATTGTGTATTTACTTCCGCATCTCTACTTCGTGGAAATTCGACTTTTGCGGGCGGTCTCAGAATGCATCCCCCGCGAAAATCGAGGGAACACTGTAGTATGTTGTTGTGGCTGTGCTCCTGTTGATGACTGCATATTCTTGCCTTTACTATTGATCACTTCCTTAGACTAAATAACAGAGTTTGAAGGGACCTTGGAGGTTTTCCAGTCCAATTCCCTGCTTAAGCAGGAGAACCTGTTCTATTTCAGAAATATGGTAGTTGTTCTGTCGGGCTCTCTGGTAGACTCCTCCCAAAAATTCACAGGTACAAATTTCAGACACACACGTTTGAAAATTCAAAACAATGTTCTTTATAATGAAAATTTCCTTAACCTAAGCCCTCTTTTGGCATAGCAAAGAGCACTCGTCTCCAAACAAACTGGTCCCTTATCAGTCCTGTGATACTTTGCTTGCAGCTGTGAGGCAATTCACAGTCCTTTTTCTTTCACAAAGTGAAACACACTTTGCTCTGGTTTAGTTTCAAAGCGGGGAAAAATCAGCACACAAAAGGTCAAAGTCAGTAAAGCAGTCACGAAACACAACGATCAGATAATCTCCACAATGGCCAAACCCACAGGCTGTTATTTATAGCAGCCTCACTAATGACCAGAGCCCCACCCAACCACAGGTGGCCTCATTTTCTTTGATAATAATCTCTCAGTTGTTGTTGCCTATGCATCGCTCTACACATGCGTGGTTGTATCATTAACTCTTGTTCTGAATCCAAGGAGGAGCTAGATAATTGATCTCCTTCTGAGCTGTCTGCCACACTCTCCTCCTCCCTGTCACTCATGTCTTCTTGGTCAAAGGAGCCTTCATCAGCAGATTTCCCAGGGGGGGGGGCAAAACAGGCCTGCAGCATGTGGATGTCTCCCCCACATCCACAGTCCTTGGGGCAGGAGCTGGGCCAGAGCTAAGCACAACAGTAGTCCAGTCTCTTCTTGAAAACCTTGAGTGATGAAGCACCCACAACTGATTTAATTGTTCTGACAGTCAGGAAATTTCTCCTTAGTTCTAGGTTAATTCTCTCCCTGATTAGTTTGGATCAATTAATTAATTAATCAATGGATCAGCTGATTAGACTGGATTGATTCTAAGTTGAAAAAAGTTGTGATTCTTCTTATTTAAGTAACTTCCCATTCGGAACCCATAGCTATAATTAAGAGTCTTGAAGAAGGGGGAAATAACATTTTGGAATTATCAGGCCTTGGTGGCCCAATAGTTAGAATGCAGTACTGGAGGGAATTTCTGCTGACTGCCGGTTGCCTGCCATTTGGCAGTTCGAATCTCACCAGGCTCAAGGTTGATTCAGTCTTCCAACTTCCTGAGGTGGGTAAAATGATGACCCAAATTGTTGGGGGCAATATGCTGACTCTGTAAACTTCTTAGAGAGGGCTGTAAAAGCACTGTAAAGTGGTATATAAGTCTTACTTCCAAGACATGCCCATATCTCGTCATCACTCCACGGACTACATTGCATCTGTTTCCGGACACAATTCAAAGTGTTGGTTATGACCTACATGGTATAGGACCAGACTACCTCCGAGACCGCCTTCTGCTGCATGAATCCCAGCAACCAGTGAGGTCCCACAGAGTTGGTCTCCTTAGGGTCCTGTCGACCAAACAATGGGGGCGGGACCTAGGGGAAGAGTCTTCTCCGTGGGGGCCCCAGCCCTCTGGAACCAGCTCCCCCTGGAGATTTGCACTGCTCCCAACCTCCTTGCCTTCCGAAAGAGTTTAAAAACTCATCTCTGTCGCCAGGCCTGGGGTTGTTAGATCTTCCCTCTGACCAATGGATGTTCCTTAGTATGATTGTTGAATGAATTGTTATGGAAGTTTTTTTAAAATTAGAATTTTAAGGATTGTTTTTTATGTATATTAATTGGATTGTTTATTACTATCTCTTTTATATGCTGTGAGCCGCCCCAAGTCCTAGGAGAGGGGTGGCATACAAATCCAATTAAACTCAAACTTAAACTCTAAATGCTCTATTGCTATCACTATGATATTGTGTTTATTTCTTGGCCAGGTTTAGTGCATTTCTTTATTCCTAATACTTGAAATAATAGGCAAAACATCTTCAGTCTTGGCTGAGAAGGACCAGAATCATGATCGAAGAACATCACTAATTAATAGATCACCCTATGATTCCAAAATGTCTAACGTTTTGAAAACTATAATTTAAATTATACATCTTTCCTGCTTAATTCTTCAGCTGCCAGATAATACTAGGACTGTGCTTGCTGGCTAGGCCCCAGAAAACTCCCCTCCTCCCCGACATCCACCCCTGACTATGCCTTGGCTAGCCAAGTATTTAGCAATAATGTGAAAGGGCTCTATTTATGATGCATGTGTACTCCTAGCTTGTTCTCTTGGAAACCCTGATTAAGCTACAGAAGACATCAAAATACTGAAGACATCTCTGTGTGTTCAGTCATAGAAATGTGGGACATTTAGCAGTGTTGTGTAAGATGCCTCTGTTTTGCTGAATTTGAGAGATATTAACCACTTAGAAAGTTATGGAAGATTCTGAGTTTCCACGTTAATTCTGAAATCCCATGTTAATTATTGCATTTTTCTCATCACAATAATTCCATTATGCTGAAGTTTGGCATATTTGTGGGACTTAGATTTCTGGCATTACTGTATCTTCATCCATTCAAAAAAAAAAAAATGCTTTTATACAGTATTTAGCTCCAACCTCTGCTATAGATCAGAAGCATGCTTCTTTAAATTCAAACTTAAATTGCATCCTAAGACATAAGAGAAATATCCAGTGACCCATAAACTCCCTAAACAGAGATCTTTTAAAAATTCTTTTAGAAGTCTGTATGCCAAGTTACATTACAAATACAGTGATCCCCCGATCATTGCGAGGGTTCCGTTCCAGGACCCCTCATAATGACCGGTTTTTCGCTAAGTAGCGCTGCGGAAGTAAAAACACCATCTGCGCATGCGCAGATGGTGTTTTTACTATAGCTGCAGCAGCGAGCCGAAGATTGGGGTTTCCCGCCGCCCGCCGTTCGCTCGGGCCGCTTCCCAACTGGGAAGCGGCGCTGGGGGTCTTACCGGCCGCCCACTCCTCGCTGCTGCCGCGCCCACCGCTTGTCCGCCGCCTGCCTGCCCTTCGCCCGCCCTTCGCCCGCCCACGCCGTTCGCTCGCGCCGCTTCCCAGCTGGGAAGCGGCCCGAGCGAACGGCGTGGGCGGGCGAAGGGCGGGCGAAGGGCAGGCAGGTGGCGGCGGCCGGTAAGACCCCCAGCGCCGCTTCCCAGCTGGGAAGCGGCCCGAGCGAACGGCATGGGCGGGCGAAGGGCGGGCGAGCCGCGGGCGCGCGGGCAGGCAGGCGGCGGACAAGCCGTTCGCTCGGGCCACTTCCCAGCTGAGTACTCAGCTGGGAAGCGGCCCGAGCGAACGGCGTGGGCGGGCGAAGGGCGTGCGAGCCGCGGGCACGCGGGCAGGCGGCGGACAAGCCGTTCGCTCGGGCCACTTCCCAGCTGGGTACTCAGCTGGGAAGCGGCCCGAGTGAACGGCGTGGGCGGGCGAAGGGCGGGCGAGCCGCGGGCGCGCGGGCAGGCAGGCGGCGTACAAGCCGTTCGCTCGGGCCACTTCCCAGCTGGGTACTCAGCTGGGAAGCGGCCCGAGTGAACGGCATGGGCGGGCAAAAGGACCCAGGGAAGCCGCCCAGCAGCTGATCTGCCCGGCGCCATCTACGCATGCGTGGCCATAAAAAAAAAAGGGCACGCATGTGCAGATGGTGTTTTGACTTCCGGGTTGAAAAATCGCAATTTAGCCCGTTCGCAATGATCGGGAGCGCGATACCCGGGGGATCACTGTACTGTACATTCGACCAAAAAAAAATTACAATATCATCTAAATTAATGTAGAAGCTTTGGCTGTCTTATTAAGATTTCATTCTGTTAACTTCTATCACTCAGTAGATTCAAAAGTTCAGATAAAAATATAATGCAATTATACTCTTTAAGGACCCCACATTAGTTGGTAGCATTTGAAGTCTAACTACTCCTTGTTTCATATTTTCTCTTTGTGTTCAGGACTTTCGTCTGCAAAATTAATTTACCTTTCTGTTTTAAAATTAGTCTCACCTCCAGGTGAGAAAGATTTGACTTAAAAAAAAAGACTTTGGGGGAGAGCCCTCTGTGTTACCTAATTAAGCATATTTATTAGAAAATGAATCTTAAAAGAGGCTTCATTGTGGATGAAAGTAAATTGAATTCCATAGCCGGCTGACAATTTGTATTGTTAAATGAACGGGAGATTGAAATGAAAGCTCAGTTAGGAGATAAGAAGTTTTAGATCTGTTCAGCAGAGCTTATTGTTAGTTATTTTTCATGTTCCAGGAGCACTTTAGAAGCTTCTCTGAAACTCTTCAACTCACTGGACTTAGCAGTGTTGCAAATACTGTATATAATGCAAGCTTCTTTCCTGAAGAGTTGCTTCACAAACTAAAGTGTATGAAGGAAGTCTATGATGAATGTTTGGTCAAATTCAGAGTAATGTAGGAGTAAGGCTGTGCCAAATAGAAGTCCATTTCAGTTTAGGGATATGTAAAGATTATCCCTTCAAAGCAATAAATCTTTCTTTTAAAAACCTTGGTTTTCTGGTTTGTATCAGTAGTCTTTTTAAAAAAAATAAATAAATAAATTATTTTTTTCTCAACAAACAATACATCATTCATCACAGTGTGCCGTGATAAATATTTGAACAATAATTGATTATGACTTGGAATGAAATATGATTATAATTTAGATTAGATTTAGATTTATTGGATTTATATGCCGCCCCTCTCCGTAGACCCGGGGCGGCTCACAACAATGGTAAACAAAACATAGTAACAAATCTAATATTTCGCAATCTAAATTGCAGTTTTAAGATAAAAAATACAAAAGAACCCCAATACTGTATATAAAAAAACAAGCACACAATCGAATCATACACAAAAACTACATGGGCAAGGGGGAGATGTTTCAATTCCCCCATGCCTGACGGCAGAGGTGGGTTTTAAGGAGTTTCCGAAAGGCAAGGAGGGTGGGGGCAATCCTAATCTCTGGGGGGAGCCGGTTCCAGAGGGTCGGAGCCACCACAAAGAAGGCTCTTCCCCTGGGTCCCGCCAGACGGCATTGTTTAGTTGACGGGACCCGGAGAAGGCCAACTCTGTGGGACCTAACCGGTCACTGGGATTCGTGCGGCAGAAGGCGGTCCTGGAGATATTCTGGCCCGATGCCATGAAGGGCCAGAAATAATGGTTTGATGGTTAATGGTTAATATGATGATTATTAATGGAAGATTTAAAATAATGGTTTGGCTAATTTTAATATTGGATTGACACCGGAAGTAATTAATTGGGAACTAATAATTTTTTGGGGGGAGATTATAAATCATTTACTAATTCAAGACTGTTTTTATTATAATATGAAAATATTTTAAAATGTATTGAAGAACTTTGTATGGAGAAAAAAAAATGCCCCCGCCCCAAAAAAGGCACAGTACGTCATCTGGGTTCAACATTTTAAATCAACATCTTTTCTTTTAGGGTAGTCTTTGACATATGAATGGTCACTTAGTAAACATTTCAAGTTACAATGGACCTCCCTTATGACCCGAATTCAAAGTTTGACTACTCGACTACTAAACTACTGTGCCACATGATTGCACTTCAGGTGTGCGGCTTCCACACTGCATTTATAGCTGTTCGCAACATCCCTTGGTCAAATGACTGCCTTTTATGATAGTTTTTTATTTATTTTATTTGTCATACAAATATAGTATTGTATTGTAGTATGTTTAACATAATATAAGTATAAAGTGGAGAAAGAAAAGATAAAAAGACATTAGGACAGGAACGGTAGGCACAAAGGTGCACTTATGCACGTAGGCACCAAGGTGCACCAAAACCTGGCATTTACTTTCAGTTTTTGGCAAAACAGATTTGTAATGAACTATTGGGTGATGTCAAACTGTCATCAGTTGTGATGAGCAATATCCATTATGATTGTAGCTTTAAAGACCTGCAACCAGTGGTGGGCAGCAGCCGGTGTGGTCAGGTGCTCCATCCCAGTAAGAAATTCTGGGGTGTGCATGCAGCTGCGTGTCCCTGATGCGCACACCCCCATGTGAGATTCGGCTTCTGCGCATGTGCAGCTAGCGGAATCTCACGTGAGGACGCTCACACGAATGAGATTTTGGTGATTTTTGCTGATTTTTCACTTTTGCCCATGTAAAATCCTACACTGCAAAAATGTATGGACTGCACAACTTGATCAGGGCAAAGCAATAGATGCAATTTACATAGACTTCTGCAAAGCCTTGGACTAAATGGCTTATGCGAAACTACTTCTAAAACTGCAGTCTTATGGTATTTCTGCCCCCCCCCTGCATAATTGGATAATGGTATTGTTATTATTATTGTTGTTGTTGTTGTTGCTGCTGTTATTATTATTAGTATTATTATTATGTCAATACAGCTCAGCAAACGAGATCACTATGCTGGATTTCGTATTTCATCACCAGTCGGGCGCTTCCCAAGCACCTAGGACTGCGTGATGTAGCGGCGAATTATGTTTGCCAATCCCAGTAAAGCGGCCTTTTGCAATTGACAAATGGAGATTTTGTCAATTCCGATGGTTTTCAAATATCCACTGAGATCCTTTGGCACTGCGCCCATTGTGCCAAGTACCACTGGGACCACTTTCACAGGCTTATGCCAGAGTCGTTCCAGCTCGATTTTTAGATCTTCGTATTTCACTAATTTCTCTAGCTGCTTCTCCTCAATTCTGCTGTCCCCTGGGATTGCGATGTCAATGATGATGATGATGATGATTATTATTATTATTATTATTATTAGATTTGTATGCCACCCCTCTCCGAGGACTGTCAAACAGGCCACAAGTGGTTAAAATATCGAAAGCTATATCAAGTCCTTTACCTGTTAACAGCAGTGTCCCCCAAGGAAGTGTTTTGGGGCCAACACGTTTTATATTTTAGACCCTTGTGATCATATTATAAGCAACTGCCTTCTCTTTGCTGATGATATAAAACGTGTGCATGTGTGGGAGTATACGCAGGTGTGTACATGTGTGTTCATATGGAGCTGCACATTGCCTTGTGGGTGGTGGCATGAGGGAGTGCTGGTGCGCTCGTGCACATGTACTTTGGGCACATAGCAACAAAAAGGTTCAGCATCACTGAACTAGAATAATGTTTTTTTCCCATTAATAGTTTGGATTCCCCATTTTCCACACTTCTTAGACAATAAATAATACTTTGTCATATATTTGGGTATATGGGTATATGGTTATTCGTCATTTGTCCACCCACCCACCCACCTACCCATCCATCCATCCATCCATCCATCCATCCATCCATCCATCTATCCATTCTGTTATGGTTAGGATATATTGGAGGTGGTGACCATTTGACAGCAACAAAATTTCATTTCAATGTATGATGATTAGTGTACACTTAAAATGACAATAAAGTTATTCCAGGTTCTGAGTCTGCATTGGTTGCCGGTCAGTTTCCGGGCACAATTCAAAGTGTTGGTTATGACCTATAAAGCCCTTCATGGCATCGGACCAGAACATCTCCGAGACCGCCTTCTGCCGCACGAATCCCAGCATCCGGTTAGGTCCCACAGAGTTGGCCTTCTCCAGGTCCCGTCGACGAAACAATGTTGTCTGCCGGGACCCAGGGGAAAAGACTTCTCTGTGGCGGCCCCGACCTTCTGGACTCAACTCCCCCCGGATATTAGGATTGCCCCCACCCTCCTTGCCTTTCACAAACTCCTTAAAACCCACCTATGTCATCAAGCATGGGGAAATTGATTCCCCAGGACCGTCTTCATTTTATGTATGGTTTGTATGAGATGTATGATTGCTTTTTATATTGAGGGTTTAAAATTGTTTTAATTAATGGATTTGTACTGTTTTTGTTGTTGTGAGCCGCTCCGAGTCTCCAGAGAGGGGCAGCATACAAATCTAATAAATAATAAATAATAATTTGTAGCCCAGTTCTGAGTACAGAGAAAACTCAGAGAGAAATATCAATTTGGTTTCAAGTAGATGGATATTCTGTGAATAGCCATTCCTACTGAGTGCCAGTATGATGTAGTGGTTATTGCAGCGAACTAGAAACTGAGTTCCAGTTTTGTGTTAAACACAAAGTCACCTGGACTTTGTATCTCCCTCAGTTCTAGGAAGAATGTGGCAGTGACAATTTAAAAAATCTTTGAAAGAAAACTGCAGGTCCATGTCCATTAGGTCAACCATTTTATAATGTTTTTATGGAAACCATGGGATTTTTTTTATTTTGAGTACCAGAATATGCTTTCAAAATACTTTTAGAATTTCAAAAGATGTACGATCTCCTGTTCTTCAAACTGCTCAGGTTAATGGTGCCAGCAACGTCCTTCCACAATATAATGTGTCCTAGATTCTTTCTTTTCATCTGTACTGACAAATACAAAATGGACAATTAAATAAAGGCAGAACTTCAGACAACCCAAAGCTACAGTAGAGGTAATACTAATGCTTGTACGCTAAGCCTTTCCTTTTTCAAGTACAGTACTTTAATTTCAAGTTTCATAAAGGTACATTTATATTCATATTCATAGTGTCACTTCTACAAATTCTGCAAGCTGAAAATGTTTGGATTTCACTTGAAAGAAAATAAACCAGGTTGTTCCAAGTTTCTATCTCTCTTGATCCAAAGAGGAATATTGGGATTGGGAATATGGTGGACTCCATGTCATGAGTGTATATATTTGAGATGATAATATTAACTGATGAAAATGAGTATTATGTTCATAATTTATCAGACTGCATTTACTTTTATACATACAACCCTTCTTTCGCATTCACAGAAATGAAGAAGCAAAAGGAATCTGCTAATACTGTTAATGATATTGTCAATTTGTATAATTGTTTTACCAGCAATAAATCCTGTGTTTTTACATAGTTGTTTTTATAGTGTAAATCAAAACAGAGTGAGAAGTTTAAATGATGATATACATTAAGCAAAACAACTGGAACCGATGATTTTCCAGTTAAGCCCAGTGTCAAATACCCACATAATATTTCTTTTGCATAATTACAAATGATGTACTTGTTTGTTTTATTTAATCAAGGCAGGGTTGCAAGTTCACTGTAGCTTAATCTGTGGGTCTGATGCAGCTGTACCATAAGCAATATTTAAGAAAGATAGTTGGGAGAATAAGATCTCTCTGAAGTTGATAGAGATTTGAGCACCAGAGGGAGCCAGTTGCATACATCTTGTTAGAATTTATTTATTTATTTTTGGCTAGGTAACTTGTAAACAACAAACCACAAATTGTATTACATACGACTTTATCTAAGCTTTGATTCTAAGTCTAAATTTGCTGGAAAAGAAGCTGAATACTTAAGTTAGTTAATATTTCAGTAGGCAAGTCATGATCATTTCTCTTAAATATATGTGGCACAGATATGGTTTTTTAAAAAAGCATTGTTTTTTTTATTTATTCTTTGTCCAATATACAATACATATGAAAGAGGATAGACATTAAGTAATATATATAAAGATAGGAGGTAAAAAAGAAGAGAAGTAGATGGGAAGAGAATATATATAAAGGAGAGAATATATATGATAAAAGGGATAAGGAAAGACAATTGGACAGGGGACGATAGGCACATCAGTGCACTTATGTATGCCCCTTACTGGCCTCTTAGGAATCTGGAGAGGTCAATCGTGGAGAGTTTAAGGGAGAAGTGTAGGAGATGGGGGGTTGACACTATTGAGTCCGGTAATGAGTTCCACGCTTCGACAACTCAATTGTTAAAGTCATATTTGTTACAGTCAAGTTTGGAGCAATTAATATTAAGTTTGAATCTGTTGCGTGCTCTTGTGTTGTTGCTGTTGAAGCTGAAGTAGTCGTTGACCGGAAGGACGTTGCAGCGTATGATCTTGTGGGCAATACTTAGATCGTGTTTTAGGCGCCATAGCTCTAAGCTTTCAAGGCCCAGGATAGTTAGTCTATTTTTGTAGGGTAACATATGTAGCTGAGTAGTTTCAAGAACCCTAAAAAGTCAAATGCATCTTTAATTTAGGACGGTTTATGCTGCAAAGAGCAATGCAATTTGGCTAGGATTGTGTTCTCTAGGCTGCAGATAAAAGATTGCATGTTGGAATTGCTGTGTCTTACCTGTAACAAAATTCTTTCACATAGCAAAACAGATGTAGGGCTATTTATTAATGGGGTAGTATTTTCCTGTCTGTAAGCAAATTATGTCTGTTGTTCCTGGAATCTGCACACCACTACTTAGAATAGAATAGAGCTGGAAGGGACCTTAGAGGTCTTCTAGTTTAGCCCCCTGCTCAAGTAGGAGAACCTATACCAGTGATGATGAACCTATTGCATGGGTGCCACAGGTGGCATGCGGAGCCATATCTGTTGGCATGTGAGCCATTGCCCGAGTTCAGCTCCAACATGCATATGTATGCTGGCCAACTGTTTTTTGACTTGCACAGAGGTTCTTGGAAGCCTCTGGGCAGGTGGAAAGGGAATTTTTTACTCTGTTTTATTTATTTATTTATTTATTATTTATTTATTCAATTTGTATGCCGCCCCTCTCTGTAGACTCGGGACGGCTTACAGCAATGATAAAAACAATATATAATAACAAATCTAATAATTAGGATCTAAAATAACAATAATACATTTAAAAGGTCTAAAAAACAAGAAACCCCAATATATAAAAACATACATACAGTCATATCATACACAAAAACTACATAGGCAGGGGGAGATGTTTCAGTTCCCCCACGCTTGACGACAGAGGTGGGTTTTAAGGAGTTTACGAAAGGCAAGGAGGGTGGGGGCAGTTCTGATCTCTGGAGGGAGCTGATTCCAGAGGGTCGGAACTGCCACAGAGAAGGCTCTTCCCTTGGGTCCCGCCTAGTGACATTGTTTAGTTGACGGGACCCAGAGGAGACCAACTCTGTGGGACCTAACCGGTCGCTGGGATTCGTGCGGCAGAAGGCGGTCTCGCAGATACCCTGGTCCGGTGTCATGAAGGGCTTTATAGGTGGTGATCAACACTTTGAATTGTGACCGGAAACTGATCGGCAACCAATGCAGACTGCGGAGTGTTGGAGTAACATGGGCATATTTGGGGAAGCCCATGATTGCTCTCGCAGCTGCATTCTGCACGATCTGAAGTTTCCGAACACTTTTCAAAGGTAGCCCCATGTAGAGAGCGTTACAGTAGTCAAGCCTCGAGGTGATGAGGGCATGAGTGACTGTGAGCAGTGACTCCTGGTCCAAATAGGGCCGTAACTGGTGCACCAGGCGAACCTGGGCGAACCTGGCTCCAGGGCAGCATTTAGAGCCTGGGGAGGATGAAACAGGAGCCTACTGGGTCCACCAGAAGTTGGGAAACAGGCCATTTCCACCCTCCAGAGGGCATCCAGGCGGTAGGGGAAGCTGTTTTTGCCTCGCCAGGTATTCTTCGGCACTTGAGGAAAAAAAGGTTCGCCATCACTGACCTATACAGTGATCCCTCGAGTTTTGCGATCTCGATCTTTGCGAAACGCTATATCGCGATTTTTCCACCCGATGACGTCACTCTCTTCCTTCCTCATCTTTCTCTCTCTCTCTCTTTCTCTATCTTGCTTCTTCCTCTCTCACACTCTCTTCCTCCCTCTCTCATCTCTTTCATTCCTTCTCTCTCTTTCTCTATCTCTCCCCCTCTTGCTGGCGGGCGGCGGGCGGGCGAGTGGGGGCATCAGGGAGGAGCCGGGGTTTCTCCTTTGCGTGGGCGGCTGGGAAACCCCGATCTTTGTCTGCTCGCTGCTGCTGCGCCGAGCAGATCAGCTGCTGGGCGGCCGAAGGAACCTTCCCTGGGTCTTCCCCCTCTTGCTGGCGGGCGGGCGAGCGGCGGGCATCAGCGAGGAGCCGGGGTTTCCCCTTTGCGTGGGCAGCCGGGAAGACCCAGGGAAGGTTTCTTCGGCCGCCCAGCAGCTGATCTGCTTGGTAGCGCAGCAGCAGCGAGGAGCCAAATTGGGTTTCCCCTTTGCGTGGGCGGCGGGGAACGCAAACTCCACCATCTACGCATGCGCAGCCATAGGAAAAAAGGGCGCGCATGCGCAGATGGTGTTTTTACTTCCGCAACCCTACATCCCAAAAAATCGATTATCGCGAGGGGTCTTGGAACGGAACCCTCGCGATAATAGAGGGATCACTGTACTACAGTAATATATAATAATAGTAGTGTACAATATCAGTTCTCATCTATGCTTATTTATTTATTTTATTTATTTAATTTGTATGCCGCCCCTCTCCATAGACTCGGGGCTTGAAGGTTAACTAAATCTAACCATTGTGTGGAATTTATTTTGATTCAGCTCTTTGATTTGATTGAGTTCTTATGTCAATAGAATTTTAGAATAGGAAAGGGGATTTAAATTAACTGAGGTTTAGCGTTGCTTTGAAATCTGAAATAGGCTATTCATAATTCTTAGTAAAATAGTGGTTTAAATGTAGCTCCCTTTAAAAAAAAATATGGCTAATTAACTGCATTTGCCAGCTTTGGGTATTGGCTTATCTGAAATTGATATAAAAGTTTCCACTCCTTGCTAGCTTATTGGAGATGGACTAGGAAGGGGAAATATTGCAAAACGTGGTTTAGTGATACCTTTAGATCAGTGTTTCCCAACCTTAGCAACTTGAAGATATCTGGACTTCAACTCCAAGAATTCCCCAGCCAGCATTCGCTGGCTGGGGAATTCTGGTACTTGAAGTCCAAATATCTTCAAGTTGCCAAGGTTGGGAAACACTGCTTTAGATAACTTTATTTCTAGAACCATTTCCCATTAACTTTCCCTGCTGGAAATGCTAATCAATTCACACTGTTCAGGAAGACTTCTGTAGCATTTACTGGTTTAATTGCTTTTCAGTGTTGCCAAACCAATGTCAACATAAGGAGAGGGGTCAGCGGCAAATTGAGTTGAAGGAATTTTAGTAGAAGTAAGGTATTCTTACTTTTTTTTAAGTCAGAAAGACTGCATTACATCCAGTGCATCCCAGAAAGTCGGCAAACCTTTGAAAAAGTGCCAAAGTTTACACACCATTATGTTTCGTGTGTCATGCCAGTGTTCGCTAACACCTAACAAAAACTATTCTTGCAAGTATTCTCACACAATTTTAAGAGGCTGTGGAGGCCACATGAGAATAAAGTGTGGTCTTGTGCAGCCTTTTGGACTCTCCAAAAATGAATTTGTTTTACTT
This sequence comes from Erythrolamprus reginae, assembly GCF_031021105.1. Lineage (NCBI taxonomy): Eukaryota > Metazoa > Chordata > Lepidosauria > Squamata > Dipsadidae > Erythrolamprus > Erythrolamprus reginae. Next base: position 103,141,556 of record NC_091954.1, read on the forward strand.
GTATTTTGCTTTTGTAATTATTTGACATTTCTTTACATAAAATACAAAGCATTACACATGTTCATGTAAAGAATTGTTTCTCTTTTGTTCTGGAGTGGTTGTGATAGAACATAGAATGAAAGAGCTGGGAGGGACCTTCCAACCCATTGCTCAAACAGAAAACCCTATACCAGTGATGGCAAACCTTTTTTTCTTTGGGTGCCAAAAGAGCATGGGCGCGCACTATCGCACATACACGTGCCCACACCCATAATTCAATGCCTGGGGAGGACGAAAACAGCTTTGCCCCACTCCCTGGAGGCCCTCTGAATGCTGAAAATGGCCTGTTTCCCAACTTCTGGTGAACCCAGTAGGCTCATGTTTCGCCCTCCCCAGGTTTCAAAGACTTTGCTGGAAGCCAAATACACCCTCCCAGAGCCTCTGTGTGTGCCAAAAATCAGCTGGCCGCACACATAAGCACGTTAGAGCTAAGCTAGGGCAACAGCTCACATGCCAGCAGATATGTCTTCGCATGCCACCTGTGGCACCCGTGCCATAGGTTTGCCTTTATTGCCAGACAGCTGGCTGTCCAGTATTTTCTTGAAAGCCTCCAGTGATTGTGGACCTACAATTTATGAAGGCAAGCCATTTTACTGGTTAATTGTTCTCAATGTTAGGAAGTTTTTCGTTAATTCCACATTGCTTCTCTCCTTGATTAGTTTGGGGTTTTTTTTGTCTTGGCTTCTGATGCTTTGTACAATAGATTTGACGCTCTCTTCTTTGTGGTAGCCCCTCAAACATGGGAATACTGATATAATGTCTCTTCTAGTCCTACTGGTGGTGGGGACACTCCAGCAGAGTCAAGTTAGCCCTTTTCCAAATTTTTGACCCAGTGAGCGCAAATGTTCATCATCGCTGACTTTCACAACTGAAGATTTCTGCATGTAAGTAAATTACAGTTCCAATATTCAACTTTCCTGTAATGGCAGTTAATAATCCTGGGTGGGAATTGCTCTTTTTAGGCTTGGTTCTATCACTTAACATTAATAATAATAATAATAATAATAATAATAATAATAATAATAATAATAATAATAATAATAGAAAAAAAATTGAAAAATCAACAGATGATCCAAAGTGCAGACTCTGCAAAGAAACAGATGAAACAATCGATCACATACTCATCTGCTGCAAAAAGATCGCACAGACTGACTACAAGCATAGACATGATACTGTGGCACAGATGATCTACTGGAACTTGTGCCGGAACTACCATTTACCAGTGGCAAAGAACTGGTGGGATCACAAGACCGAAAAAGTGGTCGAAAATGAGCAAGCAAAACTACTGTGGGACTTCTGACTTCAGACTGACCGAATTCTGAAGCATAACACACCAGACATCCTGATTGTAGAGAAAAAGAAAGTATGGCTTATCAACATCACAATCCCAGGGGACAGCAGAATTGAGGAGAAGCAGCTAGAGAAATTAGTGAAATACGAAGATCTAAAAATCGAGCTGCAACGACTCTGGCATAAGCCAGTGAAAGTGATCCCAGTGGTACTTGGCATGCTGGGCGCAGTGCCAAAGGATCTCAGCAGACATTTGAAAGCCATCGGAATTGACAAAATCTCCATCTGTCAATTGCAAAAGGCCGCTTTACTGGGATCGGCAAACATAATTCGCCGCTACATCACGCAGTCCTAGGTGCTTGGGAAGCGCCCGACTGGTGATGAAATACGAAATCCAGCATAGTGATCTCGTTTGCTGTGTTGTATTGACATAATAATAATAATAATAATAATAATAATAATAATAATAATAATGATAATAATTTATTAGATTTGTATGCCGCCCTTCTCCAAAGACTCTTTTAGCACCCATTCACCTGCAAATTTCTTTTCAAAGCAAATAGAGGAGGCATTATATTTAAGGATTGGTGTGTTTGATATTCCTCACACTGAATTACGCATTTTTAGATTCAGATATGGTGAGACCTAATATAGCTGTGCTGTCAATGTTCACTCTATTTATAGAGGACATGGACAGAATTTCTATGTAGGGTCTCTTTGCTTTTCTCTCGCCTAACCCTTTACTATTTGTGCGTTCAGTACCATGGATCATAACTGATGCCTAGCTGAAATAATCCAGCATTCTTCAAGCATCCTGGTTATGCTATATTTGATAAGAGAAATCAGAATAGCCTAATTTATTTTCTGCAGCAAGGTTGGAAATGGGCAGACATGCTTGCCAGTTCTATATATTTGGGCTAAATCAAGTATGAAATGCATTGCTTCCCCAAGTTATCCAAGTAGGGCTGCCAGATGTCAGTAAATAGAATTGCAATGCCGTATCTGCTTACTGGGGATGGGACTCCATAATTATTTCCGAGGGCTTTTCCCCCCCTTCGTTTGATTTGTCTTCAATATTTAAAATGGCAAACTCTTGAACTGCCCCCTCCCCCAAAAAGTCATGTAACATCCCTAATTTGACCTGTTCCAGTACCCACTCTGTAATTTATTAATTTATCAAGACCCACCTATATCGCCAGGCATGGGGGAATTAAGACATCTGCCCCAGGCTTTCTTATATTTTATGTTTGGTATGTATGTGTTGTATGGTTTTTAAATTGTTGGGGTTTTTTAATGTAACTTTATTATTAGATTTGTTCCATTGTTATACTGTTTTTATTGTTGTTGTGAGCCGCCTGGAGTCTTCAGAGAGGGGCAGCATACAAATCTAATAAATTGATTGAATTGAATTGAATTGATTATTCCGTTCACCTATGAATAGAATAGAATAGAATAGAATAGATTTTTTTATCGGCCAAGTGTGATTGGACACACAAGGAATTTGTCTTGGTGCATATGCTCTCAGTGTACATAAAAGAAAAAGATACATTTGTCAAGAATCATGTGGTTCAACACTTAATGATTGGCATAGGGGCCAAATAAGCAATGAAGAAACAGTCAATATTAATAAAAATCTTAGGATACAAGCAACAAGTTACAGTCATAGAGTCCTAAGTGGGAGGAAAAGGATGATAGGAATGATGAGAAAAACTAGTAGAAATAGAAGTGCAGATTTAGTAAAAAGTCTGACAGTGTTGAGGAAATTATTTGTTTAGCAGAGTGATGGCGTTCAGGAAAAAACTAATCTACTCAAAATAAAGAACCTTCAAGCATTGACTGTAGCAGATGAAAAAAGTGATTTAAAAAAAATATATATACAGCATATATAAAGAAATATAGAATAGCAGGAAAGGACTATGGAGATTTTCTAGTCCAATCACTTGCTCATGCAAGAGATCATATCCCATTTCAGACAAATGGTTCTCCAATCTCTCCTTAAAAAACCTCCAGTGTTAGAGCACTCACAACTTCTGGAAGCAAGTTGTTCCACTGATCAATTATTTTAACTGTCAAGAAATTTCTCCTCAGTTGTTAGTTTAGTTTAGTTTAGTTTAGTTTTATTGGATTTATATGCTGCCCCTCTCCGAAAACTCGGGGCGGCTAACAGCAATCATAAACAATATACAGTAGTAATCCAATACTAAAAGTGAATTAAAAACCCCTTAATATAAAAAAACCAAACATACATACAAACATACCATACATACAATTGTAAAGGCCTAGGGGGAGAAGGAATCTTAATTCCCCCATGCCTGGTGGCAGAGGTGGGTTTTAAGTAGCTTGCGAAAGGCAAGGAGGGTGGGGGCAATTCTAATCTCTGGGGGGAGTTGGTTCCAGAGGGCCGGGGCCGCCACAGAGAAGGCTCTTCCCCTGGGTCCCGCCAAGCGGCATTGTTTAGTTGACGGGACCTGGAGAAGACCCACTCTGTTGTTGTTATTATTATTGTTGTTGTTGTTGTTGTTATTATTATTATTATTATTATTATTATTATTATTATTATTTAGATTTGTATGCCGCCCTTCTCCGAAGACTCTAGGTTGAAGTTCTAGGTTGCTTCTCCCTTTGTTTAGTTTCCATCCATTTTATTGGAACAGGGAGATATTGCAAAATCTTCTTTCACAATGGTTGGCTTTTCAGGCTGTGTTTATTTCATGTGCGTTTTCTCAGCCTAATTTCTTGGGAAGAGGAGTGAAAAGGCAATTTATTTGAAACAGTAGTTAGAACACTACTTTAATCTGAAAATGTTTGGCAACAGTCATATCAGGCGCAATGCCTTATATTCCTAAATTTATAGTAGCTACTACAGACATGTGGCTATTTTAATTATTTGCTTGGATGTCAGACAAAAAAATGATGATTATATTAAAAAGGTAGTTTATTGCCTTGTGTTTAACAGTCTGGAGATTGGCTGGTTTGGAATTTGCTGTTTGATTCAAGAATAGAATAGGAGTAGGAGTAGGAATAGGAATAGGAATAGAGCCGGGGTGGCGCAGCAGGTAGAGTGCTGTACTGCAGGCCACTGAAGCTGACTGTAGATCTGAAGGTCAGCGGTTCAAATCTCATCACCGGCTCAAGGTTGACTCAGCTTTCCATCCTTCCGAGGTGGGTAAAATGAGGACCCGGATTGTGGGGGCAATATGCTGGCTCTGTTAAAAAGTGCTATTGCTAACATGTTGTAAGCTGCCCTGAGTCTAAGGAGAAGGGAGGCATGAAAATTAAATAGATAGATAGATAGATAGATAGATAGATAGATAGATAGATAGATAGAATAGAATAGAATAGAATAGAATAGAATAGAGTAGAATAGAATAGAATAGAATAGCAGAGTTTGACGGGACCTTAGAGTCCAACCCCCTACTTAGGCAAGAAACCATACACCACTTCAGACAAATGGTTACTCAACATCATCTTTAAAACTTTCAGTGTTGGAGCATTCACAACTTTTGGAGGCAAACTGTTGCACGCATTAATTGTTCTAACTGTCAGGAAATTTCTCCTTAATTCCAAGTTGCTTCTCTCCTTGTTTAGTTTCCACCCATTGCTTCTTGTTCTACGCCCAGGTGCTTTGGAGAATAGGTTGACTCCCTCTTCTATGTCACATGCACACAAATGCTAAAATCTATAAATAAAATGGACTTTTTTTGGAGATAAAGCTGATTATTCAATTTAAAGTTTAAATTTTATTGCTTTTTAATTAATAACAAGAGAATGGTGTGCACACTTTGATTGGATTTGTATGCCGCCCCTCTCCGGAGACTTTACTAAGCTTTCGTTAGTCCTCTACTAATGTTGTCACAGTGTTAAAATCCCCATTGAAGACAGTTGATTTTATACAATGCTGCTCAATTTGTTCATTGTCCGCGTCACAGGCCCACACCCTTCCTTCCCTCCTGTAATTAGCTCTGTTGTTGCTAGCTTAGTCATGTAAACAGGTGGAGTTGCGGTTTATTTATTTATTTATTAGATTTGTATGCCGCCCCTCTCCGTAGACTCGGGGCGGCTCACAGCAATAATAAACAATGTATAACAAATCTAATAATTTAAGAGAAACACTAAAAAACCCATTATTAAAAGCAAACATACACACAAACGTACCATACATAAACCGTATAGGCCCGGGGGAGATGTTTCAATTCCCCTATGCCTGACAGCAGAGGTGAGTTTTAAGGAGTTTACGAAAGGCAGGGAGGGTGGGGGCAATTCTAATCTCTGGAGGGAGCTGGTTCCAGAGGGTCGGAGCTGCCACAGAGAAGGCTCTCCCCCTGGGTCCCGCCAAATGGCATTGTTTAGTTGACGGGACCCGGAGAAGGCCAACTCTGTGGGACCTAATCAGTCGCTGGGATTCGTGCGGCAGAAGGCGGTCCTGGAGATTTTCTGGCCCAATGCCATGAAGGGCTTTATAGGTCATAACCAAAACTTTGAATTGTGACTGGAAACTGATCGGCAACCAATGCAGACAGCGGAGTGTTGGTGTAACATGGGTATACCTTGGGAAGCCCATGATTGCTCTTGCAGCTGCATTCTGCACGATCTGAAGTTTCCGAACACTTTTCAAAGGCAGCCCCATGTAGAGAGCGTTACAGTAGTCGCGCCTCGAGGTGATGAGGGCATGAGTGACTGTGAGCAGTGAGTCCCGGTCCAGATAGGGCTGCAACTGGTGCACCAGGCGAACCTGGGCAAATGTCCCCCTCTAATGTGAGCTGTGGATCGAGGAGGACGCCCAAGTTGTGGACCCCCTCTGAGGGGGTCAATAATGTTCCTTCTTTATCTTTTGTGTACTGCCTCCTTTCTCTCACTGATGTGGGCGATGAGCAAATTGAACAGTATTACATAAAATCAACTATCTTCAATGGGAATTTTAACACTCTGACGACGTCAGTAGAGAACTAACGAAAGCTTAATAAATTTTAGTAGTTTTTAATAAAATTTTAAACATTCTGGAGATCGCAGTGGCTATCAGCTGGCATAAGCTTGGTCACTCTATTACTTTATCTGGCTCACACTCATCTTCTCTGGAGCCAGAGCAGCAAATACCCAGATAGAGATCTTTGAAAAGTTGTATGGTAAGAAGCCATGAGTTTTTACCCTTGATTTTTGTGCGTCATTCCAAGGTGTGTGAATCCCCAATAAGCAGTCAGTTGGGTCTGGAGGACAGCTGAATTTTCATTTCCTTGACATGAACTATGTTTCATTTTAATTTGCAACATAGCTGTGATCATCTCCAATTATATGCTGTTAATTGTTTCCCTTTCTTCCAAAATTACAATATAATGAGCATGGAGGTTTCAAAGAATCAGGTCCCGAACTGGGAGCCCCATGTGTCGCATATAGGTGCAGGTGGCAACTTTTGATCTATTACCTAATCCATTTAATTGGTCATAGGGGATTCTTTGAAATTGAAAAATTAAATTAAATTAAATGATATGCAGGTACTCTATTATTGGAATGGCATGCTTCTCCCTAACGGAGTATTAGTTCTACAGGAGTAAGTTGGTAGCTGATGTTTATTTTTATTTTTTATTTTATTTTGTCCAATACACAATGAGAGTTTTAGTGTGTGTGTGTGTGTGTGTGTGTGTGTGTGTATATATATATATATATATATATATATATATATATATATATATATATAGACACACACACACACATAGTAAAATATATAATGAAGGTTATAGAGGAGATACTCGTAGTAAAATATATCTATGAAAGAATACAAAAGAAGATATAGCAATAGAACATATCAATGGAAGAATAGAAGAAGAGATATAGGAATAGAAGAAAGGTATGGAAGATATAGGAGAGCAATAGGACAGGAGACGGAAGGCACTCTAGTGCACTTGTACTCGCCCCTTACTGACCTCTTAGGAATCTGGATAGGTCAACCATAGATAATCTAAAGGTAAAGTGTTGGGGGTTTGGGGATGACACTATGGAGTCCGGTAATAGACAAGTAGTAATATATATAAAGAAAAGGATAGAAGAAAAGATATAAAAATAGGGGAGAAGATATATGAAAGGAAGAAAAGATATATGAGCTAAAGGAGAGACAATTGGACAGGGGACGGAAGGCACACTAGTACACTTATGTATGCCCCTTACTGACCTCTTAGGAATCTGGAGAGGTCAATTGTGGATAGTGTAAGGGAAATTGGACTGCCATTTATCAGAAATGGTGTAGGGACTCCTGCTTGAGTGGGAGGTTGGACTAGACCAGTGTTTTTCAACCAGTGTGCCGGGGCACACTAGTGTGCCACGAGACATGGTCAGGTGTGCCGCGAAGCTCAGAGAAAGCAAACGAGAGAGAGAAAGAAAGAGAGAAAGAGAAAGCAAACAAGAGAGAAAGAAAGCAAGAGAGAGAAAGAAAGAGAGAAAGAGAACAAGAGAGAAAGAAAGCAAGAGAGAGAGAGCAAGAGAGAGAAAGAAAGAAAGCAAGAGAGAGAGAGAAAGAGAGGGAGGGAAGGTGGGAGAGTGAAAGACATAGAGGGAGGGAGGGAGGGAGAGAGAAAGAGAGCAAAAAAGAGGAAAGAAGGAAGAGAGAAAAAAAGAGGAAGTGAGAGAAAGAGGGAGAGAGAAATAGAGCGAAAGGGAGGAAGAGAGAGAATTTTTTTGTCCAATATTTTTTTAGCCGCCGCCCCCCCCCGCCCTCAATGTGCCCCATGGTTTTGTAAATGTAAAAAGTGTGCCGCGGCTCAAAAAAGGTTGAAAATCACTGGACTAGACAACCTACAAGGTGCCTTCCAACTCCAATAATATAATATAATCTTAAAGAAACATGGCAATTCACACAGGCACGCTATCTGCGCATGCGTGCAGCATTGAACATGGCAATTAGCTCATCCACTACATCTGCACTTGCATGCGGTGTTGCAAAACACAGTGATATAGGATGGGATTGCACCTACCTGCAGGTCTTCACCTGAGCTGATCCAAACTGGTTGAATCCCACCTCAGAGCTTTGGTGAGAAAATGGTGGGGTTCTGAATAATTTCTTCCTTCCGTTCCAGATAGCTGAAATTGTAATGGCTATGGGAATGCAACACTCAGGAGGAATAACATAGCGAGTGAATAGTTCTTTGAAATATATTGATTTAACAGACCTGCTTCTCCGATGACAAGCTCGTGGATTTTAAACAAATTGTATTCAATCAGCTCACCACTGAAATTTGGTTACGAGCTGTTCAAGTGCTCACTGCAAGCCATCACGTTCAGACTGAAACCCTGTATGTTATAGTTATGAGCGTTTGGGGAATGTTTAACCGGGAAAGATGAAAGGCTAGAGAGAAAGAGACAGCAAAATCCATAAGGTAAGAAAAACTATGTAGCGAAGAGCTGAATTCACCTTGCAGAAATGGGTGTTTGGTTGAAGGCCTTGGCATTCACTGATGGTCTTTCTTCCAAGTACCAAGCAGACCTGAACCCAGTTATCTTGTTAATCCAGACAAGATCAGCTATATTATTCCATCCAATGATAAAAAATAAAATAGTTTTAATTACTGTATAAGACGCACCTTTTTCCTCCCTAAAAGAGGCTGATAATTTGCGTGTGTCTTATACTCTGAATGTAGCTTTTTTTCTTAGCCCTAACTGATCTTCCCAGCTCTTACCTTGTGTTGTGTATACTCCTGTTCAGTTTGGGGATTTTTCAGATTCTGATTCGGAAAGTGGTTATGAATTAGTGGTAGGGCCTGATTTACAGGCAGAAGAAGTAGGAGACCAACCACAGGACATTTCTATGGGTTCAGATTCAAGTGAAGGAGAAACAGATGCTAGATGGGTAAATCCTTATTTCAGACGCTTGCAGAGGCGAAGAGAGCAAGTGTCAGGGAAAAAATATTAAGGAGAGGAACAGGTTAATTAATTAAGTAATTAATTCGTCATGTCCAGGTGTCAGCGGAAAAGAAGGGTTGAGTTGTCAATCTGCTATTAAGAAATATGGAGGTTTTTTCAAGGAACTCCGAAAGTAAGCTTTGCCTTGTGTGCTTTTAATTGCAGTTTTTATTACTCTGGGCTAACTCTGACTAGCCATAAATCTTAGAATGACTTGTGGAATGCTTTAATGATTTTGATGTTGCCTTGCCTACCGAAGTTTAAGATAAGAGAGCACTGCATGCCAAGATGATTCAGTGTGGAACAGAGAAAAGAAAAATATGCATTTAGCAATCCTTTATTCCAATTAACAGTGACCTTAGCAGGAGATCAGAACACCTTGCAGACTCTTATTGTTTCTCTTTGCGAAGAATGTTTTCCAAGCCCTAAGTCTTTGCAGTTTTTTTTTTCATTTCTCTAAGTTGCTCCAAATAAGTTTCTTTCCAGCCCTAACCAGGTGCTAACAATGTTCCCAGCTCTTACCGGCTTGCAAGCTCTTTCATTGTTACTCTCTACGAAGATTGTTTTCCAATCCCTAAGTCTTTGCAAGTTTTTTCCCCATTGCTCTACTTGTTCCGAATATTTCTTTCCAGGTTCTAATGATGTTCCCAGCTCTTACTGGCTTGCAAGCTCTTTCATTATTACTCTCTCCAAATAAAGTTTTTTTAAAGCCCTAACCAGGGGATAAAATAATGTGCTGGCTAAGGACGTAGCCAGATGAATACCTGGTAAGCAGATTCTTTTCCCTATTTTCCTTCCCAAAAACCAAAGTGAGCCTTATACTCTGGTGCGTTTTATACCCCAAAATACGGTAAATGGAATTAAACGGATAGCTAACATTCCATAAAAGCAAGGTAGGGATAGCTGCAAAAATCCAGTCCTTTCCTCCTAAGTCAATTGAAAAACTAGGTTTCTTCTACCAGGCTACTTACTTATTTTTCTATCTCATCAACTTTGGAACAAAAAATTGGACAATGTTATAAATAGTACAAAAGTATTTACATGCTTCCTGGGCAAAAAATTAAATCTACTAATACATTGTAATAGCTTTTTGATTAACTCCTTGGCATCAGGAGTAAGATTTTACATGGTTGCAAAATTCTCTTTTCAGCAATTAAAATACCCCAAACCACATGTTTTAGTGTAATTAAATTTAGTTATCTTCACTGAGCATGTTTTTGTTGTGGTATGTCCCAATTGGATTGATCCCTAAAATTGGCAGAAGAAAGAAAGGTTAAACAGCAACTTCTCTGATTGTCTTACAAAAAAATCCTACTATAAATCCAAAATCGGGAGGTTATATATGAATAACATAAGATTTCCAACTTATTTACCCCCAACTCTTTCTCACCATGGCCCACCAAGTTATCTTTATGAACTTTATGCACATTACTTAAAATAATAATAAAAAATAATAGCCTTTCCAATATTTGTTAGCTGAAGGATTAGGGTTATGAAATATTAGCAAATTAATTTTAGCAATAGATGGATAAGAAATAGTTCAGTTCGGGACTGATTTAGGAAATTGGAAAATAGATCTTCAAACATGAGAAGATACAAGATAATGTTGCAGCAGCAGCTCCCTCTGCCTATCTATCTTGCTATGTGTCTTGTCTGTCTGTCTATCATCTATATATATCATCTCTCCCTCATCTATCAATTTTTTCTTTCTGTCTCTCTTATGACTGTCCGTCCATCAGTCCATCCATCCACCCACCCACCCAAACACCCATCCATCCCTCCCTCCCTCCCTCCATCCCTCCCTCCCTCCCTCCATCCGTCTATCTGTCTATCTGTCTATCTGTCTATCTTTCTATCTATTATAACACATACGATCTCTCTATCATCTATCAATCCTCTCCCTCCCTCCCTCTTATGCCTGCCTGCCTGCCTGCCTGCCTGCCTGCCTGCCTGCCTGCCTGCCTGCCTGCCTGCCTGCCTGCCTGCCTGCCTGCCTGCCTGCCTGCCTGCCTGCCTGCCTGCCTATCTATCTATCTATCTATCTATCTATCTATCTATCTATCTATCTATCTATCTATCTATCTATCTATCTATCTATCTATCTATCTAATTTGTATGCCTCCAGACGCCCAACAAATCTGGGCTCGCATGGTATGTTAAAGCAATACTGTACAAATAAAGTTACAAGTTTATGTTTCAGGAAATTTGCAATCTAAATTTACAGTCACAGATAATAAATCAGTAGAGAGTGTAGAGGAAATAATGAAACAAGAAATAAATGGGAATGTTGAAAAGTGTATGGATTTTGTATAAGTTAAGCTATAATGAGAGATGGTCCAATGTCTGTTTGAAACACCAGTTTGAAAGAAAGGAAAACAAGTAACTCACAGGATGGGCTCTTGGCCAAGAGTCTGACGTGAGTTCAGGAGTTGTTTTGAAATGGAGGCCTGTTTATCATCCATTTTCTAAGGATGCTTACATCATTCAGATACACATAAGAGCAAAATAGAAATAATGCTGGCAATCAAATGTTGTTCAATCCCCCTGTAAGACAAGAAGTCCTGATTCCCAAATAACCTGTGGATTTGAGGCACTAGAATTGTTCTCTAAATTTTGGTACAAGTAGTTCTCAACTTATGACCATTTGGAGTTACAATAGGTATGAAAAAGGGGCTTACAAGGGACTGCCTTCTGCCGCACAAATCCCAGCGACCGGTTAGGTCCCACAGAGTTGGCCTTCTCCGGGTCCCGTCGACTAAACAATGTCGTTTGGCAGGCCCCAGGGGAAGAGTCTTCTCTGTGGCGGCCCCGACCCTCTGGAACCAGCTCCCTCCGCAGATTAGAATTGCCCCCAGCCTCCTTGCCTTTCGTAAACTCCTTAAAACCCAACTCTGCTGTCAGGCATGGGGGAATTGAGACATCTCCCCCGGGCCTATAGTTTATGCATGGTATGTTTGTGTGTATGCTTTTGCTTTTTAGTAACTTTTTAGTAACTTTTTAGTAACTTTTTTAGTAACGTTTTAGTAACTTTTAAACTATTAGATTTGTGTACATTTTTATATTGTTGTTGTGAGCCACCCCGAGTCTGCGGAGTAGGGCGGCATACTACTACTACTAATAATAATAATTTAACAATTGTAGCCAAAAAAAAGTTTTAAAATTAGGCATGGCTCACTTAATAACTGCCTTGCTTAGCAACTGAAATTCTGAAATTCTCAACTGTGGTTGTAAGTCAAGGACTGTCTCTAATTCACTCTCCAAGGGTGAATATAGAATTAAATTCAATGTAAAAATATAGAGCGATTTCGTTCCTCCTCTTTGCCTCATTCTGTTCAAAAAGGGAATTAAGTTTTGCCCCCATTTGTAATCAGGATTTGCACAGTCAGTGGGCCTACCTTCATGGCAGCAAAGATTTAGCCTGCGATCCTTGAAAGAATGACCTTTTGGTTTTGCATGATCTGTCCCAGTGGCATACATGCGAGGACATCCATCTTTTAGGGAAGAACACTAGCAAATATCAAGGCTAGAGGCTGGCAGGCCTTTGACCAGTTGCATTGGTGGCAGAGTGATAAAAGATCTTGGCTGCAGTTCATTTGCTCGTGATGGACACTGCCTCGAACATCTCTCTCCACCCCCACCCACAAATGTGCATCCTATTTCTATGTCTACCCAGGCAAAATCAATCATGTTATTGGTCTGTAAAGTTGTCAGTGGAGAGGAGGATTTGTGTGTCCCGTTAATGATCTGCCTGATTGATTGCCTTATGGAAATGCAGGAGTTCCGATCTTGATACTACAAAGAATCTACCATTAGCCATGAGGATGGGATACATGGTCCTTCATAATGGAATATTTTTATTTTATTTCATTTCATTTCAATTCAATTTATTTTATTTTATTTTATTTTATTTTTTATTTTTTTATTTATTATTTTGTCCAATACACAATACACATGGAAGAAAAGAGACAATTAATAATATATATAAAGAAAAGGATAGAAGAAAAGATATAAAAATAGAGGAGAAGATATATGAAAGGAAGAAAATATAAAGGAGATATAGGAGAGACAATTGGACAGGGGATGGAAGGCACACTAGTGCACTTATGTACGCCCCTTACTGACCTCTTAGGAACCTGGAGAGGTCAATCGTGGATAGTCTAAGGGAAAAATGTTGGGGGTTAGGGGTCAGGTAATGAGTTCCACGCTTCGACAACTCGATTGCTGAAGTCATATTTTTTACAGTCATGTTTGGAGCGGTTAATATTAAGTTTGAATCTGTTGAATAGAATAGAATAGAATTCTTTATTGGCCAAATATGATTGGACACACAAGGAATTTGTCTTGGTGCATAGGCTCTCAGTGTACATAAAAGAAAATATAGCTTTATCAAGAATCATGTGGTACAACACTTCATGATTGTCATAGGGGTCAAATAAGCAATGAAGAAACAATCAACATTAATAAAAATCTTAGGATACAAGCAACAAGTTACAGTCATACAGTCCTAAGTGGGAGGAAAAGGGTGATAGGAATGATGAGAAAAAACTAGCAGAAAAAGAAGTGCAGACTTAGTAAATAGTTTGACAGTGTTGAGGGAATTACAGTATTTGTTTAGCAGAGTGATGGCGTTTGGGAAAAAAACCTGTTCTTGTGTCTAATTGTCTTGGTGTGCGGTGCTCTCTGGTGACGTTTTGAGGGTAGGAGTTGAAACAATCTGTGTCCAGGATGTGAGGGGTCAGTAAATACTTTCACAGCCCTCTTTTTGACTCGTGCAGTATACAGGTCCTCCATGGAAGGCAGGTTGGCAGCAATTGTTTTTTCTGCAGTTCTCGGCAAGGTCTGAAACGGCTGATGAAAGCTTACGCCAGTCAGCTTGTGGCTACCCAACCCATGTCATTTAATCTTCAACCAGCATTTCTAAACTTTTGGAATCCATCATTTACTTAATTGATATTTTTTTAACTAATTAGCAGCACAGCTCTACCCCACTGTTGGTGTAATTATTAACGACCAATTAAAACAGTGTAGGATTCTTTCAGTAGGAACACAAAGAAAATTAAACTCTCTCTAGCATGAAGACATAATGAATTTTGAGAACTCTTGGTTGCCATGGCTACTTGAATTGCTCATCCCAAACCTTTGGTTGTCCTTAAAATAAACAAACAAATCCAAAACTGGGGAGGTGCTAGACAATCCCATTACATATGAGCTGTGAATTTCAGAAGGTGACTAACTTTTAATCCTATCAATATCTCTCTCTCTCTCTCTCCTCTTCCTCTCTCTTTCTCTCTCTCCCTCTTCCTCTCTCTCTCTTCCTCTCTCTTCCTTTCTCTCTCTCTCCCCCTCTTCCTCTCTCTTCCCCTCTCTCTCTTTCTCTCTCTCTCTCCCCCTTTTCCTCTCTCTTCTTCTCTCTCTCTTCCTCTCTCTTTCTCTTTCTCTCTCTCTTTCTCTCTCTCTCCCCCTCTTCCTCTCTCTCTCTTCTCTCTTCCTCTTTCTTTCTCTCTCTCTCCCTCTCTTCCTCTCTCTCTCTTCCTCTCTCTTTCTCTTGCTCTCTTCCTCTCTCTCTCTTCCTCTCTCTTTCTCTCTTTCTCTCTCTCTCTCTTTCTCTCTCTCTCCCCCTCTTCCTCTCTCTTCCACTCTCTCTCTTTCTCTTTCTCTCTTTCTCTCTCTCCCCCCCTCTTCCTCTCTCTTCCTCCCTCTCTCTTTCTCTCTTCCTCTCTCTTTCTCTTTCTCTCTCTCTCTCTCTCCCTCTCTTCCTCTCTCTCTCTCTCTTTCTTTCTTTCCTCCCTCTCTCTCTCCAGTCCATTTTTGCTGGCCCTGTAAAGACGATTGTACCATGATGTATGATACATCATGACTAATTAGATAATGTGGGTTGTAGGCACTAATAGACACAATGCATCTTTAAGATTAGTGGCTTTTCTAAAAGGGGCAGTGTGCACACCAATGCAACAAGGCGATTCATTTCACATTCATTCCATTTGCAAGTCATCCTTCAAGTGAAATTGAAGCAAGGTGTATGACATGCCAATTAACAGTAAGAACGCTAAAGCTTCATTTCTTATACACCCATGCTACCACTGCTGCCAAATGATAATACAGCAATCTTGAATGCAGGGAGGGTGGGGGGAAGGCAATAAGTAATGGTACTATTAGAAGTTAGAAGATGCAACCTTCTCTGTTTGTTCTGCTGTAATACTATTTATTTATTCGATTTTTATGCTGCCCTTCTCCTTAGACTCAGGGCGGCTTACAACCTGTTAGCAATAGCACTTTTTAACAGAGCCAACATATTGCTTCCACAATCTTCATTTTACCCACCTCGGAAGGATGGAAGGCTGAGTCAACCTTGAGCTGGTGATGAGATTTGAACCACTGACCAGCAGATCTAGAAGTCAGCATTTCAAAAAGATATAGAGACTCTAGAGAGGGTGCAGAAAAGAGCAACTAAAATGATAAGGGGACTAGAGACCAGGTCATACGAGGAAAGGTTGCTGGAACTGGGCATGGATAGTCTAGTAAAAAGAAGGGCTAGGGGGGATATGATAGCTGTATACAGGTACTTAAGGGGTTGCCACGGAGAGGAGGGGGACACACTGTTTTCCAGGGCTCCAGAGGGCCGGTCGAGGAACAACGGTTGGAAACTTCCCAAGGAAAGATTCAACCTGGAGATAAGGAAGAATTTCCTGACAGTGAGAGCGATCAACCAGTGGAACGGCCTGCCAGCAGAAGTTGTGGACTCCCCAACTTTGGACATTTTAAAGAGGAGATTGGACTGCCATTTGGCTGGGGTGCTGTAGGATTTCCTGCTCAGGCAGGGGGTTGAACTTGATGACCTGTAAGTTCCCTTTCAACTCTAAAAATAAAAAAATAAAATAAAATAAAATAGTGACCTGCAATTACTGCGCTGTACCCACTGTGCCACCTTGGCTCATCATATATATTATACTACTTGTATATTTTGTTGCCTTTGAAACACTACCTGTAGCTTTTGGTTAAAGTGAAGATGCTGGAGCAAAATTCATGTTCCTCAGGCCGGTGATGAGATTTGAACTGCTGACCTACAGATCTACAGTCAGCTTCAGTGGCCTGCAGTACAGCACTCTACCTGCTGCGCCACCCCAGCTCTCTTTCTATGTATGCGTATCGCTTGCTCCTGGGAAGGAAAGCTATGGAAAATCTTGATAGTATACTAAAAAGAATAGACATCACCCTGCCAACAAATGTGCGTATAGTCAAGGCTATGGTTTTCCCAGTTGCAATGTACAGCTGTGAAAATTGGACCACAAGGAAGGCTGAGCTCCAAAGAATTGAGGCCTTTGAACTACGGTGCTGGAGAAGACTCCTGCAAGGTCTTTGGACTGCAAGGCAATCAAACCAGTCAATCCTAGAGGAGATCAACCCTGACTGCTCTTTAGAAGGCCTGATCCTGAAGATGAAATTAAAGTACTTTAGCCAACTAAATTAAAGTACTTTAGCCAACTAAGAGAAGGGAGGACTTACTGGAGAAGAGCCTAATGGTGGGGAAGATTGAGGGCAAAAGAAGAAAGGGATGGCAGAGAATGAGGTGGCTGGATGGAGTCACTGAAGCAGTACGCATGAGCTTAAATGGACTCCAAGGGGTAGTAGAGGACAGGAAGGTGTGGTGGAACATTGTCCATGGGGTCGCGATGGGTCGGACATGACTTTGCAACTAACAACAACAAATACTATGTGGGAAAGACTGGGTGAATGGTCAGATAAGGAAGGGCATAGCCCACGCTGAATTCTGAGCTGGACAAGAGACTCAGAAGGGATTCTTCCTAAGCTCATATGCTGTGAAGAAGACAGTAGGGGGGTTGCACTTTCAAACTTGCAACCTAACCAGGTAGACCAGTCAGGAAATATGTTTTCAATGAGCTAATTCTACTCTAGAATTCTTTGGAATTCTTCTTTGGAATACTGTGTTCAGTTCTGGAGACCTCATCTACAAAAAGATACTGATAAAATTGAAAGGGTCCAAAGACAGGCTACAAAAATGGTGGAAGGTCTTAAGCATAAAACGTATCAGGAAAGACTGAATGAACTCAATCTGTATAGTCTGGAGGACAGAAGGGAAAGGGGGGACATGATCGAAATATTTCAATATGTTAAAGGGTTCAATAAGGTTCAGGAGGGAAGTGTGTTCAATAGAAAAGTGAACACAAGAACAAGGGGGGCCAATCTGAGGTTAATTGGGGGAAAGATCAGAAGCAATGTGAGAAAGTATTATTTTACTGAAAGAGTAGTAGATGCTTGGAACAAACTTCCAGCAGACGTGGGTGGTAAATCCACAGTAACTGAATTTAAACATGCCTGGGATAAACATATATCCATTGTAAGATAAAATACAGGAAATAGTATAAAGGCAGACTAGATGGACCATGGGGTCTTTTTCTGCCGTCGATCTTCTATGTTTCTATTATAAAGCTACGTTAACAGAATTCTGCAAGTCTGAAAGTATAATTCTCCCGCTGTCTTCTTTGCAGCCCGAGAAACTTGTGTCTCTTCTGAGCCTCTTATTCTACCCACTATCCAACTGCAGGCTATAGTATGCCTTCTCTTATCTGACCATTCCCCACCTAGTGTCTCTTCACCTTTGTCTCTCAAGGTCTTTTCCATCATATTATTACAATTGTCAAACTCCCGACAATTAATCATTCAAGCCTAAATGTAGACAGCTCATCTAGTTAATTGCAAAAAGAAAAAAAAGTAGGACCAAGACCACCAAACTCATTCAGGGACAAAATCAGAACTCTTCCAGTGGATTGAAAGGAACTATGAAAAGAAAATATATTAATTCTCTCTGGCATTGATTCTGTGATTACAACCCTAGGGAAATGAAGAAGGGGATTAGTTCCTGCTGCTGCCTGGAAGATAAGCATTGGGATTTGGAAAGAATAGCAAAGGGAAAGAACGATTAAGGGAAAAACTTTGATATTGTTAAATGTTTGTGATCTTGGTAGAATTGGAGGGGGCTTAGCATTGAGCACAACAGTGTTAACAAGTAGCCTGAAGTTGAACTGCAAATTAAAAAAAAAATCCTGTAATTTAATTTTTAATTAAATTAAAAATGGTGGTAAAACTGATGTCTTACTGCATCAGCTAACTCTGTACTTTGTGTTGTTTCTGCTCAGGACAATGCCTTCCACATCATGTTCTTGTCTTGGGAACATTTTATTTTATTTATTCTATTTATTCATTTGTCCAATACACAAATACATAGGAAGAAAAATAGACATGTAGTAATATATATAAAGGTAAAAGTGAACTTAGAGGAGAGGATATATGAAGGAAAGAGAATATATATGATAAGTGAGAGAAAGGAAAGACAATTGGACAGGGGACGAAAGGCACTCCAGTGCACTTATGTACGCCCCTTACTGGCTTCTTAGGAACCTGGAGAGGTCAATCGTGGAGAGTCTAAGGGAGAAATGTTGGGGGTTAGGGGTTGACACAATTGAGTCTGGTAATGAGTTCCACGCTTCGATAACTCGATTGTTGAAATCATATTTTTTACAGTCAAGTTTGGAGAGGGTTCGTATTAAGTTTGAATCTGTTGCGTGCTCTTGTGTTGTTGCGGTTGAAGCTGAAGTAGTCATTGACCGGTAGGACGTTGCAGCATATGGTCTTGTGGGCAATACTCAAATTGTGTTTTAGGTGCCGTAGTTCTAGGCTTTCTAGGCCCAGGATTGTTAGTCTATTTTCGTAGGATATTGTGTTTCAAGTGGAGGATCACAAATCTTTCTTTTTCTTTCTGTCATAAAATCATGTCCTGACAGCCTCTTTTGCAGCATTTCTTAGCTGGTCTCAGAAAAAATGCATGCGGTATTTTCCACAGCTGATACGGGCCAAGAGACTAATAACACACTGTTCCCTCTAATGAGGTGGCAGCCTTCCTATTTTCAGAAAATTAGGAATGTCAGTTTGTAGTAATCACTTCCCCAGCAAAGCTGTTCTCCTATCTCTGTCTCCCAGCAGCTCCTAGATTAAAACTACGACCTTAGTTCCTGGGTCAGTGATGGTGAACCTTTTAGACACCAAGTGCCCAAACTGCACATGGGTGCATGCCCAAAGTGAAAGGGGCATGTGCGAACACACACATGTGTGGACATGTACACATTACCTTCCACAACAACACAAGAGCACACAACAGATTTAAACTTAATATTAACTGCTCCAAACTTGACTGTAAAAAATATGACTTCAGTAACCAAGTTGTCGAAGCGTGGAACTCATTACCGGACTCCATAGTATCATCCCCAAATCCCCAACACTTTACTCTTATATTATCTACAATTGACCTCTCCTCCTTTCTAAGAGGTCTGTAAGGGGCGTGCATAAGCGCACCATTGTGCCTACTGTCCCTGTCCTATTGTCTTCTTTTGTTACTTTTTTATCATTACTTATCTAATGTTTAATATGTAAAAAATTATCACCCTATAATTGTTTGACAAATAAATAAATAAAATAAATAAATAAAATAAATTATCTACGGTTGATCTCTCCAGATTCCTAAGAGGTCAGTAAGGGGGTGAGTACAAGTGCACTAGAGTGCCTTCCGTCCCCTGTCCTATTGCTCCCCTATATCTCCTATACCTTTCTTCCATTCCTATATCTCTTCTTCTATTCGTTCTATTACTATATCTTCTTTTTCTATTCTTTCATAGATATATTTTACTATTGAGTATCTCCTTTATAACCTTCATCATGTATTTTACTATGTACACCCCCACTAAAAACCCTCATTGTGTATTGGACAAAATAAGTAAATAAAAATAAAAATAAAAACATTCATGTATAGACATGCACACATGCAGAGTAGAGACCCAAAGATCAGCTGGTCGGTGGGAGGTGGGGCATCCCAACACCGGCAGTGCAGAAAACGTAAGATTTTTTTTTTTCCTTTTGTGAGCTTCTATTTCCTCATTTGCAGGGAAACAGAAGCTCAGATAAGAAACATCATGAAGATCTGATCTGGGGTGTGGTATGCATGCCAGCAGAGAGGGCTCTGCATGCCACCTCTGGCACATGTGCCATGATGATGATGATGATGATGATGATGATGATGATGATTATTATTATTATTATTAATTGGATTTGTATGCCCGCCCCTCTCCGTAGACTCAGGGCGGCTAATAACAGTGGTAAAAACAACATGCGACAATCCAATACTAAAACAGCTAAAAACCCTTATTATAAAATTGCAGCACCGGGACTTACCCGGCAGCAGGATTTGCTGGAGGGACCGGGAGACACTGGACTCTCATGGCAGCAGCCATCTTGAATCCCGAGCGAAGTCTCGTGAGATGAGACTTCGCTCGGGAGTTCGGGCCTGTCTGGCCCGGCTGCTGATTGGTCCGGGCGGGGCCTGCTTGCTCCTATATAAGGGCGAGCAGGCCCGGGGCTCTTCCTTTTCGCGCCGGACAGCAAGCCATGAGCAGACACTTGTCAGTTCTGCTTGCGGCAGCCATTTTGGAGGAGCCTCATGCAGCAGCCACCATTTTGTGCAGCCTATGGTGGGCGAGAAAGGCCTCCTTTTGCCTTCAGGCGAAGAGGATTCATTGCGGAGCCAGCAGCAGCTGTGCTCCGCCCCTGGTTTGCCCCCCAGTTTCCTGGGTTCGGGGTGTGGGGGTGCTCTCCTCCGGTGGCCTCCTGGGGTGTACAGGGTCCCTGGGGGGGGGGTGAGGCCTTTGGAATAAAGGCCCCTATAAAGCGGTGCAGCGAGGGCCTTGCTAGCAACCGCTGGGGAGGGTGGAGGTTTTCCCCTCCAGGGGGTGCATTGGGAGGCCTGCAGCATAAGCAGGCCTTGCCTCGTGGGTGCAGCCTCCTTGGGGGTAGTTCTCTCCCACCCCCTTCTTTATTCTGTTTTAACATAAAAATAGTTTGGGGCAGGCCCATGGCCCCTAAAAAGAGGCAAGCCCAGGCCCTTCCGGCCCAACCTGTGGTTCGGCCTAGGAGGGCGGCGAGGCCTTCTGCTTGGGCTCGTGCCAGTGCGGAAGGGCCCCCCGGGGGTGGTCCCGGCGGCAGGGGGGGTGGGATTCATGCCCACGGTCCCTCAAACCGAGGTTTCTCCTTCTCTCTCTTGGGCCAGGGTCCTGGAGAGGCTCGATGAGCTGGAGCGGTGGCGGTCTGGGGCAGGCCCGGAGGGGCTTCCCATGACTGCCTCCGCAGCATGGGGTAACGACACCCGAAGAGGAACCAGCCCACGACGTGCAGATGGCTGGCACCGGACAGACGGGCAGCACCGGGCAGACGGGCCACGCTGGGCAGATGGCCCAGCCTGGGCAGTGGTCCTCGTTCCAGGGCCCAACCAGGATGGGCCCACCGTGGATGGCTTCTACCCCTTACGGGGCAGGTGAGGTTGCACCACATGTAGGCACATCACCGCTCTTGCCCATCCAGGGGTCCCGGGTTCATCCCGCCAGCTTTGGGGGGTGGCGACAGTTTCATGGGGTCTGCTGCAGGCACCTGTGGACAGGTCTGGGTCCCCGCCGGCTCCGCCAGTGGGGGCGCCGGGGGTACCTGTCCCACCTGGGGCGGGGGTGGGGGGGTTGGATCCCTCCTCCACCGGCCATTATGCCACCAGTCCCGTTCATGTATCCACCGGGGCTTGGGGTGCTGGGCTCGGGGGCCACCACGTGTGGGACCCGTTCGCCAGCATCAAGCCTGGGGCCATCCTTGTGGGTTGCCCGCGACACCTTTAGGGTACCATCTTCACCCGTCAGTTAAGGAGGCAATCTGGCGGGGTGAGTACGTTGATCTTTTCTCCATTTTGAACAGGGAGGTCCCTAAACAGGACAAGGAGGTGGTCCCTGGGGAGAAGGTTAAAAAGACGAAGGTCACTGAAATGCTTCAGCTCGTGGCTGTATGCCTTTCTGACCTTTGCGTCGGTGGTAATGCAGAGGCAGCCGGGTAGGGCCGCTGCCTTGCTGAAGTACATCGACCTTATAGCGAGGGCCACATTTTGAATATGGGGGCACCATATGGAGGCATTACGACAAGGGGTTCAGGATGCGTATTGCCCCATGACCCCTACTTGCCTTGGGATATGGTGGTACCGGGACCTGTGGTTCCAGGCCACGCATATGTCAGGGAAGGAGGGCTGTGATAGGACCGATAGCGGTCACTTTATGGAAGAGGAGCCTGCGACGCCCCGCTGCGCCGGCCAAGGCCGTGGCGGGTGCCGTTGGAAAAGGGGCCTCTTTGGTGTGTCACGAGTTCGCTGCAAAGGGGGGCGCGTTTCCGTCCCTTTTGCAGGTTTCGTCACGCCTGCGGAAGTTGTGGGGGAAACCATTCCGCAGCCGTGTGCCCCCCGCCCCAAGAAGGGGATTGAAAAGAAAGGCTCGGTCTCCCAAAGCCTCCCCCACCTGCTGGGGAAAAGGGGCCCAGCCCAATTAATTTAATGGTGCTTGAGGGTTGGTTGGGTGACTACCACCCCTCGCTCGAGAGCGGCCGCTCTCTTGCTAGGTTTTTCGGAGGGATTCAGGATCCCTTACATGGGTGTTAGGAGGGCCTTCATGTCTGACAACCTTAGGTCGGTTGTTGGTCATGAAGACATTGTTAGGGAGAAGATTCGGGAAGGAAGTGGCCGAGGGCAGGGTCCTCGGGCCCTTCCCGAATCTTCGTGTGTCTCCCTTAGGTGTGGTCCCCAAAAAGGCGAGTGGTGAATTTAGGTTGATTCACCATTTGTCTTTTCCAAAAGGGGAGTCAGTGAATGACTTCATTCCTGACGAGCTGTGTTCAGTCCGGTGTGCATCCTTTGATGCAGCCGTGACTATGGTTAGGAAGTGTGGGGTGGGAGCCCTTATGGGTAAATGCGACATTAAGTCGGCATTCCGGCTCCTCCCCATACACCCAGACGACTTTGAGCTGTTGGGCTTCCATTTTGAGGGGGGTTATTACGTGGACAGAGCTTTGCCCATGGGGTGCTCTGTCTCGTGCTCGCTTTTCGAGAGTTTTAGCACCTTCTTGGAGTGGGCGCTCAGGAGGCAAAGTGGTCTGGGTACGGTCGTTCACTACCTTGATGATTTCCTGTTGGCGGGGCCTGCGCATTCGGAGCAATGTTTTGCTTTAATGCGGGACTTCGAAGCCCTTTGTGCTCAATTAGGGGTGCCTTTAGCCTCTGTGAAGACCGAAGGCCCCGCCACCAGGATTACCTTTCTGGGTATTGAATTGGACTCAGAGGAGCAATCTTCTAGATTGCCCCTAGAGAAGTTGGTAAAGATTAAGCGGAAGCTTGACGAGGTGCTGGGCTGCCGGAAGGTGACCCTACGGCAGCTCCAGGAATTGGCAGGCATTCTTAATTTTGCCTGTCGGGTAGTTGTTCCTGGAAGGGCCTTTTCCAGGAGGTTGTATGATGCGATGAAGGGGCTCCGTTTGCCCCATCATCGCACCCGCCTTTGCGCTGGGGTCAGGGCTGACCTCGGCGTGTGGCGGGGACTTTTTGGTCAGGTTTAATGGTTTGTCTTTCTGGAGGCACGAGCTTCTCTTGGAAGCTGAGTTGCAGCTCTGCTCTGATGCCGCGGGGACTTGTGGTTTCGGGGTAGTGTTAGGTGACCAGTGGTGCTGGT